>NW_022589711.1:22127215-22471636 GCF_004348235.1 Phoca vitulina | reverse complement strand
GGGAAGGGAAGGGAAGGGAAGGGAAGGGAAGGGAAGGGAAGGGAAGGGAAGGGAAGGGACTGACCTTGACTGGTATTACTTCCAGATGGAAAAAGAGAAAAGCCAGGGAAGATATTTTTTGTAGGTACTATAGTATGCCACCCAGATCCCCCTCTGTGGACTGAGCCCTTCATTGCATCAGCTGCAAAGAGTGTTGGCTGTTAAGTATCTCTTTGGGAACTTCCCTTGAGAAAAGGAGGAGCTGCTCATACAAGGTGTGGTGTGCAGCTCATAATAATGGCTTGTTGATGAGGGGAACCAAGGGGATCCTCTTGCCTCAGTTAGGGACAATTCTGAATGGCCATTTTAGTACCAAAGCAATCTGTGTGAAGCCACTTTTGCAAATGCATCTCAGTTCAACTTCTGCATCATCCCAGTCATACTTCCCTCACTCCCTCACAGGTGTTGTTCCTTGGAGGAGCCCCTAGTAAATGTCCTGAATGCAAATATTGCTTCTAGGTCTGTTTCCAGGAAATCTGACCTCAAACAGGATCACTAAAATTCAAAGCAGTGGTTTATACAGGCAATTTTCAGAGCATAATAATGGTAGAAATATAACCATTCTGGATAATCATTATCTATAGGATACTGCTGAGCCTAAGGGAAGCAGAAGTAGGTGAGACGAGGACTTGACGCATAGTGGAGACTCCAACTGATATTGTTTTGGAATGAGTAACTAAAAGCAAGTGATGTTAGAGGTATAAAGACAGTAAGCTAGGATGTTGAACCCTGAGGTTCACAAATATGACTGGATATAGAGAAAAACAATGATTTTCATGTGAATCATTAAGGAAATATGGAGGCTGTCCTGTCAATTATTTGTAATGATGGTTGAGGCAGACAGCAGTATTAGCTTTATGGTGCAAACTTTAAGAGAAGTGGGAAAAAAAACCCTGAAAGGCACATGCATTAAGAAGCCCATATAAAAGGGACACAGATCCATAACTGAATCTTCTGAATAAATATCTATGAAATATTGCTTAGGCAAAGAAAGTTCTCAAATGTTTAGTAAAGCATCAGACTAGGCTCTAAGAAACTCCCCTATGGTGTATTGTTTCAGCCAGAAAGTGAGACTACATTGATTAAGCTTCACATACAAAGTTAACTTCTTCATGCCCTTAGGGAACGACGGAAACTATTATCAACTTTGAACCAATACAATTCTCAAATCTTAAATAATCTGGAGAAAGAGCACTTAGCTTTTTTCCTCCTCTCTAAAGTCCCCAAATCTGATTAGTGTCCCCAAATGTGATTATTCTGATAGGCCTAAATATTAGAAATGATCACCAAAGATAACGGACTTATTTCTCTAATACTCTTTTAATTGCAAATGACATCATTCAAGTCCAAACTGGAATTAAATTTACTCAGAATATCAAAGAACTCATGAATCGTTGTGTTACTTCTATAAGCAGTAACTTTCACATAAGTTATTATCCCAAGCTAGCTTTTAAAAGTTTTAAAACAAAAACATGCCAACACAGAAAATAACAAAAAAAGAAAAAGAAAAATCACTTATACACAGGAGTAGGAAAAGATAGAGATTAAAATTTTCTCATTGTTTGCTATTCATGCAAATCATCAAATGAATACCATATCTTTACAAATCACATATTGTAAAGTGAAATATTGGTGAGGGAATTTTAAAAACATGATGTGGAAATATAGTTATGGCACTCTAATGCCTTCTTGGAGGCAGGTAAGGGTATTACAATTAGTGATAAAATATAAAATTACAAAATGGAAACAAGGAATAAATAAATGATATTTCTTATTTTACTTTGAAACTAAGTTAAAATATAGCATATTTAAAATACTGAATCTGGGGCTGTAACCTTTCTTCAGTCAAGATGAGCATGAGAACCTTCCTTAAGCGACAGTCTAGTTAGAGCTAAAATTCCCTCGCTTGTCAATCAGATGAATGTGGAAGAACAAGGTCTCACTTACAATGCTATGTACTGAGCAATTCTGTCCTTCAGGGATAAATTTAAGCAAATATCATGGAGCTTTACTAAGAAATAAGTACATATTGCTTGAATGAAAAAGAGTAACAAAAACGAAAAAATCCAAAGTATCTTGGGAAAGTTGTAAATTGCAAGAAAATATGTTACAATAATATAAATAAGGTCTTTCAGTGTGCATCTAACCAGAAAAGCAATTACATTTTTGTTTCTAGGGAAAAATATAATTTTAATGATTCATTTAAATGATGGTGACCTGCCCACCCAGAAGCTGTTTTTCCTTCCTTCCAATTTATCTGTAGATGAAAATATGCATTACATATTGCCACACAGCTGTCACTCTCTACTTGGCAGGAAAATTGAAGCTATGATAGCACATATTGCTTATTATGCTAAAAGCTGAAAACAAGTACTTAACTAGGTACATGTCAAATACAATTTTTTAAAAAAATTCACTCACAACAAATGAACACTGCAATAATAGATCCTAAAAACTTAATTCAAAGGATATATTTTATAACATGCAAAGAAGAAATTCATGAATAAAAATTAAATTTCCTCACATGAAAATTCCACATTTATAAGTGGATTATCATTGCTGCTGTACATAACCTCTAAGTCTGTACATGATGAAAATCTCTAGGTGTATAACTCAGAGCCTTTAATCCCTGCCTGAGTTTGGGGAGTTTCCACTAACAGTTGCAGAAGCACACTAGACGGTATCATTTTTCTATGTAAAGCTCTCTCCAAACCTTTTTCTAAAGATCTCCAATAATAAAATTTCCAGGAAAAAAGCTGCCTTCTTACTATCATACAAACCATTTAAATATAAATATACATAGTAATCATATATTACTACAAATTATGACAACTCTGGTCTAATCTTAGGAAGATTCAGAGCAAGTCACATTATCTCTCTGAATTCCAATTTCCTCTTCTGCAAAATGAAGGGCTTACATTGGTGATCTAGTATTTCTGGGTTTCTAATTTAAATCAACAACAGTAATGAGTGAAATCTGGAGCAATGTGGTTTAACATGGAAAAAAGATTTAAAAGAAAGTGAATCAGACACAACAATCAAATAGAGTTTGAGTTTGATTTAGGGCTGCCATTTAGCTGTGTAACTATGGGCAGTTATCTGACATTGCTCCTAAGGGAGAATTGTGTAAGTGGCAAATTACTATCATGGAGGTAGTACCATTAACCATGTCTAAGTAATTTGCACCCAACATCCACCCCCCACCTACAAATATTTTATTCACTTTAATCCCTATGTATGAAGGTAATTCCACCTTTTCACTGAATAGTGTTAACTGAAAATGTAATAAATATGTAAAGCATCTATCTCATCTAGGTAAAGATTAAAATAAGGTTAGTTTACCTTTTCATTTCCTCAAGAAGTAAGAAATATAGTGAAGAATATTTAAATGTTCCTTAATGTCTCCTAAAATTTCATTTTCTATTGATCTAAAATATGTTTCTTGACATGATGCCTCTCATTTACACCAGTCCTTCCAGTGCCAATGATTGTTTTGTTTGAAACTGTTAGGTTAGCATATGATCACATCTGTACTTCTCACAACTGTCATTAATGATTTGAAATAATTATAACTTTTTGTCTGTCCTCCATTAGAGCATATGCTTCATAAGGTCAGGAGGATTTGTCTATCCAGTTTACTCCTGTTGGCATGTGTCACAGTACCTTGCCTTTGCTCAATAAATATTCTGCAGTTAATGAATAAATGAATGCCTCACATCTTCTTGACATCCTCATCTCCAAAGTCTCTGCTTCTCATGACTTTGCTCCTAGCCTCCTTCTCTGAGCACACACACAAAAAATCTCTGTACTTTATAAAAGCTGAAAAAGTAATAGCTCCTAGCATCTTCACTTTTTAAACTACCAATAATAGCATTATTGACAACCATTTTTCCAAGTCTTCTTAAAATTTAACTTGAAAGTGGTCATGAAGCTATATATTTGAGACCCTAATACCACTATTCTTCCCATGCAAGAGTAAAAGTTTTATTCTGTTTAGCTCCACTGGACTGAATGAGGCCCATGAGAAATGGTTTTATCTTACACCAAAACTAACTTTCTAAATCTACATTTTACCTTAAGCCTAAACAGCCTTCACCCTAAATTTGAGCCATGCATGTCTATAAAAAGCTAGACTGCAAGAGCTCCATTTATAGGCAGCCTTCTCTGGAGAAGGAACTCACCCAAAGAAAAGTGAATATTGACTAATTTTGGCTGAGGACAGAAGCTTAGAATTGTTCATTCATTCAACAAATATTTGTGAACTAAATCAAATAAATCATATTTCTTGATCTCAGTCATCTCATACTCTAATAGGAAAAGCTTGACAATAAATTAATAGTTACACTTCCTTATAATTATTGTACCAAGTGCAATAGGACAAAGAGGTGGTTATGAGTATTGACCTGTCATCTGTCATCCTGGTTGCCCTATGCTCAGCCCTAGGAATGTTATAATTGCCACTGGAATGGCTTCTATATTTGGTATTCATCAGAGCCCTGGACACCAACATTGGAACACAGAGCAACAAAGGAAAATATTTACTACAATATTGCTAACATGGAAGAGTCCTCAGAGCACATTCATGTGAACCCTTAGAAATTTCCAGATATAACCAAGGGTATTTGGAGAAGTCAAATCCCAAATGGGGTAAGAGCAGTACCAGAAATTCACTAGTTTGTTAATGTTTACCTTGTCCACCCATTCTTGGGATAGCTTGTGGAAGAAAACTATTTAAAAATGGGATAGGCTACTTATAAGATGATAAATTCTCTGCTTGTATCTTCTCAAGCAGTGATTTTGTCAGAGTTATATGGAGTGAGAGGGTAAGCTTATTGAAAAAGACTCCTTTTAACTCTTAGATCTTATGAGTCTACAATGTCATATAATGTAGCATCACACATGTATTTTGGTCCAAGAATTGTGTTCTTTTTCTATGTACTGCCTTTCTTTCTTGGCAATATGGCCATATTTTGAAGAAATAAACATATAAGGCCTATAAATGCAATGAAGTTGTGCCATTTCCTGAAGCTCCTTCATTTCCTGTCCAATCCAATACTAGAGTTAGAATGAACAAAATGTGCAAATATCAATGGTTCATGCTGACTAAGCTTATTTTGGCATTCATTGATTGATTTTAAAAGGGAACACTTGCTATCTAGTTGGTTTTAACTATTGATAATAAAAAGCATATTGTTTTCATGTGTTCCATTTCCTACTGAGCTCGCCACTGACTTTCCACTAACACTCCTTTCCTACTACTTCCTGTTGTGGGTAACACCATGGCAGCTTTTACCTAGCAAGCAATTTACCTAGGTTTGCACCACATGATATGGGAAGTACCAGCTAGAATTATAAAGGTTTCAGAGACAAGAAAAGGTATCCTGCTATGTTTTGAATGAGGCCAAACTTAGTGAGGGAAACTTAGGTCTCTTATGTACAATAACAGTTCTGCCACTTGAAAAGTATCATGTAATTTTATTTGAAAACCTAAGAACATAAGCCTTAAAATTAAAAAAAAGTTTAAAATATACAATACATAATTCACTTTAAAAGGAATGACCTGCTAACAAGTAAAATGAGATCTCTAGGCTGAAAGAACTTACAATCTACTTGAGGGAATAAAATAGAGAGTAACAATGAGGAACAACAAAAGATAACATTCATTAAATGAATTAAATGATAAATAACGTATAGATTCTATTTACTGTCTATAGAAATTTATACTTCATAATCTGTCAGAATCAAGGAAATCCTCATGGACTATATGGACATGAAATAAGACTGGATAAGATTGGAGATGAGAATTTCTGAGTAAAATGGCATGATCAAAAGCATGCACACAGGGTTAGGACATTAGTATAGGAAATGGACGTGAGGTTCAGCCAATTACAAAGAACTAACCTTATGGGAGCTAGAGAGAAAATAGGCTCAATTTATGAAAGGCCTTTTGGTAAAAGTAGAAAAGTATGGACCTGATCCAGTGGACAATAGGTAAAAACCATATTGTCTTGAACAAAGGAATCAAATGAGGAAAGTGGTATAAAACAAACATAGACAGATAGTGTCATCCAAGATCACTTGGGTATGGAAGAAAATAGGAATGGATGCAGGGACCCCACGTAGAAAACCAGTTTGAGAAAGCCAAATGAAATTGTGTAAG
Organism: Phoca vitulina; assembly: GCF_004348235.1. Classification (NCBI taxonomy): domain Eukaryota; kingdom Metazoa; phylum Chordata; class Mammalia; order Carnivora; family Phocidae; genus Phoca; species Phoca vitulina. The sequence goes on along the minus strand of NW_022589711.1, from coordinate 22,465,437 downwards.
CAGCTCTTCTCATTATTATTAACTTCTTGGCTCTTCAGGCAGATTCCATGCCCGCCCCCACCCACACATATATAAAATACATCTCAATGAAATTGTCATATAGTTGTCAATATTCATTTATATAAAATATAGTATTAATATATACAGAACCCTGAAAAGTAGTGTGATATGAGACTAGTGCTTTAATTCATTCATCCGTTCATTCAACCTTTGAGTACCTAGAATGAGCAAGATAGTTGGAAGATCTAAAAATATAAGGGTGGTGAATTTTCTATACTCATTTCTTATACCAATTTCTTTGGTAACCCCAAAGGTTTATTTCTCAGTCACTTCACAGTTCAGTGTAGTCAGTAGAGGGACTCTGTTCCACATGACCATTCAAGGATCTATAAGCTACTTTCATCTTGTGCTTCTCCATACCCTTGGTGCCATGGGGTTTCTCCACTGGATTTTTGTCATTAGGATGTGAGAAGAAAGATGGGTGAGAGCCTGGCAGATAATATGGGAAGCCATTTAATAGGCCAGGCCTGGAAGTGGTATATACTACTTTAATCTTCTTAGTGGCCAGAAAAATTACATAACCCCACCCAGCTATAAGGAATGCTGGAAAATTTCATCCAGATATGAGGCAAAGAGGAAAAAAAAGAGAATTAGATGAACACATAGTATTGTTTCTGACATAATACACTATCTGATTGGTAAAAGATACTTATTAAGAAATTTCTAATGCTTCAATAAATAAACATCCTTACAGAAAAAAATTGTAAAATATTTGTGAATACCAAAACACAAATTATATGCAATATTAAACAGATTTCTGACAAAAATCGGTTCTTAAGTTTAAAGACAAACAAGTGTTTAACATTTTAAATGATCAAAAAAGCATTTCTTAGTTAGAAATTATAAAGTTGACAGGAAAGAGTGTTTAAATTTTATGGTTGGCAAAGCATGATGGGAAAGCTGTGGATCAGTTTGCTGAAAATAGATTCCCCAACGGTGATTAACAATAAGGAAGCTTAAACTAAATTAATGAATATACATGTTGACTTTCAGCTTCAATTCACTGGAATAATTACTTCACATTAACATATGAACATGCCAGCAATCAACAGTCTAAAGTCTCAGGTCACTGACTACTTCTACAAATATATTTTTTAATTTTTTATTATTATACAGCCTTCTGCAAGTTTTCTGTCCATATTGTTACATGCTTAATTGCACAGAATCTTATAAATTCTTACTGAAAGTGTTTTCTTAATGTTAATTTTATCACTATGTTAATGAGAATATAATAGAACTGCACTCTGATAGTAATGCTGACAGCAGAAGCCACCAATTTGTTAGCAATCATCAAACAGCAGTAAACACACTTATCAATGGTGGACAGAACCGCATAACAATTATATCTCTATTTTCTTGATAAATACAGTAAATTATACTATTATAAATTATGATGTAGCCTCCAAGGTGTTCCAGATACCCATTCCTTTTGTAGATCTATAGCAAAAGTATTACGTTTTCCCACCTTACTGACTTCTTTATCATAAGGGACCCTAGGAACAGTCTTAAGAGGCCCAACTACTTTTTCATCATAACTTAAGCAAAGATATTTCACATAAGATACCATAATCACAGGACATCAACTGATTCATGTTTAAAATCTACTCAGATCCCTGTTTTAATTTATCTTGCCCTACTTTGCCTGGAATTGTTTCGTTGCTTCCATAAATTGTATTGCCTACCCAGGTGTAATGCTTAAGAAAGGTAATGTAAAAAATGCAGGAAGATTTCAGTAGTCCTACAAATCAAAAATTAAGTCTGCAGTTTCAGTTTGTAACTTCCAACAGTCCTACAAATTGAAAAACATCCAAATAATTTGAAATAAATACAAAAAATAATGTGATTTATTTAGATGCTTTAGAGGTCTTGAATAAAGGCCTATTACAACATACACCCTGGAATCAGACTCGATTCAATCCTTGGCTCTACTACTTGCTAGCTATGCAAACTTGATATTTCTGCACATCCGTGACCATAACCACTATATCCATCAGGACAGTAATGATGCCATCTCAAAAGATTTTTGTAAGAAGTATGCTAGTTTCTATATATGAAGCACTTGGAAAATTCCTAAATACACTGTTAATATTACATATAACATGAGTTATCCAAACTCAAATTCTTAAACTTAAGATTTATTTTATACTTCTATTGAAAACTTTTAATTTGACAGGAAGAGAAATGTTGCATCTTTAATGGTATCATTCACATCCACAAATCTAATTTAATAACCACTGCCTACACGGAATTTTCATTTTAGATATATTATCTGTATAAATTCTTCTCATTTATCTGATACGTGATTAAAATATTTCTTAGCATAAGCTTTGATAATTCATCAGTTACTAAAAAACATCTACCTACTGTAAACACACATTTGACATTTGACATATGTGTCATAAAATATGAGACCTACACTTCAGAACTTAGGATCTCCCAGTCTGGCAGTAAAGATGTAAATTTTAATCAAATAACTATTTTATAAAGTAATATATCAAAAGTGTCACTGGTTATTTCATTATAAAAAAAGAACCAATGTGATTTTATCTATATTGAAATGGTCACTCAGCTACAAGTGACATTTTAACATCCACAATTTTTTTTCTGGTTTTCAAATTCAATGCTTTTAATTCAGAGCTTTTCTTTTCTTCTTCTTCTTCTTCTTCTTTTTTTTTTTAAATGCTGGTATATCTACTTCCTCCAGAAAAAAAGGAATGACAATTATATAACTGGTTATGACTTGTTTGCTTTGACTACCAAGGAACAAAATATAGCAATGATGTCAATCTTGATGGTTCAGTCATTTAAATTATTCTTTATATCATTCTTTAGAAGCTTATACTTTTCCTTGTATTTTTTCCTTTTATATATTTTTATTTCTCTTTTATTACTGATTTATTTATATGTTATTCTTTTATAATATTTATTTCTTAATTTGAGAGAGAGCATATGCACATGAATGGGGGAGGGGCAGAGGGAGAAGGAGAGAGAAAAATCTCAAGCAGACTCCCCCCGCTGAGTATGGAGCCTGCCTGCAAAGGGTTTGATCTCCTGGCCCTGAGATCATGACCTGAGCTGAAATCAAGAGTCCTATGCTTAAGGGACTGAGCCACCCAAGCATCCCTATTTATATGTTGTTAATTTTATAAATCACCTAATTATTCATAAAACACATATATAACTTTGAATACTCAATACTTATATTGTAAAGAATTCTTATAGCTTCTTAAACTATATTTTCTCTTTTTTTTCTTTGTTCCCATTATATCAAAATATAACTGCTTTATTGAGAAACAGTGAAATGTCTGAAAGTTGGATTTTTTTCTGTTGGAATTTGAATTTTCATTTAAGTGATTATTTATGACTGTACATATTTTCTCAGGGACCTACACTGAAGAAAAACACTAGAAGATGTGGGAATTTAATCTTGAGTTACTTATAATTTAAAAGGTTGGTTAACAGATGATAAAGGTTTTATTTGACTTGTTTCTTTTTCTCAATATAGGTCTAAATCTGCAACAAAAGTAGAAGCTTACTCTATATCCCTTATATTGAATTAAGTACTAGTTTCTTGCTTTCAATTTTCAATTAAAATAGACATTTTTATCATTAAAACCACTCCTGATTATTCAAACCTTAAGAAATATAAGATTGTGCAAAAAAGACCAGAGTTTACCAGTGATATTAGCATTTAAAAATACCTGAATATACTGTCTATTCTTACATGTCTCACTGAGAATTTAAATGCCTTGGTCAGCATAACCTATGGCAGGTTATAGTCTCGTTTTGAGTTATATTCAGTGGTTTACAAAATCATAAGGTATGGGTGCCTGGGTGGCTCAGTCAGTTAAGCGTCTGCCTTCGGCTCAGGTCATGATCCCAGGGTCCTGGGATCGAGTCCCGCATCGGGCTTCCTGCTCTGTGGGGAGCCTGCTTCTCCCTCTCCTTCCCACTTGTGCTCTCTCTCTCACTATCTTTGTCTCTCTCTCTCAAATAAATAAAATCTAAAAAAAAAAAAAAAAATCATAAGGCATGAGGTTAAAGGTGAAGCACTCTCAACACTTATGAAGTCAGTAAATCTCATTATTAATCATTACCCTTGAACATGTTTATGTACTGCTATGAAATGCTCATAGATTTAAAAAATATATATACAATAACATACTTTTAAACCATTCTAAATACAGCTTTGCTACAAAAATTCAATACTCAAGTACAAGGATGTATTTGTATCTCCTTAGGATAAACATATATATACACAAACACACATTTTAAAAATACATTTCCTTCCATATAGTCAGCTATATATAAAAGTCAGATATATATAAAATCATTTTATTAAGCCAAAGTTAGAAATAACAGGAATTCAATCAAACCCATTACACCAGCTCAAAGATGTCTTAATCACTATATAATGAATTTCATATTGGGTCCTCAGTCCTCAGTTTTGGAACAGGTATTAGGCTTACAATTTCCTGATGTACACAAGTGTTTGGGTGAAAGACTGCCAGTGACCACTGTCAGAAACTTAAGTGTAGGAAAGGGTGAGAGTGATGATCCAATTGTATTTAATACATTTCATTACTAAGAATTTGGTTTGGTTGAATTTAACAAAAAATACAAGTTAACAAGAAATTTATTTCTCTCTCACAGAAAAACATACACGTAGGCAGTTCATAGCTAATATAGTAGCTCTGCAGTTTTCTGCAAGCAGGCTTCCAGCTTTCTTAACTGTATTCCTAGGATGAGACCCTCAGTTTATGAATCCAGATGCAGCACTAGCCATCACATTCATGTTCTAAGCATTACTGTGGAAGAAAGAACAAGAAGGCAGAAGTTCCCAAAGTGTAGCTCTCGGACTAGCAGCACCAGCATGACCTAGCAACTTGTTAGAAATGCAAATTCTCAATGGGGGAGCTTAGTTGGTGGCATAGTAGGAGGATCCTAAGCTCACCTCATCCCTCAAACACAACCAGATAACTGTCAAATCGTTCTGAATACCCAAGAAATCAACCTGAGGACTGTGTATTATTATTTATAATACCTCAATAAATCAAGAAAGAAAAAGAATGAAAGAAAGAGAGAGAGAGAGAGAAAGAAAGAAAAAGCAAGCAAGCAAGCAAGCAAGCAAGCAAGCAAGCAAGCTGGAGAGGGGAACCACAAATATGGAAAGTAGGAAGTTGTGTTTTGGTTTGTTTTTTTCCCATGAAAAATTCTACTTTTATCAGGACAAGAAAATGTTTTTGATTAAAAAGAGAGTGCTACTTTTCTGGGTATTTATTGATTTTAATGACAGTCTTTTCTCTTATTCAATTTTTAAATTAAATACTAATCATAAAGAATGGGGATCATTTTTCTCCCCATTTGGAAGATAAGAAAACTGAGACCTCCAAATTATAATTTTTTTACTCAGGAGCTCACATACCTTCACTAGTAGGAAAAGTCAAGACTTAGAAATCAGGTTCCTTTACCTAAAGTCCTTTACCTTTTACATTATATCACATTTATTTACTGAAGGCCACCCTCTTTATCTTTAATGTTTATAATACCTTAGCTTTCTACTTTCGTTTCCTGTCCCCCCAAATATTTTATTCCTGCCAATCTTTTCCATAAAAATGTTGAAGCCTTTAAAATGTAAAAGCTAAAATAACAGTTTATGTAGCAAGACTAAAAGAACTTTACAATTATACTACTAATCAGAATGAGATACACTTGACATTTTCTTCTATTTCTTGTTTATATTTCAATCATTGAAACATAAAAGAAGTAACTGGATTTTAATAACTGAGAAATGTTAATAACTCAAGATAATAGCTGCCTAGCACTAATATTTCTAAACTTTGATTTGAAGTTAGACTAATGTGACAATGCAGTCTTTAAGAAACTAGGACAATTGTTGCTTGCTTGTTCTTCCATTAAAAAACTGAGAAAATAGTTGTTACGACAGGAACTATAATGATAGTGGAAAGTGATTAAAAGTTACTGTTTACTTTTGATATTGTGATCAGAATATTCAACTCTATTCGAGTCACTGACTTTTTTGTCTAATGTTTTAGAAATATTTACTGCCAGAGTTCTAATAACAGAAACTATCTGGTGATTTGCTCCAGCATTTTAAAACTTCCATATGAAAACAAAAAGATGCTATGTAGTTTACAGATATGAAGATAAATCCAACACAATCAGTGTAGCACAGTTTTAACAGCAAGCATATTTTAGAACCCAGAATAAAAGAAACTTTACTGAAGGGCTAAATCAATTTGATGCTACAGAGCAGTCCTTATATTCTGACTGGCATAGGTTTTCCAATGCATCAAGAGTCATCAGCATTGAGGGTGGTCTGGCCATGACCTATGGAAGCCCAGAGGGCACTCCTTTGGATATCACATGTCCTGTCTGAAGCTGCATAGTTATTGACCAAAAGGGCCAATTTTTAGTTCCAGAAAAGTAGCTGATTTTCCTTGACAGAGCCCCTAGCCATAGAAAGAAAGCATCTGGTATTACTAAGCCTGTAGGAAAGAATGCTCATAAAATAAGGACACAAAGAGTTGTAACTTTATAAAATTATGAGATCTACTCACTATTTAAAATAAATGGGATAGAAATATTACATCACTGTACTAAAGAGAGGGAGGAGTAAGTGATCATCTTATGTGTATGGAGCACAGAACACATGATGATGAAAATGATTATACCATGTACCATACATTGAAAATTCTTATTATGCCTGACCATATGTCAAATACTTTATGTACCTTATCTCATTTAATCTTCATTACTGATCTTTCAGGGGTATTATTCTCTTTTTTTTTTTTTGTGAGGAATCACAATTATAGAAATTCATTTTTTTAATCATACAGTTACCTTGGTAAGATGGCTGGATATGCACCAAAAATTTGTACTCCCCTTTTCAAAGTGTATCACTGAAGATAGGAAGTAGCTTTACAACTAGGGATTTTATTTCTTAGCTCCCCTTTTTATGAAGGTAGGTATGTTGACTGATTTTTGCCAATGAATGAGGGTGACTATGTCACTTCTAGGTCAAGATATTTAATAAATGGTCTGGTTGGAAGATGGTGGCAGAGTAGGAGGACCCTAGGCTCACCTTGTCCCACGAATATAACCAGATAACTTTCAAATCATCCTAAATACCCCAGAAATTGACTTGAAGACTGGCAGAACAACTCCACAACTAAAGGTAGAGAAGAGGTAGGTAGGAAGTGAAAGAAGGTAGAAAGTGCAGAGATACAGTTTGGGAAAGAAATGAATCATGGCTGCTGTGGTAGGGAGGGAACTGCAGTCATGGAGAAGAGCAAGAGACAGACTAGAACACAGCGGAGTGCACAGGGGAAAATGAAAGCCCATAGCAATTGACATGGAAAGCGAGAGTGGCTGAATTTCATGACTTCTGGCAACTAGCAGGGCTTAAAGCCTGGAGTTTTAAAGGTCAACAGGTGTGGCAGGGATAGAGACTGGAGGACATTGTGCTGCTTTTTGAGAAAGGGTAGGTAAACAACCTGCAGCCATACAGCATGGAAACAGTGATCTAAAGAGCTCCTGGGGCACACAATGGGGAGCTTATTTACACATTTCATAAGATATCCCAGAGACACAGTATTCACAGAGAGACCCCTCCAGGAATAAAGGAACTGGCAGGCACCATTTCCCTCCCCCACCCCTCAGCATATGCCAGGGCCTACACTCACTACCTAAATTGTTTATGCCAAGCTTCACTCCCCTATGCTCTGGTGGAACCGCCTTCCCAGTCTCCCTTGACTCAGTCCCAGCACACTCGGCTCCTTCCCTCAGAAGACCTGCCCAAACCCCTACTTTCACTGCATCTCCCAACTGAGGAGTTTTGCAGAACCTCAGCTCCAGCAGTGGTGATGACAGGTCTCATTTTACAAGCAGGCCAGAATGCAACTAGTTAAAATAGGCCACATTCATGCCAGGGACCAAACCACGTCTACAACAGGCAAAAAGAGCCTCTGCAGATGACTGTCCTGAAGGAAAAGGACCCGGCCCTGGGGAACAGGGGATACTACATGGCAGAACACTACAGGATCTCTTCTTCATAAGGCCATTACTATCAAGAACAAGAGTTGTAGCTGACTTTATTGACACACAGAAGCAGGCAAAGAGACTTTAACAGAATGAGAAGACAGATACATTTGTCCCAAATGAATGAACAGGACAAGACCATGGCCAGAGATCTAAGTGAAACAAATAAAAGTAACATGTCTGATGGAGTATTTAAAGCAATTATCATAAGGATACTCACTGGACTTGAAAAAAGAATGGAAGGCATCAGTGAGATCCTTATTACAGAGATAAGGAATAACACAGGAGAGGTAAAGAGCTCGATAAAAAAAATGAGAAACACACTTGATGGAATGAACAGCAGGCTGGAAGAAGCAGAGGAATGAGTTAATGACCTAGAAGACATAGTAATGGAAAGTAATCAAGCTGAACAAACGAGAAAAAAAATAATTATGCAAAATGAGAACATAGGGAACTCAGTGATTCCATCAAATGTAATAACGTTTGTTTTATAGGAATAGAAGAAGAAGGAGGAGGAAAAGAAGAAGAGGAGGAGGAGAGAAAGGCAGGCAAAAAATTTATGTGAAGAAATAATGGCTGAAAGTTTCCCTAATCTGGAGAAGGAAATAGGCATCCAAATTCAGGAGGCACAGAGAACCCCCAATAAAATCAACAAAAGCAGATACACACCAAGACATATTGTAATTAAAATGGAAATATACAGTGATAAAGAAAAAAAAAATTAAAAGCAGCAAGATAAAAGAAGATAGTAACATACAAGAGAAACCCCATAAGGCTATCAGCAGATTTTTCAGTAGAAACTTTCCAAGCCAGAGGCATGGCATGATATAATCAAAGGGCTGAGTGAGAAAAATCTGCAGCCAAGAATACTCTATCCATCAAGGCTATCACCATAACACAAAGAGAGATTAAGAGTGTCCCAGCCAAACAAAAACTAAAGGAGTTTGTGACCACTAAACCAGCCCTGCAAGAAATATTAAAAGGGACTTTTAATATTAAAGGGAACTATAATACATTTAATAATACAGGGGACTATTTAAGGGAAAGGAGGGATCAAAAGTGACAGTATGAAGTTAGGAAACAAAAAATCAGTAAAAATGAATATTTCTGTAAAAAGCAATCAAGGAGTTCACAAAATAATAGGATGTAAAATATAAAAACATACATCTAAAATGTGGGAAGAAGAGGAGTAAAGGTTGGTTCAAAGCTAAGCAACCATCCACTTAATATAGACTGCTATATGCAGAAGAGGTTTATATATACAAACCTAATGGTAACCATATAACAAAAATCACTAATAAATATACAAAGAATAAAGAGAAAGAAATCCAATATATCACGAAAGAAAATAGCAAACCATGAGAGAAAGACAACAAAGGATAAAAGAAAATCTTCAGTAATAGCCACAAAACAAGTAATAAAATGGCAATAAGTACATATCTATCAATAATTACTTTGAATGTAAATGGACTAAATGCTCCAAAGACATAGGTTGACACAATGGATAAAAAAATAAGTCCCGTCTATACATTGCCTACAAGAAACTCATTTTAGTCCTAAAGGCACCTACACTGAAAGTAAGGAGATGGAGAAAGATCTATCATGCACATGGTTGTTAATAGAAAGTTAGAGTAGCAATAGTTACATTGAACAAACGACTTTAAAACAAAGGCTGTAACAAGAGACAAAAGACACTATATAATAATAAAGGGATAATCCAACAAGAAGATGTAACAATTGTAAATATTTAAACACCCAACATGGGAGCAACCAAATGTGTAAAACTGTTTATAACAAACAAAAAGAAAATAATTGATAATGATACAATAATAGTAGGGGATTTTAATACCCCACTTATATCAATTGACAGATCATCTAAACAGAAAATCAACAAGGAAAAAATGGCTTTGAAAGACACACTGGAACAGATGGATTTAACAGATATATTCAGAACATTCCGTCCTAAAAGAGCAGAATAGACATTCTTTTTAAATGCACATGGAACATATTCCAAAATAGATCACATATTAGCCCACAAAACAAGCCTCAATAAATTTAAAAAGACTGAAGTGATGCCATGCAACTTTTCTGATGACAATGCTATGAAACTAGAAGTCAACCACAAGAAAAAATCTGGAAAGACCACATATACATGGAGGTTAAATAACATGCTACTAAACAATGAATGGGTCAACAAGGAAATAAAAGAAAAAGTAGAAAAGTACATGAAAACAAGTGAAAATGAAAACACAATGGTCCAAAACCTTTGGGATGTAGCAAAAGTGGTTCTAAGAAGGAAGTTTATAGCAATACAGTCTACCTCAAGAAGCAAGAAAAATCTCAAATAAACAACCTAACCTTACATCTAAAGGATCTAAATAAGAACAACAAACAAAACCAAAACCAGCAGATACAAGGAAATAACAAAAAACAGAGTAGAAATAAATGATATTGAAAGTAAAAAAACAACAGAACAGTCAATGAAACCAGGAGCTGGTTCTTCAAAAAGCTCAATAAAATTCATAAACCTCTAGCCAGACTTGTCAAGAAAAAAAGAGAAAGGACTCAAATAAATAAAATCACTAATGAAAGAGGAGAAATAACAACCAATACCACAGATATACAAATGTAAGAGAATATTATGAAAAACTATATGCCAACAAATTAGCAACCTAACAGAAATGGGTAAATTCCTAGAAACTTATGAACTGCCAAAAATGAAACAGGATTAAACAGCAAATTTGAACAGACTAATAACCAGCAAAGAGATTGAATCAGTTATCAAAAAACTCCCAAAAAACAAAAGTCCAGGAACAGATGGCTTCATGGAAGAATTCTACCAAACATTTAAAGAAGAGTTAATATCTATTCTTCTCATACTATTCCAAAAAATAGAAAAGGACGGAAAACTTCCGAATTCATTCTCTGAGGCCAGCATTACCCTGATACCAAAACGAGATAAAGGCACCACTAAAAAAGAGAATTATAGGCCGATATCCCTGATGAACAAAAATGCAAAAATACTCAGTAAAATACTAGCAAACTGAATAAAAAAATACATTAAGAAATCATTTACCATGATCAAGTGGAATTTATTCCTGGATTGCAAGGGTGAGTATTTGCAAATCAATCAATGTGATACATCAAATCAGTAAGAGGAAAGATAAGAACTATATGATCATTTCAATAGACACAGAAAAAAGATTTGACAAAGTACAACACCTAGTCATGATAAAAACCCTCAATAAAGTAGGTTTTGAGGGAACATACCTCAACATAATAAAAGCCATATATGAAAAACCCATAGCAAACATCAGCTTTAATGGGGAAAACGTGAAAGCTTTTCCTCTACAGTAAGGAATAAGATAAGAATGTCTACTCTTACCACTTTTATTCAACATAGTACTGGAAATCCTAGCCAAGCAATCAGACAACAAAAAGAAATTAAAGTCATCCAAGTTGGCAGGAAGAAGTCAAACATGCACTATTTGCACATGACATGATACTACTAAAAGAAAATGACTCCAAAAGACTTCATCAAAAAACTGCTAGAACTGATAAACAAATTCAGTAAAGTTGCAGGTCACAAAATTAATGTACAGAAATCTTTTGCATTTCTATACACCAAGAATGAAGCAGCAGAGATATTAACAAAACAATCCTATTTATAATTGCACCAAAAATGATAAGATACCTAGGAATAAACCTAACCAAAGAGGTGAAAGACCTGTACTCTGAAAATCATAAAACACTGATGAAAGAAACTAAAGTAGATAAAAAGTAACAGAAAGACATTCCATGTTCATGGACTGGAAGCATGAATTTTGTTAAAATGTCTACACTACCCAAAGCAAGATACACATTTAATACAATCCCTATCAACCAACAGCATTTTTTCACAGAACTAGAACAAACAATTCTAAAATCTGTGTGGAACCACAAAAGACCCTAAATAGCCAAAGCCATCTTGAAAAGAAAAGCAAAGCTGGAGGCATCACAATTCCAGACTTCAAGTTATATTATAAAGCTGTAGTAATGAAAATAGTATGTTACTGCCACAGAAATAGACACATAGATCAATAGAACAAAATATAAAACCCAGAAATAAACCTAAAACTCTATGGTCATTTAATCTTTGGCAAAGCAGGAAAGAATATTAATGGGAGAATAACAGACTCTTCATCAAATGTTGTTGGGAAAACTGGGCAGTTACATGCAAAAGAATGAAATGTCACTATTTTCTTACACCATACACAAAAATAAGTTCAAAATGGATTGAAAACCTAAATGTGAGACCTGAAACCATAAAAATCCTAGAAGAGAACACAGGCAGTAACCTTTTTTGACATCGGTGTAGCAACTTTTTTCTAGATAGGTATCCTGAGGCAAGGGAGACAAAAGCAAAAATAAACTATTGGGACTACATAAAAATAAAAAAGCTTCTGCACAGCAAAGGAACTAATCAACAAAACTAAAGGCAACCTAAAGAATGGGAGAAGATATTTGCAAATGACATCTCTGATAAAAAGTTAGGATCCAAAATCTATAAAGAAATTATAAAACTTAACACCAAAAAAAGTATAATTAAAACATGGGCAGAAGACACGAACAGATATTTCTCTAAAGAAGACAACCAGATAGCCAAGACACGTGAAAAGATGCTCATCATCACTTACCATAAGGGAAATCAAAACTACAATGGGATATTAGCTCACACCTGTCAGAATGGCTAAAATCAATAACACAAGAAACAACAGGTGTTGATGAGGATGTGGAGAAAAAGGAACACTCTTGTACTATTGGTGGGAATTCAAACTGGTACAACCACTGTGGAAAACAGTACGGAAGTTCCTCAAAAATTTAAAAATAGAACTACCCTACAATCTAGCAATTGTACTCTTGGGTATTTACCAAAAAATACAAAAACAGTAATTCAAAGGGATGCATGACCCCTATGTTATAGCAGCATTATTTACAATAGCCAAATTATAGAAGCAGTCCAAATATCTATCAATTGATGAACAAATAAAGAAGAGGTGGTATATATATATATATATATACATATATATATATATATATATGAAATATATTATTTAGCCATAAAAATAGGGAAATTGTGCCATTTGCAATGACATGGATGGAGCTAGAGAATATAATGCTAAGCCAAATAAGTCAGAGAAAAACAAATACCATCTTATTTCACTCATATATGTGATTTAAGAAACAAAACAAATGAACAAAGGGAAAAAAGAAAGAGAGACAGAGAAATCAAGAAACAGACTCTTAGTTATAGAAAACTGATAGTTACCAGAGGGGAGGTGGGTGGGAGGATGGGTTAAATAGGTGATGGGGATTAAGGAGTGCAGCTGTTGTGATGAGCACTGGGTGATGTACAGAATTGCTGAATCACTATTTTGTATACCTAAAACTAATAAATCAGTGTATGCCAAAAAAAGATATTTAATAAGCTAGTGGGCCTTCTTCATGTTCATTTATCCTGTCTATTAACTGGATGAGGAATATCTTGAGGCCCTACAATGAGTATGGAGCTATGAGATGGTGGGGCCTTATTTATGTCCTCGTGATGTTCCCAGACAGATCTGAATGAACTGCTTAATATTTTAATATGTTTTCTTCCACAAAGGAGTCACACTGCAAATAGACCAAAGCACCAATAACACTAGTAACAAGCTTTTTATATATCTCGAGAAGAGAATGTTAGTAACTCATCAAAGTAAAAGTGATGATAATGACAATCATAATAATAGATATGTTGAAAAAATTGACTCAGACAACTTTGTAGACATACTTTTGTCTACAAAATTCATCTAGTAAAACAGACCCCAAAATTTGTAATTAAGGAGAAGTATCAGGTTTCTTTTTGCTTAGGTCTAAGCCTTATCCTCCAAGACAATTTACAGAAGCTACTTGATCTCTATTTGAATATTAATATTTTGTCTATCACCTTATCTGGGGTCATCACTCCCATTCCAGCAATGACATCCCCATTGCTTGGCATAAGAATAAGAGTGGATTTATATACATATTGTTAAATTAAAGAAAGAGTAATGTGGTAAGGGTTTGTAAAATCAAAGCTCTGCTTTTCTGGGTAAGAAGTGTTATTTATTATTCATTTAGTTAAATGTGGTGGTGATGATTAAAAAACAAACACACACACAAAGCTTTGCTAACCAAATAAAATAAAAAGAAAAAATAAAAGTTTTTTTTTTTTTTCAGAGTATTCTGAAACACCAGATTTCCTATGATAGTGGTTCTCCCATCATAATGAACTCGTCCTCCCTCTCCCCCCCCCCCCCCCCGCACCACTACACCCCTAACTCAGAAGCTAGAGCAAAAGAACCTGGGCAGTTCTTTTTTTTTTTTTTTTTTTAGAGGTTTACATTTGTTTGTTTGTTTGTTTGTTTGTTTGTTTTTAAAGATTTTTTATTTATTTATTTGAGAGAGAGAGAATGAGAGAGAGAGCACATGAGAGGGGGGAGGGTCAGAGGGAGGAGCAGACTCCCCGCAGAGCAGGGAGCCCGATGCGGGACTCGATCCCGGGACTCCAGGATCATGACCTGAGCCGAAGGCAGTCGCTTAACCAACTGAGCCACCCAGGCGCCCCTGTTTGTTTGTTTTTAAGATTTTATTTATTTCTTTGAGAGAGAGAGAGAGAGTGTGTGCTTGAGCATGGGGGGGAGGGGCAGAGAGAGAGGGAGAAGCAGACTCCCCACAGAGCAGGGAGTCCAATTCTGGCTCTATCCCAGGACCCTGGGATCATGGCCTGAGCCCAAGGCAGACACTTAACTGACTGAGCCACCCAGGTGACCCATGTTTCTTGTTTTTCTTAAAGTACCACAAGTGATGCTAAGACAACCAGACTGAAAGCCAACCTGAAATAATAATATATAGCCCATACCATTAAAATACTGAAATACTAAAAAGTAGCTAACATTCCATGAGTGTGTAATGGGTCTACACTAAGCAGAATATGGCCATTCTTTTCCTTTAATCTTAACAATAATTCTTTAACATAGATATTAGCTTAATCTTACAGAATGAAAAGCTGATGGTTAGAGAGACAATACATTTCCCAATGCCACAGAGTCATTATGCAATAGAACACAAATAGCTGTACTCATGCTCTGTATAGTCTAACTTGCTTAGATTCTGAGGGCAACCCTGGCTCTGATTGTGCCCGTCTGAACCATGATCCAGTGTACACAATTTTCCATAGATTTTTGTCCATTTTTAGGGTTATGATACTCTGATCCATGGTAGAAAAGATCTTAATGTTATTGATTTCCATTAGTCTGGGTAGCTTTCTTTGGAAACCATGTGTCGAGTGGAAAGTGACAAAGACTTCTAAGACAATATTTTCACATTTTGAGGGGAAGACCAAGGGACAATCTGTTTTGCAAATAATTCCACTGTCTGAAAATTGGTCAGAATAGGAAACTAGCTCAATTTTCTTGGGACAGTGTTATTTGTGCCTGTTATCTCAGTAAAATGGAAAAAGAGTAATGTTTTAATCACAGGGCTGTTGTGAGGATTGAATATAATAATACACATGAAGCTTTTGGCAAATGGCTGTACCTGCTAAGTACACTACAAATGTTAGAGATTATTATAATTATTAGTGGTTATCGCCAGGTGTTATAAACATCTAGCTCTTTTATTCTCTATAACATATAATTTTGTATTTTTCTTGGTTCTAGAAGTATAATATTTTTAATTTCCCCCAAGTTCTATTCCCCATATTATCTAAGAAAGCAATTTTAAAAGTAAGTCGCAAGTCCTTAAGATTCTAGAAATTGTTTTTACTTGTGGTAGTTTTGTTTAGCCAATGAGTCCATCATGAATCCCAATTTCAGGTACAGAATGTTTAAAATTGAGATGAGGACTCCATTATCCAAGCTGAAACACAATATTTCAGCTTTATATGTACTATATCAAAAAGAACATGGTAAATAGGTGTTTCCCTTGTGAAATGTAAACAAATTAAACTCAGGTCATATGAGGCAATAAATTAGAATTTGTTTTTTAGTTACTGTAGATTGCCTTTCCCTTCCATTTCTTGAATTTTCAAATCTTGTATATGCTATAATTTACACACTTACTGAGCTGAATATATTGCTGCCCATTATAAATTGAGAGTAAAAAAGAAATTCACAATGTCTAACTACTCCTTTCTTTATACTGTAATGCCTGACAGGAGAAAAAAAGATGTGAATTTATAGTGTGATCTACAAGTAAATGTATACAATGTTCAAAGCCATGATTCGCATACAAAGAATCCACACTATTTCTTTTTTTTTATTTCAAAGGGTTTCACGGCACTTGTTATAAAATGTCCTCGTCAAATAATCTAATCAAAAAGGCAAAAGAATTAGTAACTTATTTCATTTTGAAATAAATGAAGTAGCAAATAGCTTGTTTCAACCAAACGAAGATAAATTCCCTATCTTGCTTCCTAGCATGAGAAGAACATAATAATTTTGTGAAAAAGGCCCTTGATGTCTCTCTATTACGACATAAGATATGAATAGCAATTACAATAATTAAATATAATTACATTAAAATAATTAGTACTTAAACTATCAATTGCAGTGCGCTACTCAGCAATTAAACACACAGACAAAATTTCAATATAATTTATATTGCTCTGTTCTTTACTCAGGAAGTGGTGAAAATAATCTCCCTGTGTGTTTTCAATTTAACCAGCATTGCATCAGTTTTATATCAGTTTTTGAAGCTAGGGAGGTCATAAAACTTATGAATCACTGAACTTTCGAAGTGGTTGTAGTTTGATGGCTTTACCAAATGTTCTAGAAAAGTCAATTTTCTACTTCTAGAAATTCCTAAGAGGGAAGCTGGCTCTGCTGTGGAGCCTATGAATAGTGACAGATTTTCTTACCCTTTGCACATCACAGGGTTCAAAGCTGATACTCAGATAGGACTGATATTCAGATCCATACAATAGGTCTGACTAGTTCTGATCTCCATTTGTGTGGGTAGCTCCCTTTGAAAACAATGTACAAAGGTAGAAAATGATGGATTTCTGAGACTCTAAAATTCTCCTCATTTTGTAGGGGACTTAAGGGAAACCTATTTTGCAAGAGTTTCAGATTATTGACATTCCAGCATTAGAAACATCACTGGATAAAAGTTACTACAGAAAAATAAGTCCATAGACCAATGACTCAAGTACTACTTAAATTTGTAAAAAATAAATCATGTCATCAATACTTAGAAAAGTGGGCTGTGAAAAGATGATACACTACTCAACATCTCATTAGCAGGTTTGATATTTACTGTTTTTAATAATAATTTTTAAATTGTTTGTTTTTCAGATGAATAAGAGTCAGAGCTTATATTCAGCCAGCACTCACTAGTACAACATTACAGGTTGGCAAAGTGTGAAATACTTCTCTACCAATTAGTAAATGCCTGGTATCCGAACTTTATGAGTTACCACTTTGCTACACTGGTGTCTATCCTGGTTTCCCTTTTTCTAACTTCTCCAAGATCCAGCAAATAACCCTGGCATAGAAGAAGGTGTCAAGGACACTACTACTCTCCTAAAGCCAGCATCTATCTATTCAGTACCTTATTGGCTATAAAACATATTGAATGCACCCTTGGAAAGATGCTATGCTAAACTATCAGCAATCCATTCCCCAAATTTTCTCAGTGTCTGACATGTCACAGATAGATATTGCTTTTATCTAAGACCATTTCCATATGTAATGTTGAACAAACCAATGTTGATGGCATGAGCTGGTGTTTAGCATCTGGGGGAATCCAAGGATACAGACACTGGGAAGAGATGTTAGGGACTAACAATCAAAGCAAAAATGGATGGTTCTCCCAAGCAGATACTGAGATCTAAGATGGGGAATAATCCAGAAGAGCAGGAGGAACAGAGAAGCTAAAAGTAAAGGCAGAGAGAACAAAGCAAACACAATGGGTGTTCCAGGTAATCTGTGTCCTTCAGATGAGGAGATGTGAGAAACAAGGCTGGCAGAAATGAAGCAGGAAACTACATGCAGCTAGAGTTCAGGCATGTTTCTCCAGAGCTCCTGACAGACCTGGCCAGCAGAACAGCTCCAGGTATTTAAAAACAGAGACAAAGTGAGTCCCAGGAAGGCTGAATGACCTTCTCATATGCATGATCCTTGCCTAGTATTTGCCAAAAAAGGCTAATAAGATCAATTGTGCAGCAGGAGGGTGCCTGGGTGGCTCAGTGGGTTAAGCTTCTACCTTCTGCTCAGGTCATGATCCCAGGGTCCTGGGATTGAGCCCCACATCTGGCTTCCTGCTCAGCCGGGAGTCTATTCTCCCACTCCCTCTACTGCTCCCCCTGCTTGGGCTCACTCTCTCTCTCTGTGAAATAAATAAATAAAATCTTATAAAAAATTGTCCAGCAAGTTATAGTGACTGAAATTCCAGTATGAACTTAAGAGCCACATAAACTTCAATTCAAATCCTAGGGCTTCCACTTAACAATTCTGTGCCCTCAGAAGTGATTTAACTTCTCTGAACATGTTTCCTCGACTGAAAAATGTTTTAATGGGAAATAAGGAAACAGGTATTTTTAAATTGCTTTGGACTGGTCAGCATTCAATCAATAAAAGCTATGCCAATAATGATTGTACTGAATAGTAAGGAGACTTCATCAGCAGAACCTCTGGTATCTTGCTAGTTAAAGCTCCATTTTTGTCTGGAGGGAATTAACATAGGTGAGTGACTACTCATTACTATTATCTGATGAAGCTCTGATGAAACAGTCAACACATTCCACTTTAATATGCAGACCCTTGCAATGGGTATCAATTTGCACCACAATACTCAGGTGAAAAATAACTTCAAACTTTTAGGTTTCCATTTTCTCAATTAAATCTAGCTCAGAATACCCCACCTGCCTACCTGGCAAGCTCTTTCTCCTTTGTTAAGGTCATAAGTGTCTCTAGTTTCTTACACAGTCCAGAAACCTTGGAAAAAGAGTTTTCAGTTCAACTGAGATTTTTATTTTCCATGTCTCTAGTCTGATCATCTTGCCCACTTTCCTAGGGTAAATTTAGTCAGTGGAAATTTTGCTGTTATTCCCAAGCTCCTGAACTTGAAGCTCAGTCTTCAGAAATACACCTTCATCAGAAATACTTCCATGAAGCTCCTCCGGGGCCTGTTGCAGAGACTCCATGCACAGATGCTCCTGCACCACCGTCCTCAATTTCCAAAAATCCACCTCATCTGGGGCCAGCACAATTCTTGCTCTTTTAAGCCATCCAGGTCTTTTTCTTCCCAAAAGTTAGACATCCCTAAGAGGAGCCATTAAACTTTTGCCCTCCAGCAAGGGCAGTATCTGGAGAGAAGGCAAGGCACTTTTGTGACATTCCCACAGGAAAACAAAACAAGTCTGTTTTTCTATTGGACTATACTCAACATGCTTTTCAGTGATCTCAAAAGCCATTCTATTTCTCCACTAATAATTCCACAGTATTTAATTGCCTTTAAAATAATTTTACAAATACACAATTTGATGACAAGCTAAAATTGAAACTTTTTAAAAAGTTATAAATTATAGATTAGTATATGCTAGATATGAAAATAATTCATTAAAATGTATTCATCAGCATAATAAAAAATTCCTCATGTATAAAATCTTTTGATTTTTCTCTATGGTATAAATATATTGAATGGTTGTTATTTAAATAGATATTTAAATCTTTAGGATGTTCAAAATATTAAATAATATAACCAATGAATGTTAAAAAATAACTGCCAATGTAGGTATGTGTATATGTATGTATGTCTATGTGTTTGTGTATATATTTATATTTCCTAGTAAACCCATGTAACTTAATACCCTTTCTATTTTCTAAGTGTATCACTAAGGAGAGTAGGACAATAAATTTAATATTGTACAACTAAATTAAAAATTTGATAAACTATATATAAAGTCTAATATTTGCATTACTATAAAATTCAATATTGTTTAAAATCAATGAATTTCAAAAATTTTTATAGTAAGTTCAGTACAGATCAGCTATAATTTGAGGAATGCTTGTTTGGCACATAAGTAGAGTTCAATATAAATACTGAAAAAGATGAGACCTTTTGTTACACACAGAAGTATTAAGCTTCAGCATGAAGACAATATTATAACTCAAGATTTTAAGATAGTTACTACATATTAATTATGCATTAATCCAATAATTTCTAAAGAATGTTAAAATAATTTTAGTTTATAATGTCATCATATACATAGGTGTCAAATGGGAATTTTATCATCAATTTCAAAGAAAGGACTTGCTTTATTTTATTGAAATGAAAGAAATATATTCAGTCTGGCTAACTAAAAAGAGATGAAAAGCATTTTAAGAAATAAAAATAAAAATCAAACCAAAGCTCAATTGTGTTTCTGAGGCCTACAATAAATAGTAAAGTATAAATGTAACAGAAACAACAAATCCAATCGTAATATTTAACTCATACTATCACTCTGTTTTATCTGAATTTGTATAGCAAATTTGTTTTGATAACACTCAGACGTTCTATAAATGAAACGTAAATCTGTGAAATATATTAGGCTATCAACAAGCAACTGTGATATCTGACTCATAGAAAGCATATGTCACAGAACATTGGATACTCTTTAGTACACTCAAAGTAACTTGCTTACGGTCATATGCAGCCGTTTTGTCAAAGAATCACTCTGCACGAACATGCTGGCTGTGTGCTTTGTCACTTTACGTTTACAGCATCATTACCTCAAGTTTGATACAAATTTTATGACTCCGTTTGTCAAAGTTCTTTAACTCCAGAACTCAAAGTATCACCTTCTAAGAGTAAAAGAGAGTTGGCAAATAGAGGACATATATTTCCGAGGACTGAGTTTGTGAAATTATGTTTAAAAGTAGAATTAAACTTTCATATTCTGACCATACATATATATAATGTGTGACGGTTGTCTGGTGAAAGAAACATTTCTTTATAAAATTTTGATTTCTTTGGTCATGTTATGCTAAGTGCCAGAGTGAGTTATAAAGTGTTATTGGAAGTCGTTTCAAAGTAGAATATTTTGAAGCAATCATGTATCTTGTGATCTTAAAATATTTTAATGGTAAACTGGTACTATTCATAAAACTTTGAAGTGCTAAAAGCATTTCTGTGTAATTACTCAAATCATGAAATATATTATTTAGCTAATGATTTTAAGAGCTTTCTTAACTACCTTTAGATTTAGAAGTGGTCTTTGTGATATTTAGATAAACAAGGTTTTAAAAATAATGAGAGCCAAGAAATGTGGTATATACATTATTCTCACACTTACTGTATCATTATCACATATTTCTCCTGTGGTCATGAGTACACAAAACTATGTGAGACACATAGTTATTGTCATCTATTTCAGAAAGTCTATGCTCTAGAGCACCTTATGAACTAATAAAATATTTTTTAAAAAATCCTATAATCAACGTTGTCTATAAATATAGTAGCATACATTAGATTAAGAAATGGAATTTTAAATTAGAATGAAAGACTTTACAATCAAAAAAGAAAGTAAGACAAGATTATCTGGAAAACTGATTAAATATAAGATGGAGCACTCTCAAAACACAAATAAATAAGGACCAAAAAAGCACAAATCACATAATTGGAACTAACTGGGAATAGTTGGGAAAGTTTTTTGATTGAAACGAGTATTGTTTGGAAAAGCAAATGATTAGCAAACAGAAACTGAGAGGAATTTCAGACAGTAAGAATGATAACTGCAAAGAATGAAGGATGTCTAGAAAAATTTAAAGTACAGCCTGCAGTTGCATTAGACTCAGTGACAAAAGAAACTTATGCAGAATGCAAAGGCAGAGAACTCGCCACAGAAAAGCATTTCTAGAATAATAATGGAAAGCTGGAAGAGTTTGTGTTATTCTAGGTAGTAGAAGTGTGTGAGAGTGTGTATGTTTATACTGTATAAGAACTATAACAGATAATGTTAACCTGAAAAAGTCAGATATTTGGCTCTGCCATTTTTTGTTGTGAATGATGCAAATAAATTTAGCAACTGATGTTTTGCAATGGATAAAAGTAGGATAAAATTTCTTCCATAGGGATACTATAGATTAAAAAAAAGAGTTTACTATAATGAATTAATTTTTTTCTCCATACTATAAAGGCAATAGGGTCTCTTGTGTCTATGTTAATACATATATGTTAAAAACATATATATGGATATGTGTACATATATCCATATATATTTTTTAAGAACTTTAATAAAAAGCACCATTCCTCTCTAAACCCTTGAAGGAGCATTTTAGAGTTTGACATGCATCTGTCAGACATTTTTATATGTATTTTACCCACTATAAACACATAACACACACATATAATTTCTATTTTAAACAAAAATGGATTCATACTAGGTATACTGTTAGTTGTTTTTTCACTTTGCTCCGTATCATGGGCAGCTTTCAACTTTAGATTTACCTCGTTCTTTGTTTTTTTGGTTTTTGTTGTTTTTTTTTTTTCTTACTGGCTGAATAGAATTCAATGTATGTATGTACAATAATTTACTTATTTTTCTTTCGAGAAATTCTTAGATCTTTTTCACTTAACGATCACAAATATCGATTCTGTGATATCTTTGTGTATTTATATTTGCAAATTTGCATGAACATGACTGTTGAATAAATTTAAAAGTGGAAAGGCTGGAAATTTATATTTGAAAGAAAGATTTAAAATGGTGGTAAACATTCCATCTGTAGGTAGTACTGAACATAAGTATAGATTTTGGTGGAAGGAAAACATTTAGGAATAGAAAGAAGAACTGAGAATTATGAACATAATTATAGCCGAATTAAAGCACTCTAGAGGAAGGTAGCAGGCAGAAATACAAAGGTAAGAAGTTAAGGATAAATCTTGTTATGCCATGTTTCTTAAGTTTTGTAGAAGTATAAATGCTAAACATAATAAGCTTGTGATTTGAAAAAGATAAGTGACAAGGAAGCAAATTCTAAAGAGAGCCAAAACTAATGACTGAATAATCTTCAATTATTAAAAGTCAATAGTCTTTATTCTTAAAAAGAAGTGTGTGTTGGGGGCTGTTACTGAGATCAGCCATGAGATCACTGTCACATTAACGAATAGTTTTAGTAAAAGATTCATGATGAAGATATAAATTAGGAATGGGCATGCAGAGAGAGAGAAGTGGAAGTAGAGACATGTTTCCAAAAAAGTATGGTAATGGTAGGAAAAGTAGATTTGAGACAGCATCTATCTTCATAAAAGACACTTGTTGAAATAAATTAAAGGAGGTTGAGCACAAAATAATTGTTAATTCTCATGACATGAGTTAGCTGGGCTTGAAATGATTTGCTCTGATGTGTCAGATCTGAGTTATAGAATGGAATAATAAATTAAAATGGGCAAAAAGGGATTTGGATCATAAAGCCAAAACATTTTCTAATTCAAATATTTATAACATGAGAAGAAAAGTGAGGCAGCGAGAGCTTTTTAAATTTTACCAGATTGCTCTCAACATACAGTTATAGAAGACTATAAACTTTAACACTTATTACATTTTTAAAAATGTGAAAAAAGTTGTCGGTCAATACTGAATAAATTTAATAGTATGTAGTGGCAATTTTGACAGAAGATAAAAGAAAAAATAAAGATGCTTACTGATTGTGCCACATACCAAAGATTAGAGTAAGGTTTCATGAGTGTTTTATTTTACAGGTGTTACATGCATGGTCACCCATTCTTATAAACAACTGACAGAACCCGAACAAAATCAGTAAGCATAAATAGAATTTTATACTAATGTGACAAACTGTAAATTCATTGTGTTGAAATTGAATACAGGTTTTCTAAATTAAAGTTTTAAAAGGACTGTATGCATGGCCAACACTCTAACAATATATGATACTGATAAATGAAAGCAGGGGAAAAACTGAATATAGCTGATGAACTGATACTGCAAACAGTTTAAATATGGTAAAAAGTGCCAGAAAACAGACTCTTAACTATAGAGAACAAACTGAGGGTTACTGGAGAAGAGGTAGACTGGGGGGTGGGGAGGCTGGGGATGGATTAAATGGGTGATGGGAGATTAAGGAGGGCACTTGTGATGAGCACTGGGTGATGTATGTAAGTGACGAATCATTAAATTCTATACCTGAAACTAATATTATATTGTATGTAAACTAATGAATTTAAATAAAACTTGAAAAAGAAAAAAAATAAATAACAGCTAAATATTTTAAAAATGGTAAAAAGTAATTTATATTTAGTGAATATTTTTATTTTAGTAGCATATATTTATGAAAAAAGTATATGATTATACACATTATGATTATAATTACAATTATTACATATATTATAATTATATATATGTCATTATACATAAATGATATTAAAAATCAAATGAAATAAATAATTTAAACTATTTTCTGCTTTCTACATGTATGAATCCCATATTTAATACATGAAGTTTTTATAATAGTATTTTTCTATTTCTCAAATATTAAAAGTAATGTGCTCATTTTGAAAACTGGAAATAATGTTTAAAATGTGAAATAAATTATATAACATCCCAAAACACAAAGGTAAACACCTAATATGTTGATTTTTTTTAGAATTTTTGATGCAAATTTTAAAATTTGTTTTTAAATAGGTTGATACATAAATTTTCTTCCCTAAAATTTTCTTTTATCAAGATGTATGCAGCATTTTCTCATACTATTATTTTAAAAATATGATTTTAATGAATGCATGCAAATTTCATAATCTTGATAAACAGTTTCTTATTTTGGGCATCCAGATAATTTCTTTTTTCTTTTAAAATAATATTATAGTAAAGATAAGTTCTAAACTCTATGTGTGCATATATCCTTAGAGCAGAAGTAGAATCACATGGTTAAAGTGTATGAACTATTGAAGGTCTCTTGCTATCCTGGCATAGAACTATACTGTCCTGAAATCATTGTTGTAATGCCTACTCATTTAGAAGTATAGAAGTGTATTAAAGAGGGTACGTACTGAATGGAGCACTGGGTGTTATATGCAAACAATGAATCATGGAACACTACATCAAAAACTAATGATGTAATGTACGGTGATTAACATAACATAATAAAAAAATAAGAAAAAAGAAGAAGTATAGAAGTGTGTTAGTTTCAATATACTCTGCCCAGAAATAAAAATATAATCACTTAGAAAATATGCATTAGCTTGAAAAGGAAAAATACTTACCTCAATGGGTATTAATTTCTATTTGATTATAGTAAATTTGAGCATTTTTATTATACATGTTATCTGCTTTTATTTTTTTAAGCTTGTTTGAACTACCTGTTTTTGTCCTTTGTCTGATTTTCTACTGGGAAAGTAGTGTTTTAGAATAGCCCTTTACATGTTAACATCTTTAACTCTTCATCTGTAAAATTATAATTTATTTTTAACTTTTCTTATAATTTTTACAAGATATTTTAAAATTCTTTATAAGTTTGTGCTTTATTGCAGTAGACCCAATAATTAACATCATAAATAATAATGTAGAGATATTAATTCTACATTAATATCTGCTGAAATCATGATTAGATCAATAGTATTCTGAATTCTGCTTCTTAGGCCTTCTTTTTAGTGCCAGTTTGACAGAAATGTTTTCTTTCTACATATGATAGTGGCATTTTATTGAGGAAAACAAAACAAAGCTGCAGCAAAATCCCTCTACTTTTTAATAAAAATAGTGGCACAAAACTTACAATAAAACACCTCCAGTTTTTGGGGCGCCTGGGTGGCTCAGTTGGTTAAGCGACTGCCTTCGGCTCAGGTCATGATCCTGGAGTCCCGGGATCGAGTCCCGCATCGGGCTCCCTGCTCGGCAGGGAGTCTGCTTCTCCCTCTGACCCTCCTCCCTCTCATGCTCTCTGTCTCTCATTCTCTCTCTCTCAAATAAATAAATAAAATCTTTAAAAAAAAAAAAAAAAAAAAAACACCTCCAGTTTTTTTAAAAAAAGAGCAGGTCATTATTTTTTTTAAGCCTGTTTTTCACCATGTACTGTAAATATAACTATAAAAATATATAATGCATATGTCTATGTATTTTTGTCACAAATGCTCAAATTACGCTTATAAATGTATATGTGTAAGCCTTATACATAAGCACTATATATTCTTAAATTGACAGTTTGGGAGGATGTTTCTCATTGTGAGCTGATTTTTTTGTTGTTCAATTTATGAAATGCCTAGAAGTCAACTGTATTTCTATAGATCCTGTAATTTCTATTCTTACTATTATTACACATTTTTATACAATCTGAGTTTAGAGTTATTGTATACCTTCTTGGAATATTCTCTTCTCGATGCCTCTTGCAAAAATAGTAATAGAGGCAATTTTAGAGAGATTTTTGGTTTTAAATGAAAAAAATACTTTCTGAGGTAAATTTAGTTTGGAAAAATGACTCATTACAAAGAAAACACCAAATACGAAATAGCTTCCATATCCTGCCACTGATCTTCCCCCGACCCACCCCACACCCAACAACATGCATACAGATTAAGCTGCTGCAGCTTCAGTTACAAAGTGATCATCACTTCCAGTACCACCGAGTTTTGCAATCCATTTTATGACCATATCTCAGAAGGTCACATTATCTTATTAACTGTAATGTTATGAATATATGTAGAAGACTATATTATCTTTAAAATGTGGCAGATAATATGCACTGGTAAATATTTACCCTTGTAATAAAAGTAAAAGGGGAGAAATATAGTTTGCTACTCACTATACATGTTAGGTTTTTTAATAATAAATGTTTAATTGAATAATTAAATAATAATTTAATAATTATAATTTAATGATTTAATAATTTAAATAATTTAATAATTTAATAATAATTAAACAAAATAATTTAAATAAATTTTCTATAAGCTAGACATATTATTATTGCCTGTAAAAGTGTGGCACAAAACCCCATAAAAATTCAAATTATTGCAGCAGAAAAATATGACCCACAAAAATCAAAGCCCAAGTGAAAAATTAGAAAAAACAACTTGGAACATGTGACATGTAATTACCCAGCTTTCCTAACATACATATCAATATTACATTTAATTTTTAAATGAGCAAAAAATTCAAGAAGAAAAGAACATCATAGATGTAAAACATCATGTTTCATACTCCATATGTTAAAATTCTCTTTTGCCCTTCTTGATTATGTATAATTTAAGCCTCTCATAATTGTTTTCATTTCCCTCTCTCTAAAATTAAATAATTCTGGTATTTTACCTAATTAAATTAGAAAATTAAGAAAAAAAGCTTCCTTTTTTCCCCAAAGCTGCAGAAAAGACACTATTCTACATCATGAAATATGTCCTGACAATGTGGCATATTGAAAACATCCAAAAGTGTCTACTGTACTCTCTAGTCCATTATGGAGATGTGTATGAAAATGTATAACCCTGTTGTGTTACCAATCATTACACAGGACTTGGAAGTTTTATTTGAACTGAGAACCATTTTTAGATAGAATTCAGAGAATGATGCTGTTAAGTTATGTAAAGAAAATTTCTAAAAGTTTGCAACTCTGCTTTATTGTTTTCCATTATTTGTTGATCTCAGTAATCATATTTATTTCTGTTTCCTTGAAGGTGTAAGAAAGAAAGAAAAATTTTGAGATTTTTCTTTTTTTTTGCATAAAATTTAAATCCTGTGACTCTACTGGAGTCATTATTCAAATGAGGAGTTATAGAGTCTTTGTTTTATTTAAATTAACAGAAAAAAAATCTCAAGATCAATCATACTCTTACTTTTAAAAATGAAAACATTGCTGAACCACCATTTTAAATTAGCAAGTTATTCAAGAATAAGATACATCATAGCGTTTAATGGTTGCTTAAGGTATGGGAAAACAAGCACTCTCTAATACCACTATTGGTGTGTAAATTGCTGTCAATTTCTGGAAGAACTGGAAATATCTATCAAAATCTGAAATGCATGTACTCACTGACATACCAATTACAATTTCACTAATATTCTACACATGTAATCAAATAAGTACACAAAGGCAAGTGTGTTGATTTTTTTTATATCTGCAATAGGAAGGGGGAAAAAAGGAAACAATCTAAATGCCCATCAAGAGGGAGACTGGCAAAATAAATGATGGCACCCTCATAAAATGCAACTTGGAATATATTGTACATTTATGGAAAGGGATCCAAGTTTAAAATGTATTTATACTTTGTTTCAAATCACATAAAATAGTATATATTTTTCACATATCAATAAAAAATTAATAATAGGCAAATGAATAAAGTGCATGAACAGGCACTCATAAAGGAAAAATATAAATGGCCAATAAACATGTTGAAAACACAGTTTTGCTAGGATTCAAATAAATGTAAATTAATCTAATAGTGAGATACTGATTTTTCCTTTTCTGAATCTGGCATATGTTTTGCTTTAAAATAATAATTTACACACTTACCAAAGGGGAGGCAAGTATACTTATGCATAAATGGATTATTAATAGCAATAATCTTTCATATATACACTTACATGTGCACAGAGTATTTTTTAAAGGATATTTCAAAAAATCTCTGCAATTTTTATCTCTATGAAAGAGATATAGGATCATATGAAGATGAGAGAGAAATATTTTATTTTACAATATACCCTTCTGAATTATTTGGGTTTTGTTTTATAAAGAGGAAGTATTAAATAAACATGTAAAAAATTGTTTCTAAAAAGTTTAATCGCCATGATAATAATATAAATTATTAGATGTAGCTCCCCCTGTGCAAAGTAAAGTACCATCTTTCTAACACAGTCAGATCAGTTGTGTCAATGTTCCTAAAGCAGAATTTCTAAAGTTTCTTTTCAGCAATAAGAAGAAGACATGTCTTTCTTGGTTCCTTTGCTATCTTAGTTCAGGCTGCTATAACAGAATACCATAGACTGGATGGCTTTTTATTTCTTATAGTTCTGGAGGCTGAAAGTATGAGATGAAGGTGCTAGCATGGTGAGGGCTCTCTCCTGGTTTGCAGTCACCTTGCTAAATTCTCACATAGTAGAGAGAATGAGACCATCTCTCCCCTATCTTTTTATAAGAGCACCAATCTCATTCATAAGGGATCCACCTTCATGACATAATTACCTATCTCCCAAAGCCCCTACCCCCAAGTGCCATCACACTGGGGATTAGAGCTTCAACATATGAATTTTGAGGAGTGACCAACATTCAGTCCATAGGACTTACTTTAGACTATATTTATTCCTGGATTTGATCTAAATATTATGGGGATCCTAGAAAACTGAATAATAGGACTAAATAAGTTAATTTTTCTCCTTCTTGATACCAGCCATTCATGAGTCTCCTTCAAGTAGTATTTGCCTTTAAGTGAAGGAATCATTCTAATGGTTAGAAATTCCAATTTGAGTGTAAGAGATGTTTGGGTTAGCCTTGATTTCAGGAAATCTATATTCTTTTCTTTATTTTTTTAAAGATTGTATTTATTTATTTGACAGAGAGACACATAGTGAGAGAGGGAACACAAGCAGAGGGAGTGGGAGAGGGAGAAGCAGGCTTCCCACGGAGCAGGGAGCCCGATGTGGGGCTCGATGCCAGGACCCTGGGATCATGACCTAAGCCAAAGGCAGACACTTAATGACTGAGCCACCCAGGTGCCCCTATATTCTTTTCTTTAAAACTCTGGTTTGACAGCCATTTTAAATGTTCAGAAATAAAATAGGCAATAATCAAAAGAAACCAGATTATAGAGAAATTAAGGGAGAGGTTACAGCATTTTCAATATAGAAATTCTTTTCAGTTCATACGGCATTTGTCAAAAAGAAACATAGAGTTGAGTGAATGAATGTGTTTGATTGAAAGATACACAATTTAGCTGCCAACAACTGCCTATACTGATTGAGGGGAAAAAAAGTAATCTCATACAGCAGATGTAATATCAGACATACACACAGTTTCTTATTTTGGCTGTAAATCTACATCACATGTGGCATGGAGTGCCCTATGTAAAAGAGAAAACAGTCTCTCCTCATAAAAATATAACAGAAGATAGGATAATAGAGGAGGACACATTGCTTTACTATTTTGCAAGGAGTTATAGGGCTTTTTTTTTTTTTTTTTTTTTTAAAGATTTTATTTATTTATTTGAGACAGAATGAGAGAGAGAGAGAGAGCACATGAGGGGGGGGAGGGTCAGAGGGAGAAGCAGGCTCCCTGCCGAGCAGGGAGCCCGATGCGGGACTCGATCCTGGGACTCCAGGATCATGACCTGAGCCGAAGGCAGTCGCTTAACCAACTGAGCCACCCAGGCGCTCAGGGCTTTTGATGTCAAAGTTAATGTGAAGCCTGGAGTGAAAGACCCATATGCTGTGAACAAAACACACATTACAGTAGGTTCCTGAAACCAAGAAAAAATTCATGGTTAATTTAAGTGCAGACTGGCACCCTGCCCATTGGGAAAATCTAAGGTTAGATTAATTAATGTTTGATAACAGTTGACATTCAGGCAACAAGCTGCCCCTTGTGGGCAAATTATATTTCCTGACATTCTTTTCCACATTGTCTATGGTAATTTACATAAAAATAAGGTATTTGCAAGTTACTTTAATCATTAAAAAAGATAAACTTTTCTATCTATAACCCTACCGATTAAATATTTTTAAATTATTCCAATCAGTTATTATATTACCTAACCCATGATTCTCAACTAATTTCTGTCCCTTCACTAGTTAGTTTCCTAGGGCTGCTGTAGCAAAGTACCAAAAACTGGGTGGCTTAAACAACAGAAATATTTACACGTAATAGGTGTTAGGACTTCACCATCTTTACGTGGGACACAACTCAACCTATAACAGTCCCTAAAGGCTGAGGGGAAAGAAACTCCTATAAATAACATCATTTACTTCAATTATTTTTATTGTAGGAGTAGAGAATGGTAGGGAGTGAAAACAGTGTAAGCTAAAAAAGGAACAGTGGTATATATGTGAAGTTTGGAAAGAATGGCTTAGGTTATTATAAACCACAATACCTACTCAGGAAAGTCTCCCCACCCTGTTGGAATCATTAACAAAGAGTGTATCTAATCCCATTTTTCTAGTGGGAGATGCCTAAATTAATGATGGGGTATTTGGGGAAAATAATCACCATAATCACTTTTTAAAAGTCTAGACTACCAGGGCGCCTGGGTGGCTCAGTTGGTTATTAAGTGACAGCCTTCAGCTCAGGTCATGATCCTGGAATCCCAGGATTGAGTCCCGCATCGGGGTCCTTGCTCAGCAGGGAGTCTGCTTCTCCCTCTGACCCTCCCCGGCCCTCCCCACTCTCATGCTTTTTCTTTCTCTCATTCTCTCTCTCTCAAATAAATAAATAAAATCTTAAAAAAAAAAAGTCTAGATTACCAAAGTTAATGCTATCAATTGATGGCAAATGTCCTATAGGGTCTTGTTATACCAGTTAAATCATATCACTTATCTATTTTATTAATCAATTCTATTATTTGACAGATGATTTTGAACTCATATTCAGTGTATCAGACATTTGATAAGGCACTGTGGACACAAAGACACATTGATCATCTTCTCTCCCCTCAGCAAAATTATAGCTTAAGTTATTGAGCCTACCCAGAACACCTGTTTCCCTACGAAGGTAACTTTGAGCAGTAGCTCTCAAACAGTTTTCTATTCATGCAAGATACTCCTACTATGCACAAAACATTCCCAGAAACATATAAAAATTATTTTTGAAATGTCAAAAAATCTTTAGGGTAAAAACACTACAGTAATTCAAAATCATCATCATATTAACATCCTGAGAAATAGCCACTGGAGCTATACTAATTCTTGTAATACCTCTTCTTCTCCCACACAGGAATATGTGAATGACACTACAGAGATAATATTGTTAGCTCTACCATATTTTATAAGAAAAACATTCATAAACATCAATCATTTATTAACATTACATTGATTTTAATGTGCCTCACAACTGATGTAGACAAACCAGTGTACCAAGAGGTCAAGGTTGATTTCCTCTGTTTCAGAGAACACAAGTGCTTTGGTAGCCCTCATGACCTCCCCCATCCCCTATTCCCCCAATTCCAAGTCCTCTTCTCTGACATAGCAGCCCCATTTTAGGAAAATGATGCATGTTATGAATTCATTTAGCCAAACACATTGCCAATTATAAAATACTGAATACACATTATTTAATTTTTTCTCATTCATTAAGTGGTATTTATTTAGTGTGATATTCCAAGCCCTCAGTATCCACCCTCCTGGAATTATATGGTAGTCAAGAGATACACACAATAAACAAACAAGCACATATGACAAAGGTAACCTTGGTTAATGATAAAAGCTCTGAAGAAAACCAAAAGATACAATGGAGTGAGTAGTAGGGTAAGAGGAAAACTCTTTCAGATCAGACAGTCAAAGAAAGTTTTCCTGACCTGTGGTCTGAGATAAGAATGATGACTATCAGTCACGCCACATCCATAGCAGAGCATTACAGGAAGAAGAAAGAGCAAGAACAAGACTACATGCCTGAAAGAGCTAGGGATGTTAGAGAAACAGAAGTAGGCTGCACTCCTTAGAAACATCATTATTATAATTATATATAGAAAATACATTATTAGCACACAGTTTCTTTTTTCTCATTTTGCAATTAAAATGTGTAAGATGGAAGACATCAGCTTCCCCTCCTGAATTTGAAGCTCCATAGACCATGAATTATATCTTGTTCATATTTGTACTTCTGATGCAACATGATATTACCTAGTGTATGGCAAACACTGAATAAATATTTGAACAAATTTAACATTCAAGAGATTATATGATGTAAATTTATGATGTAGAGTTTGCTACTTAGGATTTTGCTAAATCAGACATTGGTAGTCAGCATAAATTAAATGCACACTTTTGAAATTTATCATTATTTACTGAAAGTGAGAAAAAAGGGGAAAGAATTCCAAAATGAAGATGTACTATAAAGAAGAAATAGTCTTCAGTATAGAGAACTCTATAGTGTTAAATGCCATTCTGAGATATCCTGATGCAAAAAACAAAGGCAAACTTTCCCTCTTGGTCTATTAATTTGCTAAACTAGATTTCTGCTCCATATTCTGTCTGTCTTTTTAGATTAATTTACATTATCTGGTGATGATTCTTTTCTTTTAATCCCTGGATGAGTCTGCCTACCACACTGATTTGGGTATACTTCAGAAAACACAAAGAGCTTAGACATATAAAAACTTGATTTTTGAAGTAGTTTCATTAAAACTAATGAAAATGAAAACACATACTTATAAGTAATCTATACCCTAAAATCTCTACAGTCCCTACATAGCTGACTGGATATGCTGAGAAGGCCCCAATGAGTCAGCTTAGTGCAAAATATATGAAAGGGCAGGAGCCACAGATGTCTGTTTTGATAAGGTAAGCCTATCTCCTTCTCTTGTGTCTTATCAACAGAAACTTACCCCAATTGGAACACTAGCATGATTCACATGGAAATACTTTATAAAATCCTTCGGTTTCCTAAGATTCCTAAAACCTAGAAATCCCAGGACATACAGTCTGTTTTATAACCGAAGTCAACATATAAGTTACTTTTTGATATTCAAATATATTTAAAAGTACCTTTAATTCACATATTGAGCAATCTCTACATCTAGTTTTCATTAAATAAATTTTCACTTTTGAAATTACTTTGTAAATGTTATGTTTTCTTAATTCTTAGTTCTATAAGGGAGATCCCACTGGCAGAATGAACTGTAGAAGTTCTTAGAAAATGAGGCATTATGACAATGGTAGGTGGAGAAACATTCCTAATTAGTAATAAACTATAAAGAATTAACTAGAAAAATAAATACACTAAATATACTTCCTCCTTGATTCTATTTTTTAGAACTATAAAATTTTAAAATGACACATTAATCATTCATTTATCCATACATTTAACAAATATTTATCGAACACCTACCATGAGAATTTTTAGTTGTTTCTCAAACATTAGTCCTAGAGAATCACTTTATGGTTGTGAACATCTGTGTCCCATATGTATTACTCTATGTGATTTTTAAAAACGTTGCTTTAACAAACTTATATTTATATAAAAAGTAAACTTTATATGATTACTAAAACATAAACAACTAGTATATTCTCTGAATAGAGTGGACAGCAGGCATACAAAAATTAAAAATGGAATGAAATTATAAAATGTTCATCCATGTACCACATAAACTTTCTTCATGTTAAGACAACAAAGATACACATACCACACTTAGAGAAATTTGGTCTTGGGAAATATTACTGATATGTAACAATGTTTTCAGACAGTGTATTTTCCAGTATTAACCATCAGAGTCTAATTAGCTTGATGTTAAAAACTGAGTTTCTCACCAGGAGTGGATACATAGTAAATTAACTATAGAATAACTGTAACTATAGAATAAATTAACTATAAATAATTCTGTAGAATAACTATAGAATAATAACTGAATAAACCCCTTGAGTTCCACACACTAGAATTTTTTTTTTTAAAGACTAAGCATATCTTACTCTTACGAGATTATTTTATTTCTAAATAAAAATCATCTAACATTTTATCTAAACAAAAATCATGTATTTGGAAGAAAGTCCCTTTGCCTTGATTTGGTAACATGCATATTTCATGGGCTCTACTTTGAACATGTAACCATGAGATTCGATGTGATTATTTCAGTAACAATTTGAAATGTCAACTATGTTCAGCATTTAAAAATTAATAGCTAAATCCCTTTAAAGATCAGGGAAATTTTGTTCTGGCTTAGAATAATTTTATAGCTTTATGAATCTCCTTGTACATTGTTTGCATATTTTAAACTATTCTGAATAATGCACTCCCTGTAAAGGCCCATTAGTTCAAAGAATTTTGACAGTCACAGCTCAAGGTATTAATTTTCATACCAGATATATATTTTCGATTGGCAGTAAATTTTTCAAACTCAAATATACTTTACCTAAATTGTGACTGTATATATTTTGAATAGGTTATAGCAGTAAACAACCATGAAAAAAAAAAAATGAGAACTTAATCAAGCCTTTTCTCCTTCCCATTTCTTGGCTTTCTGGGAAGAGAACGGCCATTAAAGGAGGAAGCCTGACTCAGCAGTCACAGTGGAACTGGTGTGGCTGGAGGAAGGGGGGCTGTGCCATGCTGGAGCAGAGATGACAGCAACGTGGACAATAAGAGGAGGAAATAAAAATGCTTGCTAGGTAATTTTAAGAACCTAAATAATGGGGCACCTGGGTGACTTCAGTGCCCTGGGAGGGAGCCCTGTGGTGCAGTCCAGTGGTCCAGGGGCTCCCTGCTCAGCGGGGAGCCTGCTTCTCCCTTTCCCTCTGCCCGCCCCCCCCACTGATGTGCTTTCTCTCTCTCTCAAATAAACAAAATCTTAAAACAAAACAAAACAAAACAAAAAAACCCTAAATAGTAAAACCCTTGACCAGCATCACTTTTGGTATAAGAAACACTCCAGACTTTGGATACTAGCTCTTTATCTGATATGTCATTTGCAAATATCTTCTCCCATTCTGTCGGTTGTCTTTTGGTTTTGTTGACTGTTTCTTTTGCTGTGCAAAAGCTTCTTATCTTGATGAAGTCCCAATAGTTCATTTTTGCCCTTGCTTCCCTTGCCTTTGGCGATGTTTCTAGGAAGAAGTTGCTGCAGCTGAGATCGAAGAGGTTGCTGCCTGTGTTCTCCTTTAGGATTTTGATGGACTCCTGTCTCACATTTAGGTGTTACAATCATTTTGAGTCTTTTTTTGTGTGTGGTGTAAGGAAATGGTTTAAATGAGGTTAATAAAGATATTCTTATCTGAATGGAACTGAGAAGGACAGAAAATTTTCTGGGTTATCGAGACCATCGCAGCAAAATCTAAAATAATTTGTTCAACTACCTATTCAAGAAGTATCTATTATTGACATCCTACTATGTGCCAAGCATTGTACAACCTACTCAGAGAGCAAAAATCGTCTCTTTCCTCTTGAAGCTTACAGGTTAGTGGGGAATACAGGTTCAATCAAATACTGTGCATTAATATATAATTACAAATTAAGATAAATGCCAGGAAGGAAGGGGACTTGGCTTTTGGGGAGTATTTTGCTAAACAGGAATCTGTTTAGAATTGTTGGCTGGGGGTGAGCTTCTCTGAAAATTTGACAAGAGCACACTTTTAATCATTGCTCATTTTATTTATACTATTTGACCCAAGTCATGGTAAAATCTGATATTCATATTATACCACACATGGTTCTAAGAAATTGAGGATTCTATATGAATTGACAAAGAAAAATAGAACTAATTCCATGACAAATTTCGAGTAGGAGTTTTCTTCTTTGGATTACACTCTACAGTCTCAAGATTTATGCAGAAATTTAGCATTTGGAGACCTATTTTTATAAGGTGCTGGAAGCAGAGCCAAGATTCTTTCACACATTACAGAATACGGACTACACTATTCCCTAAGCCCTTGCTCCTTCCACGTGTCCATAATAATCTGACCTTGGCTTCCTTCACCAACACCATTCACAATTCCTCCAAGCATTGTGTAATCCATTGTGCCATTATCGATTTATTGCCTTTCAGCTCCAAATTTCATTTTTCATTGCTTGCTTTATGAAAATGAAGCTGGGCCATTTAAATAAGTTTTCCTTACCAGCTGTGATGAAGTTAATCTTAGTACAGGGTGATGCAGAGGCACTAGAGGAAGAAGGGGTTTTCATTCCTGGTTCTGGTATGCTCTGGACTGTTCCTAGTAAGTATGCAACTTGCCCAGCACCTGCTGCAGCTTTAGGCTCTTACCTTGCCAGAAGTCTCCTTGTCCAGCATCAGCTTTTTACAGCATAGAGAGCTTTTCCAGCACTTGGCCCTTGTAGTACACAGTGGCCAGCAGCAGCCAGCGTTTCCCCCGTGTTCCCCTCGGTAGTTTGGCAGCTTAGCGGGATACCTCTTTGAACACTTTCTTTGATACCTTAGAGGATCAATTTGTGGTAAAGTTTCAGAGGGCAAATTTTCAGCAAATTCCACCAACTCAGCATTCCAGCAACTTCTCTGCCATGCAGTAATTTATCCACAGCCATGCCCTCCCTAGCAAGGTTTGGATCTCAGCACTGGGGGTACAGGGTTCAGGGAAGGGGAGGAAATTTATTAGGAGCTCTCCCTCAGCTCTAGGAGTGGCAGCTACTCCTTACATCAGCTATTCTCTTACTAGAGAATCCCTAGTTATTCAAATCCTATTATAATTAATAATTTTTCATATTAAACATTTCCTGTCCAAATTATTGTGTTTTTTGTCTCCCAATTGGACCCTGACTAACACATGCATCAGTGCCATCTTTTCAATTCCTAAATATACTAGGCTACATCACAACTATAGGATTTTTGTCATTCTGCCTTCCTGGAATACCTGTGCTTCATTATACACCTGTGTAATTCCTATTCAACTTTCAAGACACAACCCAGAATATATTCTCTGCGAGTCTTCACCTCCTTTCTCCTCTCCACTCCTCAAGGACTAAAGCTGAACTAGTTTCCTTCTTTTCTTTACCCATTCATCCTATGACTACCTCTACATGATTCTGAAAGCACCTCCATATGATTTTTGGAATACTTCTGTACCTCCTCAACTAGATCAGGGGCATTATAAAGGCAGACAATGTGCCTTTTCATGTCTGTATTTCCAGCACCCAGCAGAGTACATACTACATACTGGAAGCATTTAAAAAGTTGTTAAATGAATTACTTTTTTCTTTCCTATTTCCTGTCTAATCTTGTGTCCTTCCCACGCAGTACTGATTTCCAGAGATGGGGTATCCAAAGCTCAGTTTTCTTTCTTTTCACCTTCTCATCTCCTCATGGTTTCCCCACCTCCCCTCACCAAAAACCCAGAGTGGCAGAGTTATTTCCATTTTTAACTGATCATACGTTGTTCTTTGGGAATGCTTTCCAACTCTATCAGCCTCCAGAAACACAGGACTGAGTGTTCCTTGCAACCTGCTGAGCTTATTGGGGTTTCTTTGGAGTAAAGAACAAAAGGAAGAAGACTCTGGGCCCAAAGCAGACTCTGTCTTTTGCATACTTGGATAAGATCATTTACTGTGGCAGTGTCACCTTCATTTGGCTCTCCACTTCACTGCTGTTCCTTTTCCCCACTCTGAATCTCATTCTCAACTACATTCTGATCTTAGTCCTATTGCTAAGAAGGGAACTTACATAGCTCCCATTCTTGACTAATTCTTGCCCCACATCCAGTGCCTGTCTACTAGTTCTGAAATCCACATTCCACATCTAATTCCTATTACCTCATTTCTTGGTGCTTGGGTGCTGGACAAAAACCTTTAGTTACTTCTTCATATAATTTTCTAATGTCCGTTACCAAGTTTCCACAACTCTTTATTCTATTGGAATCTCTAATCTACCCAAGCCACCATTAACTGCTTCTCTATTCCAGGGTATCTTTTCCTTCTAAAAAGCCAGCAAAACTGTGGTTAATTACATATAAGTTCTTATTATAATATGTATGCTTATTTGGTGAAATGATGAAAGTACTTTATGTTCTGTATATATACTCTGTAATACATTAGTTTTCCTAAATTGTAAGCCACAGAGTATAATAAGGTGCTTAAGATCATTAACTCAGGTATTCCTATCAACTCCATATTGGTTATTTAACTTCCAGTTTTCTCATCTATAATAAGAGGATAACATCTAATAGAAGATTCAATGATATAATAAAAGTATTGTACACAATGTTCTGAACACAGGAAATGTTCAATAAATATGAGCTCCTATTTTACCATGGATATATTCAACACATTTGTCTATTTTATGGTACTTGAGAAATAAATTTCAATAATTATGAATATTTATTACAATCTAAATATTCTATCAATTATTTTTAGTTACATCTGGTGCTAAATTCTGGATCAGGAATAAAATTTCCAACAATAAAATTGTTAAGGTGAAAATATGAGCCAATTTGTGATGATCTAATTTGTTTTATAGTTTTCAGAAGTGCATATAGGTAAAAAGTGAGATCTTCCTGTGCCTCCAACATAATAACACTCTTGATGAGAATAAACCTGAAATAATGTATTCATTTTAATGACTGAAAAAATAAAACCCCGTACTAGTGAAACATCTTGCAGGAATTGCGATGGGTGTTACACTTTTATCAAATCCTAAAATGATTATCTTCCCCAAGAGACAGGATTGCCCTAAGGTGTCTGAAGTTTGCTTTTAAATGGAAGTATTTGGAATGCAAAAGAAAGAAATGCGTTTTCCTCTGAGACAGCTGGTTTTATCTTGCATAGGCTATTATTATAAAGAAAAGCCATTTGAGAGGAAAAGTTTGATTCTCAGATTATCAGGATCAACAACTCTGAAAATCAGATACTTAAGGGTATTTATTTGCTTGTCTCTCTTCTGGGGTCCCTTCTCTTTGCCACTACAGTCATGAAAACAATAGTTTTCATATTGTCCACTTGCTTCACTTTGTATATTTTACTTAAGGCTTATCTTTTTATCTCCTATTCCTTGTGTTTGATCTAAAGACTCCACTGTTGAGAGATAATTCTTCCTCCCCACCAACCCCCCACCCTGTTATAGAATGAAAAACCAAAGCTCTTCAGGTTAGATTTCAGTTAAGATCAGACATTTTCTCTCCAGCATTAGTCTAAGGTTTTGTGTTTTTGAGAAATCTTTTCAAATATGAAAATATAAAAACAATCTTATTGATATAAGCCAGGAAGAAGATTTGCTCACGCTGCCTCTATTAGTTCATTCTTTAAACCAGCAGGATTGATTCACAGATCTTTAAAGGATTTTTAAAAGTCCAGTTTCAAGCTAAAAATGATTAAGGAGAAAGTCAGCATATGACTTGTTTGGTCTTTTATATAAGAAAAGTTAAGCTGTTGATTTAATTAAGGACGTCAAAAATTATTCCTTGATCATTTGAATACCTACATTGAAAACAACGACATACATACCTTTGTACATGCAGAGGTATAGGCAATGTTTTTAAGAACAAATACAGATTATCAAATTTTAGAATGACAGTTAAAATCATGACCAATATTTCTGCTGCAGTGCATTTTAATACTACAAATTATTCTACCTTCCTTACAACTAAAATATGTGATTCAAATATTGTTTAAATTAAAATAGGAAATCCATAGAAAAGTCAATATCATTTAGGAAAAAAATGAGAGTACCACATATAACAAGCACAATAACAGAATAAAACTAGGTAATTCATCTTGGTTTTTGTACAGATAGAAATATTAGTGCTTACCAATGATAAAGGCTTGGGGTCTAAATTTAAGGCTGCATTACAAGAATGCTCAATTCTCCCTTCCACTCTAAGAAAGTAGACAGGAAGTCCTTTCATGCCTGAAGTAGACGAAAGAATTAATATCTAGCTCAGCTATAATAATAGTTGAAAGTATCTTTTTCTTATATATATATATTGGGGTATTTCCATTCTGTCAAAAAATTAGTATGTGATAGTTGAGGTAAGTGCTTATATTAATGACTCTCAATGTATTAACCCTTCTGATACTTCTATTTTTTGTATTTTTCTCACACAATGACTCTGAGCTTGTTCATCTGATTTGCTTTGAATATGTGGCATCATCAAACATGACCTAAGCAGAGGCTTAAAATATCTTTTCACATTGGGGTTTGCCCTCTTGGAACACTGCTGTTGCCACATAATGCTTTCTTGGGAGGAAAGACCACATGAGGAAAAAAGACCCAGCTATCTCAACCTCCTCAGCTGAGCCCAGCCCCCAGGTGATCTCTCTGCTCTATGCAACCACCTGAGTGAGCCCAGGTGAGGCCATCAATATATAACTGACACAAGGGACTGTTCCTAATACCACCTCCATTAGACAGGATGAGATAAGATGTAGTTATCAAAGTTTTCTATTTTAAATATTAATATATATGGGGAAAGAAAAAGGTGGTGGATAGTTAAAAATAATTGTGATGAAGTATCCTAGACATCTATTTGAAAAGAAGGGTGTTTAAAGTAAAATCATATTTAGGCCACAATTCTTTTCTTTTTTATTGTTTCTATCTCACAGCAGTATTTGTTGATTGAATATATGAATGGGTTAAGTAACTTCCTGCATTTTTTCAATCTTTGAGCAAGGCAACAGACAGGGATAGTGATCATGTATATCCCTTTTGTCTTTAGAATATTGCCTCATATTTTCCTATTAGAAGTGTATAATTTATCTAGAGGAAGCAAGAGTATTGATAGCAGTAGTTGTGGTGGTGGTAGTAACAGTCAAAATAACAGGTACTATATGTACTACCCTGTGATAAATATCTTAACTCAATCATACCTCACGACAGACCTGTGAGGAAAGGAAGAAAGGAC
Organism: Phoca vitulina; assembly: GCF_004348235.1. Classification (NCBI taxonomy): domain Eukaryota; kingdom Metazoa; phylum Chordata; class Mammalia; order Carnivora; family Phocidae; genus Phoca; species Phoca vitulina. The sequence continues at coordinate 22,423,862 of NW_022589711.1, read as the reverse complement.
TTTTAATATCCCCATTTACAGAGAAACCAAAGCTTAGAGAGGTTGAATGAGTTGTTCAAGATCACAGGGCAAGTGAATGAGGGTGCTGGGTTGCAAATTCAGATCTGTTTAACTCCAGAGGCTAAGTTTTCAACCATGGGCTAAACCACTGTTTTTATATTTAGCTGCAGTGTCAGTACAGGGCTGTGTGCATACTGGATCCAGGTCCAAGAAATTCTCCTTTTATCAAAGCAATAGCACACTTCTTTCTAGATATTTTTTTTCCAATTCTGGGATGGTGCTATTCAACACAAGAAGCTAGGACCCAACAAGCAATGAGACTTGTGAGCACAAACATCTCCAAACTGAGGGAGAAGATCAAGCCGGGAGAGCCATATCCTTTCATCTCTTGTGGCAGTGCTCCTGCAACTTATCATGAGATAAGTGATAAAAAAGAATTTGTGAAAAATGTTTAAATGGGAGAAAGGGCTTTTACCTCCCAGGACGTAAAAATGTCAAATTTAGAATCAGCATATAACTTATCTAAATCAGGTTAACTGGGAATGAAGGGGGCACTACTGTTAAGTAGGCGGGGATAACAGGTGTAAATTTTGACCATTCCAGGTATATTGGATTACACAATAGCTAAAATGGATTTAATGTACTTTTAAGTACCCAAAGTTTTGGTATTGTCTACTCTGCTGATGATATTAGTCCTCATGAGATGAACAACATTTCCAAATATTTGTATGAAGTACTGATCTCAATTTTCTCCAAATAATTGAGGTGCTGGAGGAGTGGTATCCTGGTTACAGTAATATCAAATGTCTTTTGCAAAAGAAAGTGTCAATAATACTAGGAAAATTATACTATAAGTATAGAATATGCCTTATGTTCCATAGGAAATTAAATAAATTTTATTTTATTATGTCATATCAAAACTTTCCCAAGTTAAAAATACAAAACTGACTTTTCTGCTCTATTCTTAACCTTTGCTATATTTTTAAGTACTACAACTTTTCATTATTGTCATCCCTTAGGAAATACATTATTTTTATTTAAAAATAGAGAAATCAAAGGAACACCAAAGGAAAAAATATGAGAATGCCATTTAATATAATTATAGTCTTGAAAAAAAACTGCATTATATGATTTGTTATTAGGAAAAATCATTTTCAAGCATTTTATAAGGAAATAGATGCCTGGAGGACAGTTTTTCCCCAACATTACATTTTATCTCACAACTCATTCTGTTTCTTTAATGTCTCTTAGCATACTCAAGCACTCAGCTGTTCATTTTAGTGTCAGTTTGCAAACCCATGTGTATTTCCAGATGAATCTAATTCCTGAAAGATTATAAACCTTTCTAAAAATTAATGACCCAGGCAAAAGTCTTTCTATAAACAAACCATTTCTACTCATGAATCTTAATTAGCTAGAGGTTTTAAAACTAAGATTTCCCAAGTTCCCTCTATGGATAAAGAATATCCTTTTATTCTTAGCAACTGCATCATAATCCATTTGCAACACTCCTAGGACTTAAATAAGGTAAGGCTATATATAAGCCTATATTCTCAAACTTTTATGTCAATAAGAATCACTTGAGAAGTCTGTTAAAAATGTCTATCCCTAGTCTACAACCTCAGATGTTCAGGTTTAGGAGGTTTGGGCTAGGATATAGGAACTTGTATTTTTAACAAGCAACCCAAATCATTCTGATGAAGGTCACCCTAAAGTATCTCTCTGATTTGGTGCTTTTTAAGAGTTACTCTGTAACATTTTGTAAAAGGAAAGTAAATTAAATGTGTCAGCCAGTTCCTGTTCAACTACTTAGAATCATTTAAGAATATATGCAATTTAGATTCAGTTTTTCAGAAACACAGTTAAGTAGAATCATCCTCATTATTTCCCAGAGGGAGGAAAAAGGGTACCACAAATGGAAAACGGTGGACAGGGCAACAGGAAGAAGAGGTAAAGGTCTCATTATGCTTGAAAGATTTATGAAAAAAAGAAAAAAAAAGGTCACAATAGCTTCTCAATTACAGTGAGAGCTGGAACCTTTTTTTTTTTTTTTTGAGAGAGAGAGAGAGCGAGCACACATGTGCACACGTGCCCAGGGGGAGGGGAGGACTACAGAGGGAGAGGGAAAGAGAGAATCCCATGCAGGCTCCACGCTAGGCACAGAACCCAAAGCAGGGCTCAATCCCAGAACCCTGAGATTATGACCTGAGCTGAAATCAAGAGTCAGATGCTTAACCAACTGAGCCACCCAGGTTCCCTGAAATTTGGAAACTTTTAATACACACACAAACACACATGGACAGAAGACACACACACAGACACATGTAAATTGATTTTTATGGAGACTGAAATATCTTTCTTGAACAAATCAATAAGAAACTAGAATTAAATCTGTCATAAAATGATAAATATCAGGTAAGAATCAGAAAAGGATTTTGTTTTTCTGAGAATAATACCTTTCTGAAGTACTAATTAGAAGATATATTTCTTTCATATCATTGATAGTTGTTACATTCAAGAATTTTCCAAAATGAAATGCAAACATTTTACTCTCATTTTGGTACATAATGAAAAACTACTTGTAAGTGAACATTTATGCCTCCCCTTATTTAAAGAGTTGCTTAAATCAGTCCAGTGACTATTCTGTCATATTTTATACCATTCTGTAATGATGCAGTTATTAAATTATTTTAAAGGGAAAATAAATGGAAGTGGAATAGAAATTTTTTGTAAGCTAACTTAAACATTCTTTTCTTTATGCTAGTATTTATGTTCAGTAACCTCAAAATAATTATGTGTTTGTGAATAACAGAGGGCATCTGGAAACCTAGTTTTAGCCATTCATGTAACAAATCATTCTAAAGGAATATTAAATTTGCAAGCCTTTGTGCAATGTTTATTTTTAGGGATCCAGGCAGTTTTCTTCATCTGTTTTTGGTTGTCAAATATTATGTCAGAAACTGCTGCTTTCCCTGTCTACATGCTTTTTTCCATCTGCTGATTGCTTAGAATTCTGTCATTTCATCTGTAGTGTGAGCCCCACAGGAATTGGTTACCTCCTAGCCATGAAAGGTACAAAAGACAGCCAGTGGGCAGCAAGGTGTAACAGAAAAAAACACTGGATTTGAAATTTCAGCCCCAATCAATTCCCCCTAGGATAGATAAAACACAAGGGCAGATCAAGGTTTTATTAATCCTGAAATTAGATAATTGGAGATTTCCTTTAAGATAAGGACACTAGGGCCTGGGATGGGACCCATGAAAATAAGGGACCCTAAAGCTTAAGCTTTGTTAGCTACATGATAAATCTGTGTCTGGAGAGATACTCATGATTTTCCATTACAATAAATGTAAAATGGAAGGGAAAATGTGTATCTAACCTACATACCAGATGAGTTGTAAGGGGCTTAAATAAAGTAACATATGTGGAAATGCATTGAGTGTCTTGCAAATGCAAGTTGTACAGTTTGTAATAGCTCAGTATTAAGGCTGACTGCTGCTAGACCCCAAATCTAGGCTCCTTGGGATGTGCTCACTTTTGCATTGCCTTTCTTGGTTCTTAGTGTCTTACTCTCCATTGCTTGACTGCCTATCCGTTCTAGTTTGGTCAATTTAGTAATTGAATGCCTACTGTGGTCAAGAAACTAATCCCTATCCTCTCCTTTAAGCCTAATTCTGGTTCACTCATTGGTTCTACCTTCATACTAATAAAATGTTCCCATTCCGAAGCATTCTGTACTTCCTGGTCCCGCATCTCCACTCAAATTCAGCTTCCCAGTCCTTCTCCAGAGCAGACTTATCCACGTGTCTACTCTATACAAAACCCCCGCCCTTATCATAACAGTCCACTCTTAACTAGTCTCTTATGCCCCACACCCTTCCAATTTATTCCCTGAGATGACATTACTTTCAACAAATTCAACTTTAAAAGGCTACATGATAAAATATCTTTATTATTTAATTTATAGGCTATTGTAATACCCTAAGTAAGACTCCTAATCGATTTCACTTTTAACTTTTCCAGTCTCATCACACTTTTTCTGCAAAGGGCGAGATAATGTTTGATGCTTCAAGGGCCATGTGTGTCTCAGCTATAACTCTCATCTCTGCCACTGTAGTGCAATCAAAAGAGCCATAAGCAATACTTAAATGAATGATCATGGTTGTATCCCAATACAACTGTATTTATGTTCACTCAAATTTGAATTTTGTATAATTTTCACATGTCATGAATATTCTTTTTAGAATGTTTTTGGGGGTGCCTGGGTGGCTCAGTCGGTTAAGCATCTGACTTTGATTTGGTCTCAGGTCATGATCTCAGGGTCTTGAGACTGAGCCCTGTGTTGGGCTTTGTCCTCAGTAGGGAGTCTGCTTGAGATTCTTTCTTTCCCTCTCTCTCTGCCCCTCGCCCCATTCTAAATAAATAAATAAATAAATAAATAAATAAATAAAAAATCTTTACAATTTTTTTTAATCCATTTAAAACTGGAAAAATCACTCTTGGCTCTCCAGATCGCCCATCCTTGCTCTAGACTATCTTGCGCACTACTGCCGGGTCTAGAAAACACTTCTTTCATTGTTACTAGTAATTCTGGGTTCCTTAAGCCTCCAGGCTCTCCTCTTTACCACTCACCTAGCATCAGCTAAATGTAAACCTTTTTCCTGGACAGTTTTCTTGACTTCTGTTCTGAATTACTCCTAATTCTCTTGCAACACATGACCTACCTTCCTGACTGCTGGATTGCAACTCCCTTTACACTTTATGGCCTATATAAGCCCTTGGATATGGGCTTAGCACCATTCCTTCATTCCTCACATTTGCCTCACTTCCACCCCCTACGACAAGTCATTGCATGTCTGACTTTGGTTAGATGGAGGTAGGCCTCCCTGGATAGAGATAAAATTGTATCCAGGATGATGTGGAATGATAAGACTTGCTTACAGGATTTCCCAGTTAGTCCCTGTGAGGTTTTTTTAAGTCCTCTGGGTGGAAATAAGATGTATCACATGACTTCCTTCCTTAAAATCCTCAATCATCCCCCACTATCTTCAAATGAAATCCAAACACCTCATTCAGGAATTCAAGCAGCTTTATAATGGCTTCTGACACATTTTTGGCTTTGCCTCTTAATCAATTCAATTAACTTAATTTACTTATGAGACTAAAACACACTTTTGCTATCCCATACATTCAGTGATGCATTCCTCCATTTAATCACTTAGTCAATATGTATTGAATGGTTATTATATTCTAGACATTGTTAAGGGAACAGTAAAAACATAGCATACTCCCTTCCCTCAGGGAGCTCACACCAATGTGACAGACCAAATAAATAAGTAAATAAAAAACTCTGACAACAGCTACAATAGGAATATCAGTTCTCAGGGTAGGGAGGTAGGGAAAACATCTTGTAGGAGGTGACATTTGAGCTGCGAAGTGAAAATGGTGAAAAATCACCATATAGGAGGTTGAAGGAAAGTATTCCAAGGCAGTGTAAACACATATGACATAGTTCAATGATATGAGAGTGGCATGGGGGGTAGCATGTAACACAAGTGCAGGTGACCTAGTGTTAATAGCGAGCACTCTGATGTCCAGGCTACTTGGGTTCAAAAGGCAATTTTGTCATTTACTAACTGTGTGGCTTTAGGCAAGTCACTTTAGCTCTGTTTCTCATCTGTAAAATGGGAATTATAATAGCATTTTACCACATAGTATTTTTATGGAGATTAAACAAATTAATACTTGGCACCTAATAACAACAAAATAAACGTTGACTGTCACTATTATATTGATTATTAACATCATCATCATTTTGAAGTCTGCAAGTATTCACTATGGCTAGCAGACAGACTGTAAGATGAATGTCATAAATGGCCTTATAAACAGGCTATAACATTTGAAATACATCATCTGCTATGTTTGGCTGTGTGTAATCCCAATGGCCAGGCTGCAAAGTGGAATAATACCAGAATCTCTGTGGGTGAGACCTAAGCATCAGTAAGGCTTTCCAACTCATTCCATGTGAAGCCAAGATTGAGAACCACTAACCAGATTAGTGAACTTGATTGAATTGAGAAAAACTGGAAGTGGATCTTCTTGTAGGGACTACCGAATATCATTAGGGTGCCATATCTAATATCCAATGAGCTTTAAAAATATACATTCCTAAATCTCACCCCAGAAATTTTGGTTTTATGGCTTTAGATTAGATAGGACCAAGGTATCTTTGTTTTAAAAAACTATTGTAGTTTATTCTGATGTAGGCGACATGCATATCGGATTTCCCATAACATTGTACATCATTCATATGGCACCTAACATATAGTATATGTTGTGTTATAATCATTACATACATTTTTACCTCTTCCACAAAATAGCAACTTCTAGAGAACAGGGACCAGGCCTTCATCAGAAACCCTGGGCCACGCATAAACATGCATACTATAGTGCTTTAAAGAGTAGATTTAATAAGCATTTCTTTTTTCAATTTATTAGAGGAAAAAAAGGCAGCTCTCTAGAGATACTTTCTAAACTCTACATGCCCCAGTCGTCATTTTTAAGATATCTTGTCAGCAGAAATAAAATTATTCAGGCTATTTAGTGATAAACGAATGAGTGATACATAGCTTATTAATTGTTTAACAGATTGCCTCCGGTAGGGTATTGCCATTCTCAATTTCCACAATTCTCTGAGGGTCCTGACAAGCCTGTCTGAAATAGTATCATAGGACATGTTTCCTGGATAAACTTATTCTTTCTGACAAGATCCATATTTTCAATCAATAGAAGCCTCATTCAAAAGGATTCTCCATACCGAGGCTAAGTAAATTCAAGTTCTATATTAGTACATAAATTTATTGAGTGAATTCCAAGGTTATGCTGAGGATCACATTTTTAAGTCTACTTTATTCCTAAAAAGTCAGGCTGAAATATAGAATGCTGATGCCTTCATGGTAAAGTTCTCCACACGGGTAGCACCCAACAAATGAGCAACAATCCTTTAGTTTCTTCTGTCTAAGGCTGTGAGAAGTTATAAATAGACAAATAAAGGAAGAAGCATAAAAAGCAGCAGCTATCACAGGAAATCTTTGTGCTCCAAATAATAAGTATCAGTATCATAATCATATATTTTTAGAATTGGAGAATAATACAGAGATCATTACCACTATTACCTTACCTTGGCCTGAATTTCCACTTAAAAAAACCTCTCCAATGTGGGGTCCCCCATTTTAGCTTAACGGTAATTTTTAATGATTCTCAAAGCAACGCACTCCATTTTGGGGAAGCGTGTCCTTCCCGGTATGCAAATGAAATTTTCTAATAACCCACCTATTTCAGCTTTTACGGTCTCCTCTGGCCTTAGCACTGGCTGTGCCTTTTAACGTTCTGACACACATCCCAGCCTAAATCCCGTGTAGCCCAGGAGCAGAAAAAAAGTCACTGAGTCTATCTACTAATTGATACATGAATTACTTCCGGCATGTCTGTTTCTCACCTTTTGCTTCAAATATCACTAATCAAGATCTCTTGGACATGATATTTGCTTTCATATCCAGAGTCTCTCTCTTCCTGGTGTCATTTGTATTTAACACTTATTTGGAGGGTTCTCATCCCAACCTCTCAGTGATGTGTGACTCATACCTGACCTAGGCTGTCAAGGAGAGGGAGAGTAGCAGAAGAAAATATCTAATGTGACTTCTGTCTGACAGTTTTCAAATGACTTAAAGTTATCCTTACCCTTAATGCTCCTCTTTTAATTCCTTTGAAATTTCAATGGTTTTTTACTAAAGCACATTTTCCAAAAATTTCTGTCCTGACTAATAAGCTCTGGTCACAGATGACTTCTAAATCAAAATTAATAAATCCACTTGAAACCATTATCTGCACTTAAAATTTAACCTGACCCAACACCAGCATTATTATCTTTACCAAAAATCTGGCATTCTTCTTAATTGCTTTGTTGGATTCACCCATTGACAGCCATACTGTCTCCAACTTAAATTGGCGGGATAATGTTTCACTGCTCCCAGTGCTTATTCTAGTAATCTCATAACTGGTCTCCCTGCTTCCAATTTGTCCGCTTCAATCTATTTTCAACACAGGAGCCAGGACAATCCTGTTAACATACAAGTCAGATCATGACACTTCCTTGATCAAAGCTCTCCAATGGTTCCTATCTCCCAATTAGTGAAAACCAAAGCCCTTACTCTGGTCTTACACAGGAGACAGCGATCTAGTACCTTCCAGATTTTATCTCCCATTTATTCAATCCTCCTAGCCCCACTAGCCCCCAGGTTCTTCCAAAATACTTCTGCCTCACGGCATCTGTTTTCGCCACTCCTTCTATCAGGAAAAATTTTCCTCAAGATATCCCTTTGGCTGCTTCCTTTACCCTCTTCATGTCTCCACTCAAATTTCTCCCACACAGTGAGGCCTTTTCTGATCACCTGGTATAAAATTTCTCACTCCCCTGTCTTCCCCACACTTCCAATTCTCTCTTCACTGCTTTGTTTCTCTTTATAGCATTTATTCTCTAACTTATTATACATTACATTTATGTTTTTTGTTCATTACCTGTATGTCCTCACTAGAAATAAGCTCTTTGAGAGTAGAGATTTTTGCCTGATTTTGTTCAGTTTTATTTTCAGTACCTGTCAATAAATAAGTATTTGTCAAATGAATGTATTTTCCATGTACCAATATGAGAATTCTAATGAACTGACCTCTACAGGTTTTCTTCCATTAATTCCATCTACCACTGATGTCACAGCTCGGAATGACATTATATTTTACTGGAATTACTGTTTTTTTTTCCCACAATATCTCTCACTGATTCAATAAATCCAACATCCATCCTGCTGTAAGAATAATCTTTATGTTCAATTACCTTCACTGCCATTGTTTAACAAATAAAGCACCAACTCCATAATATGGTATTCAAGATTATTTTATTTTGATCCTTAGATATCATATTCAAGCCATTTAAGCCATTTGTGACTATGCCTCATAATTTCTCACCTCTATGCCTTTGCTCATAGACAGTTTCCTCCATCTGCAGCAGCTCTCACTCCAGTCCCTGCTTATGAAACCCTACCTTTCCATTAAGGCACTACAATCAGTTACTACATTCTTAGTATTTTATTCTCCCAGCCAAAAATAATTTTCTCCTTTCAACAAATTAAGCCATAGCACCACTAAATCTACTTGTCTTAGCTTTCCTATTTATAAGTTCTTTACCTAAAGTGTCAAAGTAAATCCTCATCTTAGGTAGTCATTATGTTTGTTTTATTGAATTATTTATATGTTCCATATTTTTATTCTTTTTGATTTTAAAAAAACATGTTTTATAACTTTATCAACTATATTGATCAAGCAAAAACATGATATTTCTATGAGTAGAGCTTAGTAACATCCATTAGAGAATTCCATTAAGGTAGACATTGATCCATAATTCAGCAGTCCTAAAACTTGATTATTTCTTCATTTGTCTATAAGGCTATTGTGAATGGCTGTCAAGCATCTTGCTGAAATTGGTATCAACTACAGCATTTCTCCAGTAACTCCTTCAGAAGGAAAATTAAGTTACCTTGCTTGATAATCCTTGTTTTTAGTGAATTTATATTCCCAGTGATTACTGCTTCTTTCCTTACAACTGACATGACACAAACCAATTATTCAATAACCCATCCTACTATATTACTAATATTAGATTCAAGTACATTGCACTGCAGATTTAATTTTTTTTCCCTATCATCACACCATACACAAATTCAAATCCAGGTTGATAGAAACTTAATAATGAAAATCAAATATGTCAACCATTTAAAAGAATATATAAAATATCTATGATGATAGGGTATGTATGGATTTCTTAAACAAGACTGAGCAAGACTAAATTTTAAATAAAAAATTTGAACTGAATTACTCATTCAAATTATATATCAGTTTGTTAACATTCATGATATATATTTATATATTTTGAGTACTAAAAGTTCTCATCAATGAATGTAGTATACTTATCTACTTTGTTTTTTTTTTTTTAAGATTTTGTTTATTTATTTGTCAGAAAGAGAGAGAGAGAACAAGCAAGGGGAGTGGCAGGCAGAGGGAGAAGCAGGCTCCCCACTGAGCAAGGAGCCGGATGCAGGACTTGATCCCAGGACCCTGGGAACATGACCTGACCTGAAGGCAGATATTTAACCGATTGAGCCACCCAGGCATCCCAATAAAGTTTTTTTTAAATGTTTTATTTATTTATTTATTTTAGAGAGAGAGGGAGAGAGAGCATGCACGTGTGTGTGAGCAGGGGGGAGGTGGAGGAAGAGGAAGAGGAAGAAAGTCTTAAGCAGATTCTGCCCTCACTGTGGAGCCCTACATGGGGCTGGATCTCATGACCCTGAGATCATAACCTGAACCAAAACCAAGAGTTGGATGCTTAACAAACTGAGCCACCCAGGCACCCTTTAAATAAAGTTTTATAATTATTTTCTAAAATTTTTGCAGGACTTTTTGTTCATCTTTTCCTAGAATTCCCATAGTTTTTGATGATTTTAAAAATGGAAGCTTCCTTTCAATTATTATTTCTAATTGTTTCTTGTTGGTAGGTAGAAACACTACTTGTTTTTGTAAACTGATTGTGTTCAGTGATATTGCTGAGCTCTTATGGATTTGTATAGGTTATTGCTCTATTATTTTGGATTTCCTATACAGATAACAGTATCACTGAATAATAGCAATCTTTATTTCTTCTTTCCACTCTTGAATGTTTTCTATCCTTAGAATGAGTGGATCTAGCAAAGAGCGGGACAAAATAAAGACAGTGGGTATCTTGTCAAGTCTTTCACTTCATCTAGAGTTTCACAATAAAGCATGTTTTTGATTCAAAAATTCTTTTTTGTGTTAATATTCCATTCTGTTCCTCCTATGCCACCAGTCTTTATCATGAATAGGTGTTGAATCTTATCAAAGGATTTTCCTGCATCTACTGAGATGATCATATTTCTTCTTTAACCTGCTAAGGCAATGAATTACATTAAAAGATTTTATGTTAAAATATCCTTGAATACCTGAGATAAAACCAACTAGATCATGCTGTATTAATTTTTACACATTGTTATACTCAGTCTCCAGTTTTCTTTAGGACTGTGAAGTCTTTGTTCAAATATGAAAATGGCTTGATTTCTCTTTTTTTATACTACCCGTATGTAGATTTAGTAATATGGTTATATTTGCTTTAGGAAGAGTCCTTTTTTTTTAATCAGTGGAAGAAGTTGCCTAAAATGGAATTTTACCTTCTTACAGATTTTAATGCTTTCCAGAAATCACATTGTGCTCCTCTAGTCCATTCATTTCCAGATTCCTAGATGTCTATTTCACACTGTCTATGTTTTTAAATCTCTGACATCTCCATCTCCTATCACTCTCAGATAGTTGCCTTGCTTCTTATTTTATTATGGAAATTAACTCAATCAAAAGAGACTATCCACAAACTTCCATCATCACAGGTACTCACATATATATGCATCTATACCCATCTTCTTTCAAGAAAAGGAATAAGTCAAATACTGCTGACAAACCACATGGTCATTCTACATTACAACTATTCAAAAAATATATGGACAAAACATATTGCCTTTGTGTAATGGGACTATGGGTAACCTGGTTTTCAACTATTCCTCATTCATAAAATTTCTAAAAAAGCATCTGTATTCCTTTTCAATCAGAAAACAATGAAATTGGGCATCTTGGAATTTTATGATAGATTTATCTCTATTTTTCTGTGTTACTTATGATACTATTGAGTATTTGATTACCCCTTCTTTTTATTGAGAAGAAGAAAAATCAAAGAAGTCAAAGAAAAACAAAATAAAGCAAACTACTGTTTCAGACCCTTCATAAAAAGGCTATGTCAGAAAAATGTTGACTATGTGATTTTTTCTCTATCCTATTTATGGTGATTTATCATTTTGTGACATTCCGACCCTTCTTAATCATATTGTAATTAGCTTTGCATGTAGCCATCTGCCAGGAAAATAATCTTGATTGGAATCTCCAAGGGTATGAAATATCACTAGTAGATATTTTCTTTAAAATGGCACATTTGAGAAAGAGAATCTACATTTTTAAACTATGCATTACTGAATTTAATCATCACCACATACTTTAGATATCACATTAAATCTTAAAAATAGCATAATTTACTAAAATGTTTGCATCCAAATTTAGCCATGGAATAAATTACATGCAATTCATATCATATTAGATATTGAAATGTATCCATAACTACATATTAAACTTCAACATACTCAAATTAGATAAATTTCTTCACAACAGAGGATTCATCTATAAGTTTATCCACATGAGAAAAGTTCTTTTTAAAAGAATTTCTAGGATGAAATGTTCTGAATATATCTGTTAAGTCCATCTAGTCCAGTGTGTCATTCAAAGCCACTGTTTCCTTGTTGGTCTTCTGTTAGATGATCTGTCCATTGCTGTGAGTGGGGTATTAAAGTCCCCTACTATTATTGTATTATTATCAATGAGTTTCTTTAAGTTTTCTATTAATTGATTTATTTATTTGGTTGCTCCCAAGTTGGGGGCATAAATATTTACAATTGTTAGAGAACTTCTTATTGGATAGACCCCTTTATTATGATACAGTGCCCTTCTTCAACACTTATAATCTTTGGTTTAAAATCTAGTTTGTCTGATATAAGTGTGGCTACTCCAGCTTTCCTTTGATGCTCAGTAGCATGATAGATGGTTCTCCACCCCGTCACTTTCAATCTAGAGATGTCTTTGGGTCTAAAATGAGTCTCTTGTAAGAAGCATATAGATGGGTCTTATTTTTTATCCATTCTGATATCCTGTGTCTTTTGATTGGAGCATTGAGTTCAATAATTACCTTCAGAGTAATTACTGATAAATATAAATTTATTGCCATTGTATTACCTGTAAAGTCGCTGTTCATGTAGATTGTCTCTGTTCCTTTCTAGTTTTTGTTGCTTTTGATCTTTCCTTCCCATTCAAAGGGTCCCCTTTAATATTTCTTGGTTTAGTATTCATGAACTCCCTTAGGTTTGCTTGTCTTAGAAACTCTGTCTCTTCTTCTGCTCTGAATGACAGCCTTGCTGGGTACAGTATTCTTGGCTGCATATTTTTCCCATTTCGCATGTTGAATATATCATGTCACCTTTATCTGGCCTGCCAAGTTTCTGTGGACAGGTCTGCTACTAACCTTACATGTCTACCCTTGTAGGTTAAAGACCTTTTGTCCCTAGCTGATTTCAGAATTCTCTCTTTATCTTTGTCTATACTACCCAAAGCAATCTACACACTCAAATGTACTCCCAATCAAAATAACAGTAGCATTTTTCACATAACTAAAACAAACAATCCTAAAATTTGCATGGAACCAGAAAAGACCCCAAATAGCTAAAGTAATGTTGAAAAAGAAAAGCAGAGCAGGAGGCATCACAATCCCAGACTTCAAGCTCTATTACAAAGCTGTCATCATCAAGACAGTATGGTACTGGCACAAAAACAGACACATAGATCAATGGAACAGAATAGAGAGCCCAGAAATGGACCCTCAACTCTATGGTCAACTAGTCTTTGACAAAGCAGGAAAGAATGTCCAATGGAAAAACGATAGTCTCTTCAACAAATGGTATTCTGAAAACTGGACAGTGATATTCAGAAGAATGAAAATGGACCAGTCTCTTAATCCATACGTAAAAATAAATTCAAAATGGATGACAGACCTAAAGGTAAGACAGGAAACCATCAAAATCCTAGAGGAGAAAAGAGGCAGCAACATTTTTGACCTCAGCTGTAGTAACTTCTTATTAGACATGTCTCCAGAGGCAAGGGAAATAAAAGCAAAAATATTGGGAAATACTGGGACCTCATCAAGATAAAGAGCTTCTGCAATGCAAAGGAAACTATCAATAAAACTAAAAGGCAACTGACAGAATGGGAGAAGATATTTGCAAATGACATATCAGATAAAGGGTTAGTATCCAGAATCGATGAAGACCTCATCAAAATTAACACCCAAAAATAAATAATCCAGTTAAGAAATGAGCAGAAGACATGAACAGACATTTCTTGAACAAAGACATACAAATGGCTAACAGACACATGAAAAAGTGCTCAACATCATAATCAGGGAAATACAAATCAAAACCACAATGAGATACCACCTCACACCTGTCAGAATGGCTAAAATTAACAACTCAAGAAACAACAGATGTTGGTGAGGATGAGGAGAAAGCGAAACACTTTTGTACTGTTGGTGGGAATGCAAACTGGTGCAGCCACTATGGAAAACAGTTATGGAGCTTCTTCAAAAAGTTAAAAATAGAAGTACTCTGCGACCCAGCAATTATACTACTAGGTTTTTATCCAAAGGATACAAAAATGCTGATTCAAAGGGACACATGCACCCCAATGTTTATAGCACGAATAGACACACTATGGAAAGAACCCAGAAGTCCACTGACTGATGAATGGATAAAGAAGAAGTGATATATAAATATATAGATAGAGATACACATATGTATATATTCCATATATATAATGGAATATTATTCTGCCATCAAAAAGAATTGAATCTTGCCATTTGCAACAATGTGGATGGAACCAGAGTGTATTATGCTAAGTGAAATAAGTCAGTCAGAGAAAGACAAATATCAGATGCTTTCACTTATATGTAGAATTTAAGAAGCTAAACAGATGAACATAGGGGAAGGGAAGGAAAAATAAAATAAGATAAAAACAGAGATGTAGGCAAACTATAAGTGACTCTTAACAATAGGAAATAAACTGAGAGTTGCTGGAGGGGAGGTGGATGGGAGAATGGGCTAAATGGATGATGGGCATTAAGGAGGGCACTTGTGATGAACACTGGGTATTATATGTAAGTGATGAATCACTAAATTCTACTCTTGAAACCAATGTAATATATACACTTTAATTTAAAAAAAGGTGGAGCCACCAAACATTTTGTTGTTTACTCCACTTTTTCATTATATTTACTGTATCCCTAAAGTATAGTCCAACAATTATTTGAAAGTCAAAAGCTGATTAAGTCTGTGTATTACATAAACCCAGAGGTTTCTGATGGGTAGTTTGTAATGTGTTTGCTTTATTGATCCTTTTCTTCTTCTTTCCTTTATTCTTTACTCCCTTCCTTCCTTTGTTCTTTCCTTCCTTCTTTTATTCAGTAAGCATTTTAACTAGCATCTTCATGTTAGGTTGGGTTGTAAAGAACTGTGCTGATAAGAGGGCATTGCCAGTGAAATCTCAGAACATCCAAAGAAATCTCTTCTTCATCACTTACCAGACACTTCACCTTAGGAAAACTGTAAAATGATTCTAAATATCTGTTTTGAGACAAAACAGTTTTGAGACAACACAACTTACATAACTTAGAGGATTAGATTCAGTCATGTATATAAAAGCACAAAGCACCATACTTGGCATATAAAAGTTGATTAATTGTAAGTTAATTTCATTTTCTTGCTCAGAATGTTTGAGTAACAAAAATAATTATATTCAATGTGAAACATTTTAAGATGCTGGTATGAGCAAAATGCTAAAGAAACAAAGAAGGAATGGCTAAATCTTTCTGCAAAAGATAAGTTATGAATATTTGGCTAAATCCTAAAGGTTAAGTACGCCTTTGCCAGATGAAGAAAGACTGGGCAGGTATTCCATGTGCAGAAAGCAAATGTATGGAGTTCAAAACATCTGCAAATGTATGGAACTTAAAACTGTTACAAATGTATGGAGACTATATGTGACTGGAGAGTAGGGTTACTTGGAGAAGTAGTGAGAGATGATGTAAGGAAATAGTCTGTGAAAAGGCATGAATGTCATGCTAAGGAAGTGAGTACTGTGTATATAAACCAGGAATTTCCAACCAGTGTGGACACTGATCCCTTCAGCCATTGAGGCTTTTTGGCAGGGCATGGGGGCATCCTTCAGGATCAATCACCTCTAGCAACAAACAGAGGCATCTTGACTCCAGAGTACCATACAGATATATTTTCATGTTCCAGGATATTAAAAAGGCTTGGAACTATCTATATATAGACCTTATAATAAAGATTTGGATTTTTATACTTGCTAAATTTTAGATGATTCTAATCTTGACTGGACACAGGAAAAAAAGCAATGGACATCAGGACAAATGAAAGAGTCATAACCAGAGTAACAAACTCACCCAGGGTGTGGGGGTGGAAGTGAAGTGATCCAGTTGAAGAGCCTGCTTTAAAAAGGGGCATTTCACTGTAGCTCCTGCAGTTTGGTACAAGGTCAGTTAGGGCTCTCCCAGTGTTGAAGAGTACCAGCATGGAAAATATTCTTGGAAAGGTATTCCTGGGTTCTTGACACAGGATGACTCACTTATATTTTACAAATGCCTATTATATTCCTGCTCAGAGGATTAGAGTATCCCTCTAGGACATATGGCTAAACAAAGTTCCTAACAGGGAAAGCAGGTGGCTCTGATCTGGGTATACAGAGCTGACTGGCTGCCCCTGCCAAGGGAGAGTTGCCCTGTCTGTGGAACTGCTGCTGAGATATTACAACCTCCCTCTGATTCTAACCTAGGACTGAGGCCTGAGCTATCTTGCCTTTGGCCCATGATTTTCTAGAAGATAAGACCCTTGCCTTAATTCCACATATTAAGGAATTTCAAAAACAATGAATAAAAGTCCAGCCTGCTATACCAAAAAAAAAAAAAAGTTTTAGGATTAGACAAAAAAGGATGAAATACAAGATCAAAGCAGTATTCATGTGAGTCAGGGGTTGCAGCAGGGAGTTGCTTCACTTTGCCAGTCTGCTATTACAGCTACCTTTCTGCTACCTACTGTCTGCTCGGAGGGCTCGCCTGCTGAGATCAAGCTGGCAGAGAGAGCTACACTGCTAGGCCAAGTCATCACACCAGGCCCTAGATTGCCTGCTGCAGAGAATGTGAGCAGTAAAGGGGTTGTCAAGATTGTAGTTTGATCTGATTGTACACAGGGCAGTACATCTGATCTTACTGCTTGTATTTGGATGTAGACAAGTGTACGCTTTTCTACTCAGAGCCTAGTCTGACATTCAAAAAGTTCACAGTCCCTCCTGCTGCTTGAAAGCAGGGGAGTTCTCTAATAGCTGGACCCAAGGATGGATGTGCAGGAAGACAAACACTTAGCATTGATTTTTCTAGTCCTACAGTGAGTTCAGAGACATGGAGATGTGTAACAAACGTTAGCAATGGGCATACTCCTCTTCAATGGTGGGAGCGAAGTGGTGTGAAATATCAAGAATTCAGGTAAAGTGAGAGAAGAGATAGACCAACTCAGGAAAGGGACCTAGAATCTTTGATATTATACCCTGAGTGAGTCTGACTTATCTATATGTCCAGGGCCATTAAAGTTTGTGCTCCCTAAGATGTAACACACCAACTTATTCAGTAAATGAAAAGGCAAACATCAGGACTGAAATGAAGTCAGAAAAAGGAACTCAGGTTTGGGAAGAGGTGGTCATGGAAAAGGGCATCCTTTCCTAGAAGGTCTATATCTGGGTTTTAACAGGGCAAAGTTCTCCCAAATGATATAATTCACATCACACCATTACACATCCATCATTACAAGGGAGTATCCAGGGCTTCCAGGAGACATGTTCAATCCACTCAAAATTCTCAGTTCCATTTGCAATCCTCAAGCATTAAATCAGAGGGACAAGGATTGGCAAGAACAGGGAGGGTATCTGATTTCAAGGATTAATGGTCAGGTAGCAATTAACAACACAAAAACATGGAACAAATACCCTAAAGGAGGTATGAATGTAATACTGTAAGAATGCAGAGGAGCAGGGAGAGAGTCAGCCCAACAGTGAGGGCTTCATCTATTTGGATGCTGTTGCCTAAGAATTCCTGGTACAGAGAAAAGAAACTAAAGTTAGTATGTTAATTCATCTCCAATTATTATGAACAAGCAAAAGTAGAAACAAGAAGTAATTAGAGGAGGAAAAGAAAATAAGAAAGTTATCTGAATAAAGGTTATTTGAATTCTTGAGTCAACGGTCCTTTGGTGTTATATCCCTTCCAAAACTGTCAGCACTAAATTCTAAACATCATAAGTACCATATATTTACCAATGAAATTTTGAATCCATAGTCATACATAAAATAAAAGTAAGATGTAGAGAACAAACGGTTATTTCCCCACTCTATGGTAAACAACTGCATCACTTTTTTGGTGTTACTGATTATAAAATAAATTATCTCCAAAGGATTTGACATAGCCAAAGAATTAAATTATTTTATTTCAGGAATCATCTCCAAGGAGAACAAGAATCCTTGGATCTTTATAACTGTGTTAAAATCAATTAGAATTGATCAGAGAAAGAGAGTTGAAATAATAATATAGAAAACACTCCTAGGAGTTCCAGTTCCCATAACATGAAGAATTCATAATAAGCTTTTCTATCCCTAAGAGCAAAGGCCATGATAAATTGAAAATGGAAAAAAAAAAGAAACTAAAAAATAAAATAAATAAATAAATAAAAAAAGAAAATGGCTTGCACACCTTAATCAAGATCTATTATCTTTTGGTTGTTTCTTACTTTACAACCTATTTTGATATAAGATCTCAGAAAAAATAAAGTTGTTTTGTTATGAAATATGATCAACATTTAGAATATTATTTAAAAGTCCTTATCAGAATTCCCATTGGATAATATTAGCTCATTTATATGATAAATATTTTAATTAGTATCTCCACATTCTTATTTAAGACCTGAGACCCAATTGGATAGTATCTGAAAATTATTATCAATAAAGAAAATATGAGTTGAGGATGCCTAGATCCACTTTTCCAAATGGACGTTAAGTGCTGACAAAAAAAAAAAATTAAGTGCTGACAAATGTATATATTTATGATAAAACATCATTATTATCATTAACAGCTGTGGTTCTCTTTTTAACTACTATTCCTGCCACTGGTGTCTATAGTATCAAACAACAGACTGATCAAATTTTAGGCTCTTCTGTTCTCTTTCTCTTTTCTGAGTCATGTTTCCTCTTCATTGTCTTCTGCAGTTTTACTGAACTTAGTAGTATAAAGGTTACAAGGGCACACTCTGAGGCTGCAGTTTGCTCAGTATCCAATTATGTTACAAGGACTTCCTGCCTAACAGCTTACTTCAAAATGTCCCCTGCCTGCAACAAAACAGCCAGGATCAAACGCTGTAAACTTGTAGCAAACAGCTGCCACTTTTTCTCTTAACTCTTTAGTATCTGCTACATGTGGGTTGTACATAAACACCCATTTAAAAACTACCCTATTGCTTCAGGATATGAAACTAAAAATAAAATGCTCAAAATTGAGAAATATTTGAAATCAAACAAAACTACCTACACCTATAATATTCTACTACCTCCTAGTTTTTCTCTTGGTTTTATATTTCATAGAAAATATAAAGAGCTACTATGATTTTCACATATGTGTGTGTGTGCTTGTGTGTGTGTGTGTATAACTCCCTCACAGAAATACAAGGTCCTTGAAGGCAGGGACCATGTCTGTCATTTTATCTCTTTTTTTTTGTTTTTCCCTTAGTAACTAGCACAGAAATGGCACATTGCAGGTACTTCAATAAATTTGGTTAAGAAATCTACCATTTAGTTTGTTTAAATACAGTTTTTAATTCTGCTGCAGTTTTAGTTTTTTTTTTTTTTTAACAAATTTAAATATTTTGCCTATTTAAGAAATCTCAGTATTGGAGGTATTCTGTAAAAACCTCCTGATGGTCTATTGTGTTATCTTAAAGTGTTTACCATTTCACACATATTTGATTAAGTCTACTTTCCAGAAGCAAAGTCTAAGACAAAGATTTAGACGCATGTAATGTACTGTGAATGTGTTTTCAAAGAAAGCAGAAGAATCTGGGTGGGACTGGGAAAGGAGTTATGCAAGGACGTGGTCTCACAATCTTGCTTTAGTTGAATCCTACAAGGAATTATAGAATGTGAATTATATCACAGAGTTTTTCTTATTTTAAGGGAAGAGGTATGGCCTTTTGAAACCCCTTGTCAATCCATGAATTGCTATGGGCTTCTCCAGAGGTTTGCAGTGGATATAACCTTCCTGGCCTTGCAGCTCCCAGCCAAGGGCAATTCCTGGGAGAAGGGGCAGCTGTGAGCCATTAGCGGCCACTATTCAGCAGTTAAAGGGTAGTTGCACTTGCTCAGTAAATGGGATTTGGACAAAGTTTCTAGAGTCCCATTACATACAATTTTTCATTTTAACACTCATCTAACAAGATTATTATCCCTATTTTATGATGACAAAATTAAATGTAAGAGATTAAATGATTAGTTCAAGAGAAAACTCCAGTAGAGGATACAGCCCAGAATGAAATCTAGGACTTTCACTCTAAAACCAAGCCTTTACCCATTGAATGCTGCTTTACATATGCAAAGGAGATCCTTATAGGAGTGAAGACCCTCCAAGCTGGAGGACAGAAACAATGATTTACTTGTCAGTGACATATTTTCAAATCAGGTAAGGAAATCACACACACACACACACACACACACACACACACACACACACTAGATTAAAATGTAAAAACACTAAAGATTCAGTTTTTAGTAATGATTTTGTTCTGCTCACCATTAGGAGAATCACCAAATTAAGAATAGGTATAGTACTAGCTAACATCTATATGGTGTTGGCTACATGCTTATAATCATGCTGATACCTTTGAGGTTATTTTCGTATTTAATACTCCTTAACCTGATGAGGTGGATACTTTCGCTATTCCTACCAAATAAATGAAAAAGTGAGCTATAAAATTTTTGTCCTGCTCAAAGTCATAAACCAGGAATTTGCATATTTGCACCCAGGTCAGCCTGATACTAGATTCTATGTAGTGACTAGATTCGACTAGTCAATGTCACTGGCAAAATGAATTGATGTATCTAATTCTGTACATAACAAAATGATTCTATTTCTAGGACAAAAGTCTTATGAAAGAAATAGAACAAAAATCTCTCAGAAAGTGATAAAAATCTTAATGACATAATTCACACTTTATTTTTAAAATCACTCCAATTACTGAAATACAGTAAGGAATAAATCAAAGCACTATCATATATTTTGTCATAACAAGATAAGAAAAATTCAGACACATAGCAAGTGACTGAAAAAGAGAAAAATAGATACAATTCTAAAAGTAGAAATCTCTGACAACAAATGAAGAAACACCCAAACACCCATCTTCATACATAAGAATTTGAAAATATAAAGAAAATTATTTTTTAAAGATTTTATTTATTTATTTGAGAGAGAGAGAGAGACAGAGTGTGTGCACACAAGCAGCAGGGGAGGGGAAGAGGGAGAAGCAGGCTCCCAGATGAGCAGGGAGCCTGCCATGATGCAGGGGTTTGCAGGACCCTGAGATCATGACCTGAGCTGAAATCAAGTTGGACTTTTAACCAACTGAGGTACCCAGGTGTCCCGAAAGTATAAAGAAAATTATTTTGGAATATGGATTATGCTATAAAAATCATGTAATTTTGAAGGCTAAATTGCCTACAATAGAACTAAAAATAGAGAAGATTCTTATTAAGGTACAATCCATTCCTTTAAATAAATGCATTCCTTTTTTTTTTTTTTTAATGGAATCTTAAGGGCTGTTATCACAAGATTTCTAGATACATGAATCAAATATTAAATACTAAAGAACAAGTAATACAATACTAGAAAAGGCATTATCACTGTTTCAAAGTACACTTGGGGAGATATTAAGAAAGAGGAGGATGATAAAAGGGCATCATGTAAAAAAGTGCTAGTGGCTATAAACATTATTTACCACTAGAGCCTACCTCTTCACTGTGTATTCTATACAAAAGAGAAACTTTATCTGCAAAGCATCCCGCTGAGGGACTTGAATTGCTGAAAAGGTAAAGTGCTTGCTCTAGCATCAGAAAAAGGGAGGAGGAAGGTAGGGGAAAAGTAACCTGGGAGAGATAAGCCAAAATAACAATGAAAAGTGTTGGAATGCTTGTGCTCTTCAGGGGGGAAAACTGGAGTGCTTTTGACCTATAGCAATTAACTACATAAAGAATTATTTCACTTCTTTCTAAGGGATTTTGCAGACACTCTAAATCTTAATTGAAAGCAAAACAAGAAACAGGAGTTAAAAAAAAGAACGGAGTTTACATTTACTCTTAAATTCTTCTTAGAAATCTGGCATTATACTCTGAAAATATAACTGCATATGAAAATATGACTGTAATTCTATTTCTTTCAAAAGGATTTTTAACAGTCACACCATTCAACAATGGTGAACGAAGTTTCCAAACTGTATTTTGAGGAACCTTAGTTGCTGATGTTCCAGAAAAGTTCAAAATGAAGGACAAGAGAACTTTGCATGTAACTGTTTATATTGTAGTTCCATGAACAATTCAATTTGATACTAGAAATCAGTACTCTGTGTGTGTATATTATTTTTAGTAGACTGCTTAAGTCACTTTGAAAACAACTGATGTAAGTAATCTACTAAAATTAATAGCTAAATCTGAAAGATTTAAAGAAATCAGTAAAAAGAAAACCAATCTGCTCAAACACAGCTGACTTCAAAATGTTTCTGAAGGTGACTTCAAGCAAGGGATGATGCCTTTAAAATAACATATTTGCTGCATGCAGAAATTAAAAGAGATTCTAATAGAAAGAGAAACTTCTATTTAGAAAATTAGATGAACCATTCACATTATACTAAATGGTTTTTTCATGGCAACAAATAACTTCATATATTAAATCTATAAAAAATGAAAATACTGAGGTTGTGATAATGTACAGTTATGGCACTGATCATTACAAAGATAGTAAAACCGTCCCCAAGGAACAGAAGCAGAGTTTAGTATGCTCTATTTGTTTACATTAACATCTCATTGGGGGTCAAGAAGTATAAAACACAACACTAGGATCAGATGATTTTTTCATACAAACATGAAATTATAATACAGAAATGAATTATAATTTCATTTTAACAGCTGGAGCAACTTGATTATGTTAGTTTGGAAAAGAATGCTCAAATTAAAACTTGTCGAGAAAGTGTTTTTTGTTTTTAAAGTGCCAATGTAGAAGGATTAGACTGTAGACTTAGGATAAAATATTATCATATGATATGAAGGAACAGAATTGTGGTCAATAAGAAGTTTAAAAATGATATAAGACAACAACAAAAGTAAACCCCCTGAAATCCAAAGTCAGAGTTTTAAAAAAATTGTTTTGGTTCATAATAATTCTTAGAAAATGTTTTTGATCTATAAAGCCACCATAGACACTTGTGTATTTTTTTTATCATCAAGATCTCATTACTTCAAAAAATATGTATTATAATTTGAGGGGTAATTAGGCATAATAGCAGTTTTCTGTGTGTTCTTAGAACTATCCAGCTTTGACTTGGGGCTCTTTTCTAGTGCAGTTTCATTGAACCTCAATGCTATTTCCATAATAATGAACTTGGATTTTTCACTTGTCTTCCATTTTTTTTTAGAAATTAAGGGTTTGGTTTTGTTTTGGTCTAACTTGACAGTCCTCACCATTTTGTATTTTAGTTATTAAATTAAGAATATGTTAAATTTTCTAAAAAATATGTTCAACCTTATTATACTGTATTCAGCCAAGCACCATCACATAACTACTACTTTTTATGGTTAAAATCAGAATGTTTTTATTTGTTTGCTCACTAGTGATTTTTGAATAATTTGTTTTGAACATCACTTCTAGAATTGAAGTGAAAAATCCAGGATATATGTGATGATGAATTGAAAATGTTACTACATGTTTATTTGTGGTGACACACTGACCACCTTTTCACATAGGCCATTAAAATTAACTGCTGCAATATTTCCTAGGTTAAATTTTGTACATATAATTATCTACAAGTTTTCTTCAACTTAGATTTTATTAACATGAGTGCACACTTACAGCATTTTAACTACAATCACTGTGATTAAATATGCAACTTGAAACTTGAATTGTTGTTTCCTAAAGCCAGTTCATAGCACCCTTAATGAAAACATGCACTGAGTCTCTGGTGGCCTCCTCACATAACTCCTAGTTTAGGATTTTCCATATTCCTTGGTGGAGGAAATTCCACATTCCTAAGAACCCCTTAACTTTTCTTCCAGGTTTCTCAGTCCCTCCTTCTACTATGTACAACTTTCATGATATGGATAACCTAGTAACAACAGTTCATCAGTATTTTCTAGCTCTTTGGATTTAAACCGGCCACATCATACTTTTTTATGTTAAATAATATACATGTACTTTTCCTAATAAATCACACACACACACACAATTTCATAATTTAAAAAGATGGGAAAATTCCCATAATACTATCATAATAAATATACATGATTCTTATGAAATCATATTTATAATTGTATTATACAAGTTTGTATTTGATTTCTATTCCTAAAATTTCAACATAACCATAACATTTCATCTAATGAATACTTTTCTAACTCATTCCTTGACTATTAGATATTTAGTTTGCTTAAAACTTTTCAGTAAAATGAATCTGTCATGATAATTTATGAGGTAATAATCAGGCACTACACACATCTCAATACCCAAGTTCTAAGAAGTAGCCAAACTCATTGAAAAGACTATACTAGAAGCTCTGGAAGGGGAAGGGAAGTTAGGAGAACCTTTAGGGGTAAGGAGGGGGATGAAAAGATGTTAGAAGACTGAAAGGGGTTGCAGAAGTAGTGGGGATATAAGCTTTGTTCCATGGCTCAAACTCTTGATGACGGTAAGACATCAAAGGGGTGGCTATCTGGGTGCCAAAGAGGCCAGCTTCTAGGCAGAGGGTGTCTCATTCCCTCCAAAGACAGACTTGCACAGAGAGTGTCAAGAAAGTAGCAGTCCCCTGAAATGGTACAGCCCAGGATATAGTCCAGTGCAGAACAATGGCTGATAATTTGAGGGGTGTCCCTGATTCACAGGTATTAAGTTAGGTTTCAGCAACCGCACAACTGGGTGAAGTCAGTAATAACAACTCAGGTTGAATTCCTACCTCTTCGGTAGAAAGGTGGTTCAAAAAAAAAAAAGAAGAAGAAGAAGAAGATAGCAGGAAGGGAAAAATGAAGGGGGGGAAATCAGAGGGGGAGATGAACCATGAGAGACTATGGACTCTGAGAAACAAACTGAGGGTTCTAGAGTCTCTAGGGAGGGGGATGGGGGGATGGTTAGCCTGGTGATGGGTATTAAAGAGGGCACGTTCTGCATGGAGCACTGGGTGTTATACGCAAACAATGAATCATGGAACACTACATCAAAAACTAATGATGTAATGTATGGTGATTAACATAATTAAAAAAAAAGGTGGTTCAAGAATAGAATTAGATTGACTTGAAGAAAAGAAAAGAAGAGATATTTATTACATAGCTGAATATTTGGACTAAGATTCAAAACCACTAAATAACCTACTCTAAAAAGAAAGTCTTTCTGTATATCACTTTATCTTTCTGGATTTTCCCATTGACAATTTCATGGTAGTGGAATTGATATGTCAGTGGAAAGGGACATTTTTCATAACCCTGGAAATGTATTGCCAAATTGCTTATTCAAAAGTGTGACCAATTAACATTGCCATGGTCATCATATCCTAGCTAGATTTAAATGATACTATTAGTGTTGTTGTTTGGTTTATCTTTTATGTTTTAGCCCATTGGCAAAAAAAAAAAAAAAAAAAAAAAATAGTGCCTTATATTTCTTATATTTATTTATTTCAAAACTAGTGAAGTGAAACTACTGTCCTTGTTCTTTTTTAAAAAACAACTTTAATGAGATATGGTTTCTATAAAATGAACTACAGCCAATTAAAGGGTGGTATTTGATGAAACCACCATAATAGAGTTACAAAATCTTACCATCACACCTACTGATTTCTGTGCTTCTTTGCAATTCATCCTTCCCAGCCCCAACTTAACCACCAGTTTGCTTCTATCAGAATAGAATAGTTTACATCCTAAAAATTCATGTATCATTTAGTATGTATTCTTTGTGCTTCAGTATGTACTCTCCCAACTTCTTTCATTCAGCATTGTAATTTTTGAGAATTTAGTATCAGTATTTCTCTTATATAAATTATTTTCAGTCTTTTTCTCATTTACCTTTGAATCTTTTTCAATATATGCCATTATTAAATTTTCATTAAAGATATCAGATGGAATTTTAGTATTTTTAAAATAACAAAATGTTATTACTTTTCCCTCTTATAGTAATTAAATCCTAAGTTAGAAGCCATAAGAATGAAATTTGGAAAACACTTCTATAAAATTATACTATCATATTTATATTTAGATAATTCAATATTTTAAGGGAAGTAAATATTTACTCATTCTTCTGTCTACATTCAGTCAAAAAGGGAAGTAGGATGCTCCATGAATACTGGGGTTTTATAGTTACTTTTGAAGATGTATAATAGAGCTGCAATTATGACATATAGGAATTAATTTTCTAGTCTTTATTTTTGTTTTTACTTTGTAAACCTACAATATTTCATTTATTTATTTTTAAATGTTTGACTCTATAACACTCAAAGGGTAACAAAAAGCCACACTGATCTGAGGTAAATGCTCAGACTTAAGCAAAACTTTTATCAGTTCAAGAATTAAACAAAACCATCAAATGATGTAAGTTTGTTTATTTATGATCTATTAGAATACAAATACTTTATTAATTGGTTGTGTTCACTTTTATGAGAAATTATATTTGACTTATATTGTTTTCAGTTCAGCACCTTTTTTGGGAACATAAAATCAAACAACATCTATAAACAACACAGTTTTAATAAAATGGAAAATCATCATCATTACTTTTAAGTTTAAAAGTTTTAGAAGTAACGGAATTGTAAAGAACATTGCAATTGTTCCAGAAAAAAATCAATTTTTCATTTTTTTTCTTTAGAATAAGAGAGAGAGAGAGAAGGAAAATACTCCACAGCTAACCATTATAGCACAGACAATCCCGAAGGTTTGGGTAATCACAACTATGATTTCCTATTTTGATATTCATGGTGATCACATTACCTATAAAAAAAAAGACCAAAGAAAGAAAGACATTTTGCTGAGCTCCCCTTATTACCAGATACTATATTCCACATTTAATCTATATTGTCTCATTCAAGCTTCCAACAATCATAAGGGAGAAGTATTATCTTCATCTTGCAACCTAGGAAACCGTTGTTTAAAGTGGTTAAATAAGTTCCACAAATTCAACCAGGGAATGAAAGCTGCACTTTAGTTCTGCCCTTTATATAGTTAGTCACTAAATCACTTCTTCAGCTTTTTCTTCTCTATGTAAAATAAACCAGTTCCTTCAATCATTCCTTAATGGATAGAACAATCAAACATCATTAATCCTACCCTCCATATCCTCTCTAAATCCTTTTTTTTTTTTATTGAGTAGTCTCCACACCCAGTGAGATCAAGACCTGAGCTGAGATCAAGAGTTGGACGCTTAACCGGCTAAGCCACCCAGGTACCCCTAAATTATTTTTTTATTTTCCATTTTTGGAACACCAAAATAAAGCTTACCAAAATTCTGAAATGACACTAAACATGTTTAAAATGCTAGATATCAACAAAGAAAATCTGGCCTCTTACAGCTTTAACAGGAATTCTAGACACCTAATTCCACTTTGGGGATCAGGATATGGGAAGTAGGAGTAAGTATGGAGGAAAGAAATTTGTGTCTACATTACATATCATTCTTGATTAAGAACTATTAGAAACAGAAATGGGTCATCAGCAAGATATTTTAATCTAACCACATAATAGTAGTTATGGCCACAAAGGGATGTTAATAAAAATAGACTTTCTTTAAAGGCAGTATACCTCTGGGACAGAAGCTATTTCCTCACAGTTTTAACAGGAATTGAGACCATTATAAAGCATTAGAAGGTTGGGTTTTGGTACATTAAACAAGCAACTGGATTCACTTATTTTCAGACAGAGGTTTCATTAACCTGTTAATGTTTATTCATGCCAATTCTTAACAGACCACAAATAGCTAAAATTCTATTGAGACCAATATTCTTCAAGCAGCATCAACACCTTTACTTGTAAGAAGTAGATATAAAGTTTCTCTGCCCAGTTTCAAACCACTAACATAACTTTTTTTCCAATCATCTCTCTCTTTAGTCCCAACTCACTCACTCATTTAATCTTTTCTCTCTTTCCCTCTTCCCTGGTTTTAAATTATTTTTTAATAAAACTTTTTTTTAATTTGCATAGCAATAACAGCTAACATAGTGAATATTTATAATGTCAGAGGGACTATGCTAAATCCTGTATGTACATTATCTCTTTTAATACTCACAAAACCACATGACACAGTCACTGCTTTCTCCCCTGGCTTGTAATGGTTGAACAGCTTCTTTACTCTGTGAGTGGCAGAACTGAGCTTTGAACTCATTCACTCCAGAGCCTAAATACCTCATCACTAAACTATACTGCCTTGTGCCTTAAAATTATACCTATGGAAGCAACATTTCCAACTAAGTCATAACCAATTTCTTACAAAGGTTTATGGTAAAAAAAAAAAAAATTCCATTTTGCAAGTGATTTCAGAAACCAGAAAACTTGTTATTAAATACCGGTGTGGTTTTGGTTTTTAGGGTTTTTTAGACAGTTTTTCAAATAAAACAAATCACAATCGAGTCACTGAGAAAATAATCTGACACTAAAATTGAAAGAAAAGATAGGAAGCAATTAGTGAGCAGCTTTGTAAATGTTAACTCTTTGCTGGGAAGCACTGTGTCTTACTTGGTGTGGTATCTCTGAATGTAACACTTGCCTCACAGAAGATGTGAGTTAAATGAATCATGTAAACAATAACTTGAACCTTGAAAATTTGGACTAGATTGTCTTATATTTTAGATTCTTAGTTTTAGATCCTCAAAGAAAAAAAAAACATAAACAACAAACAATCCTGTGTTCATTTCATGCTTTGTTCAAACTCTTCATGTTTGAAAATTTAAGATGTTTAATTTTAGAATTTCTTTCAGATCAATGAGAAATAAAATACGTCAGAATATGTGTGCTAATTCTAAAGCTTAAAAATGGATTTATTTATAATGTTTACAGTTTATTTTTATGTTTTTTAAAGATTTTTTTATTTATTTGAGAGGGAGAGAGAAAGAGAGCAGGAGAGGGAGAAGCAGACACCCTGCCCTGAGCAGGGAGCCCGATGCGGGGCTCGACCACAGGACCCTGAGATCATGACCTGAGCCGAAGGCAGACGTTTAATGACTGAGCCACCCAGGCGCCCTTAATGTTTACAGTTTATAGTAATAAAAATGATAATGTTCTTTATATGAAATCATTGCAAGCTGTACTGGAGACCCTGCTAATTACACCTTACTACCCCCTACCCATGACTGATCAATATTTTGGCTCTAACACTTTCAAAGAGGTAAAATTTTAAACATACAGACAACATTTGTATATTTTGCCATTTGAAAGAAATTGTCATATAATTGAAAAATTAGCTGTCTTCTCCCATCTACTGCCTTTTTCCTACACTAGGTCTCAGTACAATGAGAAAACCAGATGGGACCATGAGTATGTTTACTGTATCCCGACTTTGATATGCAAATTTCTGTTCTAAAAGAATGAGAAATGAACTGACCGCCAGATATGCTCATAAGAGAATTCCTCTATGAGAGAGAGAGAGAGGAGACTGTGAACTCAGAGGGATAAGCTTTGACATTTTACTTTCCTATGTAATGTACTCAAATGCAAAATACTATCTAGATTAAAATGCATAAAAAATCAATTTCAGGGTATAAAGTGTAAATGTTGCAATAGATTCATTCTGCTAGTCTTACAGATGATTCTTTACTCAGGCTGATATTTGTCTTTATGAATAATTGAATTTTATAACTCCTTAGCAGAGAAAATGAGATATTTCTCTATTTGAGGATTTTTATCTAAATGAATATAAGTAGAAAATAACTTTAAGAGAAACAATATAAAAAAGTTCTTAAAAACCCTAAGAATTTACTTCTAAAGGTAATATAATACAAAATTGAGAAATGTATTTTCTCTGACAGTAGTTTTTAATTCTGCTTGCTTATATTATATCTAATGTTTCACCAAATTAATATATAGTAATAATATCAGAACATGAAAAATGGGTTTTAGAAGACAAATTATAAAAATAAAAATAAGTAATATAAGAATAAAGTCCTTGAAATCTAAATAGGGTTCTGATTATGAGGAATTCCTTATGGGAAAGAAATTCAAATTTGAAAAAAATAGATGTAAAGGCAAAATAAAATTATAAATTAAAACATGTAAAATATTTAATATGTAAATTAGAAATTAAACAGGAAAAGCATGAAAATATTTTATATAACTTAATCCTACAAAACTTGATAGTATGAATAACTACAAGTAAAATAAAAATAGAAAGTGAGTAAAAGTAGAGAACTTTTTCATATACTCATTTTATGTAAGATATATACTATAAAGCCTATTAGGCTGAAAAATGTTACTGTAATGTAATGTTAAATGGGAATTTTCCCACAGTCAGAAATTCCCACAAAGGGCTAACTAGAATTTCATCACTGTTAGGAATTTATACTCCTAACTCACAAACTTTAACATTTGGGGCCAGCTATCTCAAAAAATGGATTATTAGGATTCACCAGTTTCAATGCCCCTAGTCATTATAACAATAATGGGTGATGAAAGAGAATGGTCTTTGGGGGTGATGTGAAGTGAGGCAGTGAAAAGAATCCTTCATAAATGTAATGTTAAATTTCCTTAAAATACAGGTTAAAAAGCTTAAAATATCTCCTCTCATCTATTAAATCAGATCTATTTCCTCTTCTAAAACGTTGGTGAGCCCTTGGGTCCATAGACAGTTTAATGCTGCCCACGCACGAAAAGAATGACCAAAATAGAGAGAGGGAGGTGCTGAGGCAAGAAGCTCTAATGTGTAACCTGTCTTCCTATTCTTTGATGAAGTAAAGATACAAGCTTTCCTTGGATGGCACGCATACATATGTCTCCTGAACCTAAGCAGACCGCTAATACCCACTCAAGCAAGTTACAAGGAAAAGCCACCCCAAATGTAGTCTTGTTTAAGTTTTTATTTAAATTTCAGTTAGTTAACATACAGTGTAATATTAGTTTCAGGTGTACAATATAGTTATTCCACCTAACAAGTAGTCTCTTGGGTGTTTAGTGAAGAATAAGAGATAAAAAAAATGAGGGGTGCCTGGGTGGCTCAGTTGGTGATGCGTCTGGCTTCAGCTCAGGTCATGATCTCAGGGTCCTGGGATCAAGTCCAGTCGGACTCCCTGCTCAGCAGGGAGCAAGCTTCTCCCTCTCTGTTTGCCCCTCCCCCTGCACACACACA
The DNA here is from genome assembly GCF_004348235.1 of Phoca vitulina. NCBI lineage: Eukaryota > Metazoa > Chordata > Mammalia > Carnivora > Phocidae > Phoca > Phoca vitulina. The sequence goes on along the minus strand of NW_022589711.1, from coordinate 22,392,420 downwards.
CTCTCTCTCTCTTTCTCAAATAAAATCTTAAAAAAAAAATGAAGTTGAATCTTGATTTGCCTCTTCAGTGACTGGAGAAGTGGGACACCAATGACATCACTCTCAGAGGAAAGCATACAGCACACAGGGCAAGCACTAGCCCTGAGAGATCAGCTACACAGAGGATATCTAGGGTGAGTATCAGCCTAAGAAGCAGCAACAACCAACAAAAAGAAGACTGCAATCTCACTGAGTCCTGTAAAAACACATTTGTCTGCTCCTGACATATCACAGATGGAGCTGGTATCTACAAGTGGGAGACAAAAGGGGTGTCTGGAAGCCAACCCACACCCCAGTACTCTCAAAGCACAAGAAATGTCAGCACAGATGGTATGTGTAGAAAAGCTTTGATTGGAATTTGAGATTGACATTTTAAAATGAATAAGTAATAGAATAAACTAATAACCCAAGTGTCTGAAAAGTTATGGTATCTGTCCAAAAAAGAGTCAAGGAAGAGCCCCTAAGTGAGGAAAAAAGGTGAGAAATTCCATTACAACACAACTAGGAGCAATTACTGGAAAAAAGTAAAAACAGTATGTTATTTAAGTAATAATAGATTGTAACGCCTCAATAAACTAGTTACTCTATTTAATGGTACACTTAGAATAACATTATTATGTCTATCTTGCTGGATAACAGTATGGATCATGAAACTCATGTGCATATCTCTGAGAAATGGCACAATAAATGTATTGCTCAAGTGTGTAGCACCCCCAGAAATAATTATGCTGCCCCATAAACCAGAGCATTGGAAAAATGCATTCATTCAACAAATGTTTTTTAAATGCCTCACATGCGCCAAGCAAAATTCTAGTTATAGTGATCTTACTGATGAGTGAACAGAGTCAGACATATCCCTGTTCCCGTACTGTTCTATTACACTGGGGATAAACCATAGTGAAGGAGGAACTCTCTGAAGAAGCGATATTGGAAATAAAATCCGAGTAAAAAGTCATCAGCCATGTTATGATGTAAATGTAGGGGAAGGAGAGAAGGTATTGTAGTCTGAATTGTGTCCTCCAAAATTCATAAGTTGAAGCCCCAACCCCCAGTGTGACTGTATTTGGAAATAGAGCCTTCAGGAAGGTTACTAAGAGGAAGTAAAGTCACAAAGGCAGGCCCCTAATAAAGTAATACTGATGTCCCTGTAAGAAGAGGAAGAGACATTAGGAGTGTACATGTACAGAGGAAAGGCCATGTGAGGACACAGCAAGAAAATAGCCATCTACAAGCCAGGAAGAGATGTCTCACCAGAAACCAGTTCTTTTGGCAACCTGATCTTGGACTTTCAGCCTCTAAAACTATGAGAAAATAAATTCTTGTTGTGTAAGCCACCTATTCTGTGGTATTTTATCATGGAAGCTCTAGAAGAATACTATAGAAAGGGAGATACTTAAGACAGAGAAAACAAATAATGCAAAGGCCCTAAAGAAAGAAGCAGCTGGGGGAGTTCTCCAAATCAAGTGATGTGAGTAGAAATGTACTCATATGAAGTATGACAAATGTAAGAGGTGAAGTTGCAGAGGCAGGCAAGGGGCTAGATCACGGGGGCAGGGAAAGACTACCAGACCAGACCATGAATTGGAATTTTAAAGATACCATAAAGCTAATGAAAGATAAAAGACAAGACCAGCTGCTCCTAGGAGAATGGACTGTTGAAGTTCAAACATGGAACTGTGAGGCTATTCCAGCCAGATTTGACCTATGAAGTTTACAGTGATCAAGAGGAGGGAAGAGATTTGGGGTAAATTTTGACAGTAGGATCTATGAAACTTGCTGATGAATTAATAAGAAAAAAAAAAAACAGTTTCCTGGTTTTGCCCACTCTGGATGCAAATTTATTCATTCTAAGAGTCAAACAGGAACCACAAGATTTAGATATCTGTGCCAAAGTTTATTTATAGCTTGTGATTGATTAAAATAAACATTCTGTTGACAACTTAACCACAAACTTGTATAAAGATTATATTCAAATTACATAAACACAATTAAAAAAATAAACCCTAAAGGTAAGTCTTACAATATTTTCATCAGATCTCCTTCAGCAAGTAACTTCTTATCCACGTGACTAGAAGTTACTATATTAGTGTTATCTCTCTTTGCTAATCTCTCCTTGTGAAACCTCTCCTATAGACTGCACAGAGCTTTTACTTCATAAGCCTAGATAATAGAATATGTATTTCTCACTTCAGGACCCAATGGCTGATCACGATAATTTAATTCTTTAGTTTCTATCCTTGTTACCATTGATTGTTATAGTTTTGTGTCTCCATCCTGCATTTCCTTGACCCTTTATCCATGTTACAACAAACTGAGATACTGTGCAGGCCTGTTTCAGGTTACTGTAAACTGGACTGCCCTAGAATGATACATTTTTCTAGTTTGGCCAGGGTTATATGCTATGTTGCCCTGTCATTTTGATATAATGACCAGATCTATTAGCTTTTTGTACACATTATTCATATCTTATTGCAAATAGATCTGGCTATATCTGTATTATTCATCTCCTATACTTATTCTGGGGGTTTGCTGAGATCATTTGATCTAACCTGGACTTGGCAGGGTGACTCTGCTTCAATCTGTAGATCTGGCTGGGTTTGGCTCCGCATTATAGTCAGGGTTCAGTCTACTCCAGCAAATACTAGCTTTTCATGGTATTGGCAGAGGTGCAAAAAAACAAAAAAAACCCAAGCTAGGCTTTGTGAGATATAGACTCAGAACTGGCAACTTTAGCTTAGGTACTTATTCTGTTACCAGGGAATGAGCTTGAATACAAGGAGTTAAGAATTGAGAACAAGAATTCAATTTGCCACACCAGTATTCATATATCACACTGTATTTACATAACATTTGTTATTTGTCTTTTTGATAAAAGCCATTCTGACAGGTATGAAGTAATATCTCATTGTGATTTTGATTTGCACTTCCCTAATGATTAGTGATGTTGAGCATCTTTTCATATGCTTGTTGGTCATCTGTATGTCTTCTTTGAAAAAAAATGTCTATTTTCAGATCCTCTGCCCATTTTTTTAAATAAGATTGTTTGGTATTATTGAGTGTATGAGTTCCTTATATATTGGATATTAACCCCTTACCAGATGTATGATTTGCAAATATCTTCTCCCATTTAGTAGGTTGCCTTTTCATTTTGTTGATGGTTTCCTTCACTGTGCAGAAGCTTTTTAGTTTAATCTAGTTCTAATTGTTCATTTTTGCTTTTGTTGCCATTGCTTTTGGAGGAAGATCCAAGACCAATATCAAGGAGCTTACTGCATATGTTTTCTTCTAGTTTTATGGTTTCGGGTCTTACATTCAAGTCTTTAATTCATGTTAAGCTAATTTTTGGGTATGGTGTAGGATAGTGATCCAGTTTCATTCCTTTGCATGTGGTTGTCCAGTTTTCCCAACACTATGTATTGAAGAAACTGTCCTTTCCCCACTATACATTCTTACCACCTCTGTCAAAAATTAACTGACCATATATGGATGGGTTTATTTCTGGGCTCTCTATTCTGTCCCATTGATCTATGTGTCTGCGTTTATGCCAATATCATATTGTTTCAATTACTATAGCTTACTAATATAGTTTCAAATCAGGGTGTATAATGTCTCCAGATTTGTTCTTTCTCAAATTGCTTTGGCTCTCTGGGATCTTTCACAAAAGAATTCCACAGAAATTTTAAGGTTGTTTGGTCTCATTTCATAAAAAATACCTTTAAAATTTTGATACTGCATTATCAAACAGAATGCATTAAATCTGTAGGCTGCTTTGGGTAATATGGATATTTAAACAATATTATTCCTTCTCCATGAGCATGGAATATTTTTCCATTTATTTGAGTCTTCCTCAATTTCAACAACATCTTATACTTTTCAGTGTACAGATCTTTCACCTCTTTGGAGAAATTTATTTCTAGGTATTTTTTTTGATGCAATTGTAAACTAAATTGTTTTACTAATTCCTGATAGTCCATTGTTAGGGCATAAAAACGCAACAGATTTTTGTATATTGGTTTTGTGTCCTGCAACTTCACTTAATTCACTTATTAGTTTTAACAGTTTTTGGGTGGTCTTTTGGGTTTTCTATATTTAAAATCATGTCATCCACAAAAGTGAGTTTTACTTCTTCCTTTCCAATTTAGATGCCTTTTCTTTCTTTTTTATGCTTACTTGTTCTGGCTAGAACTTCCAATACTATGTTGAATAAACGTGGTAAGAAGGGACATCCTTTGCTTGTTCCTAATCTTAAAAGAAAAGGTTTCAGTTTTTCACTGTTGAGTATGATCTTAGCTATGGGTTTATCATATATGGCTTTTCTTACATTGAGGTTCATTCTGTCTATACTTATTTTGTTGAGAGCTTTTATCATAATGGCTGTTGAATTTTGTCAAATGTTTTTTTCTGAATCTACTGAGAAAATCATGATTTTATCCCTCATTTTGTTGATGTGGTGTATCATGTTGACTGATTTGCAGATGTTGAACCATCCTTACATCTACAGAAAAAAATCCCACTTGATCACGGTGTATGATCCTTTTAATATATTTCTGAATTCCTTTTGCTAATATTTCATTAAGAAATTTTGTAACTCAAGGGATATTAGCCTATAATTTTCTTTCTTTGTGATGTCCTTGTCTGGTTTTAGTATCAAGGAAAGCCTGGCCTCATAAAATAAGTTTGGGAGTCCCATCTCTTCAATTTTTTGGAAGAGTTTGAGAAGAATAGGTATTAAATCTTTGAATGTTTGGTAGAATTCACCAGTGAAGCTGTCTTGTCCTGTACTTTTATTTGTTGGGATGTTTTTGATTATTGATTCAATTGCCTTAACTAGTAACTATTCTATTCAGATTTACTATTTCTTCATGATTCAATCTTGGAAGATTGCATGTTTCTAGGAATTTATCCATTTCTTCAGGTTGTTGAAGTTGTTGGCAAATAATTTTTCATACTAATCTCTTAATGATCCTTTGTATTCCTGTGATATCAGTTATAACTTTTCTTTCATCTCTGGTTTTATTTATTTGAGCCCTTTCTCTTTCTTTCTTTCTTTCTTCTTTCTTTTCTTCTTTCTTTCTTTCTTTCTCTCTCTCTCTCTTTCTTTCCTCTTTCTCTTCCTTTCTCTTTCTCTCTCTCTCTCTCTCTCCCTCCCTACCTCCCTTTCTTTTCCTTCTTGGCTAAAGGTCTGTCAAATCTGTTTATCTTTCCAAAGAACCAGCTCTTAGGTTCACTGATCCTTCCTACTTTTTATTTCAGTCTCTATTTCATTTATTTCCACTCTTTATTATTTCCTTCCTTCTACCAACTTTGAGCTTCATTTGTTCTTTTTCTAGTTCCTTTAGGTGTAAGTTATTTATTTAAAAAAAATTTAAGACTTTATTTATTTGAGAGAAAGAGAATGAGAGAGAGAAAGCATGAGAGGAGGGAGGGTCAGAGGGAGCAGCAGACTCCCTGCTGAGTAGAGAGCCTGATGTGGACAGGATCCTGGGATTCCAGGATCATGACCTGAGCCGAAGGCAGACACTTAACCGACTAAGCCACCCAGGCTCCTGGTGTAAGTTTAGATTGAGATTTTTCTTGTTTCTTTTTTTTTTTCTATCTAAAATATTTTATTTTATTTTTTTTTAATTTTTTTATTGTTATGTTAATCCCCATACATTACATCATTAGTTTTAGATATAGTGTTCCATGATTCATTGTTTGTGCATAACACCCAGTGCTCCATGCAGAACGTGCCCTCCTCAATACCCTGTTGAATCTCAGATCTGTACCTCTGAAACAAATAATGCAATATATGTTAAGAAAGAAAAGAAGAAGAAGAAGAATGTAGCAGGAGGGGAAGAATGAAGGGGGGGAAATCGGAGGGGGAGAAGAACCATGAGAGACGATGGACTCTGAGATTTTTCTTGTTTCTTGAGGTGAGCCTGTATTTCAATAAACTTCCCTCTTATAACTACTTTTGCTGCATCCCATAGATTTTGGTATGCTGTATTTCCATTTTCATTTGCTCAAGGTATTTTTTGTATTTCTGCTTTGATTTCTTTGTTGACCCATTGATTGTACAGCAGCATGTTGTTTAATCTCCACATGTTTGTGAGCTTTCCAGTTTTCTTCTTGTGATTGATTTCTAGCTTCATAACATTGTTGGAACAGATGCTGAATATGATTTTAATCTTCTTAAATTTACTGAGACTTAATTTGTGGCCTAACATATCATATATCCTGGAGAATGTTCCATGTGCACTTGAAAAGAAGATGTTTTCTGCTATTTTTAAAGGAATGTTCTGTATATATTTACTACATCCCTTACTATTATTTTATTGCTGTCAATTTCTCCCCTTAGGTTTGTTAATATTTGCTTTATATATATAGGTGTTCCTATGTTGGTACATAAATATTTACAATTGCCATAACATCTTGTTTGGTTAACCACTTTATTATTATGTAACGCCCATCTTTGTCTTTCATTATAGTCTTTGTTTTAAAGTCTATTTTGTCTGATATAAATACAGCTACCTCAGCTTTCTTTTGGTTTCTGTTTGCATGAAACATTTTTTTCCATCACTTCACTTTCAGTTTGCATGTCCTTATATCCAAAGTGAGTCTTTTTTACGCAGCATATAGGTGGGTCTTATTTTTTCATCCATTCAGACACCCTATGTCTTTTGATTTGAAAATTTAGTCCATTTACATTTAATCATTGGCTGTTATGTATTTATTGCTACTTTGTTAATTGTTTTCTGGTTGTTTTTATACTTTCTGTCTGTCCCTTTCTTCTCATCTTACAGTCCTGTGGGACTGCAATTACAAACCTTGCGGTCCTCCAGAAAGGAATGGAGCCTGCTTAAGATTCTCTCTCTCCCTCTATCCCTGCCCCCCCACCCCGCACTCTAATAAAATAAAAAGCCAGGCAAAAGAGTGCATATTGTATGATCCCCGTGATATAAAATTCTGACAATATGAACTAAAGTACAGAGATGAAAATACAGAGCCATAGTGACTGGCTACAGGCAAGATGGATAAGAAAAGAATTACAAAAGTGCAGGAGGAAATATCTGGGGATGATGGATATGTTCATTATCTTATTTATGCTAATGATTTCATGGCCATACACATATGTCAAAACCTAGCAAACTGCACACGTTAAAGTATAGCTTATTGTATGTCATTATACTTCATAAAGTTGTTATACATGAGTCTTATATTTATCTCTTGATTTTTAACTGAATTTTACATATTTTATTTTAAAGTATAAAAATCTTTTAGAATGTAAATAATTCTTCATTGTTAGGTCTTTTTATATCTAGTTTACTTCTTTTTTGAAATTGGGATATTTGTATTAAATAGTTAATAATCTCCTTAAAGCAAAGAGTGTATTTCTGAAAACTCAAGTATAGTTGATCTCTGAACAACAAGGGTCTGGTCCAGTCAAAAATCTGCAAATAATTTTTGGCTTTCCAAAACTTAACTACTAATTGCCAGCTATTGACCAGAAGCCTTACTGAGAACACAGTCAATTAACACATCTTGTATGTTATATGTACTATATACTGTATTCTTACAATGAAGTAAGCTATAGAAAAGAAAATGTTATTAAGAGAATCATAAGAAAAATATAATACATTTACAGTACTGTATTGTATTCATAAAATATTTGCTTGTAAGTGCACCCACACAGTTCAAACCCATGTTGTTCAAGGGTCAACTGTATGATTTTGTGAATCTAAAATGAATGGAAGGCAAAAAGGGGAAAATCACTTCAATTGATCAAAACAAAAAAATCTGAAAAATAATATATTTAATAGTTTAGGGGTAAAGATTAAAGTACAGATTCTGTTCAAAATACTGATATTCAGAGAAATGGTTTTAGACCAGAATTATCAAAAATTTAGATTTTCTCAATTAATTAAAATCAGAAGTGTTTATTGTTGGAAGTTGTACTATTTAAAATCGTAATGAGCAGCTTGCATAATTTAATTTCTATATAAATGACTATTTGAATATAAAAAGTATGTAAACAGTAGTGTAGCAAGAAAATGAAATGGCAAAAATTTTCAACCAGTAGTGATTAAGACCACCAGTTAGATTTTCTGTACATAAAGAATGAGATAATACTGGTATAAAATTTTAAAGCACACAATTGAATTTAATCTTTATTAGAATTATGCTGCTTTTTTCTTCAGTATTTGTGGGTCTACATTATTTCTTCTCACTTCATTGTGTTTTTTATGTGAACTATCACATGCAGGGAACTTGTTAGAAAACCAAAACCTACAATAAGCTGCTTAGTAAGACACAATTTCCAGTGTTTATTTGATTCACCACTTTGGGATTTTTCTTCTGTATTTTAAGATTAATCAAGCTGTTGTGTTTATTTTGGGAAGAATAGACAAACTGCAAGATAGCCAAGTAGTACAAATACACTAAAAAAAAGAGCAATAACTGAAGCCATTCTGAAATTTAATGTAAAAGGACTGATTTTTTTTTAAATTTCTCTTAACTCAAAACACTTCTGTCAAATCTTCTAACAGTGACATTTTTCAGTTTCTAATTAAAAAAAAATCACTGTTTCAAGTGAGCCCAGTAATGCTCTCAGTGACTCAGAGCCACTTAAGATACTTGAGGAGTTGTACTTTTTGGATGTGGGACCATGCTCTCCAGCACCATCCTTGCTAGCAGTGTCCACTCCTCTCCCTGGCCCCTTCCATTCTACATGTGGTTATTTTAACTTATCCCTTTTGATTACCATCATGAGCTCATAGCCTTTCACAAATACAACTTATTTTAATTAATTTTATATATATATAAAATTATATATATGTATTTCTTTTTAACATTATAATTGTTACAACTTGGAGACTGGAAGAGCTTGAATGACATTTTTGTACTTAAAACACTTACACTTTTATTCTAAAAGCATCTTTATTTTGGCATTTAAGATGGCCCAGACAGAGCCTGATGGTCCTCCTATATTAAGAAATGAAATTAGCTGTAATCCAAGCCCTTCCAGATATTTTGGGAAAGAATATAGATGTATGTAATGTTTCTGGGGGAGAAGTTCCACTGATATTTTTTATAACCTCTTTAGTGACAGAGCTGGAAAAAATCATTCTGAGCTTTTATCTTTGCACTAATTTTTCCCATGTAACAAACATCACCCTTGCCTTTCTTACAATGTGAGGTTTCATAAGTAGTATGCCTTTCTTCTACAATGCTTTTGATGTTTTATGATATTTTCTTTTTTAACTCCTAACTTTAACTAAAATTTTCCATGAAAAGGAGTGAAAATAACCAACAATGCCAGTGATTCGGTAGTTACTTTTTTCTCCAATAATAAAACTTCTGTCAATAATCTTCAATTTTGATTTACTTATCCTTGGAGGCTTCATTAGGCCTACTAATGAACTAGGCATCATTTTAATTAGAATTAACACTTTAATCATGTTTATGAATATATATGTAAGACAAACTTTGAAATGATGGCCATGTGGGACTTCAGTCAAGTTGTCATGGCAAAATTAAGACATTTCTCATGAAATACTACTACTCCATGGCCACCAGACAGTAAATAAATAAACATTCATTGTTATCACATTGAGAGGAATTCTCTCAAAAAAAGCACTGCTATCTCCTTTAGGAATTCTTACATACTTTGATCATGCCTTTGAAGTAATGTTCACTTAAAGATACATTTCAGACGCAATGTAGATTTTCTTCAATGTTTCATTAATAGGCATAAGAATTGCATGATATGTTTTCCATTTAGCAGTCAGGCCATTAAATTGTGTAAGTATCACTAATAACTATAGTTCAAAGATCACAGTCCCTTTTTTAAGAATGCCAAAAAGAATCTTAACAGAAAGCGATGTATTAAACAATTATTTCTCTATTTCTCCAACCAAGTTTTTGTGTATTTATTCCAGGACATTATTAAAAGAAGGGTGGTAGGGAGAGAGAGAAGAGTGGGGGGGGGGGAGAAGGAGCAGGAGGGATGGAGAAATAAAAGAAGACCTCTTCTATTTGAAGAGCAAGACTCTATTCAAACAGTGAATAGCCCAAGGTATTCCTCAGAATGGAGATGATAATGCTCACCGTGAAATACTGAAAATATATTTTAAGATTAAATACCAAATGATTTTTCCAAATCCTTAGTCGTGATGAATTATAATGAATGACTAGAATATCTATCTATATCTAGTTATATTAAAAGACAAGAATAAGAATGACATAAATGTAATCAAAATTCTATAGAAAAGTTTAATTAGGTACATAGTATAAGAAATTTCAAATATAAATGAACATAATGATAAAATATTCATTATGCAGCTTATGCTGATTTCTTCAAAGGCATAAATAAGAGAGATGGGTAGGGGGTAGACAGCAAGAAAGAGAAACATAAAAATAGATGAATGACAAAATAAAGTAATAATAAATTTGCAAGGGGGCACTATTGAAGATATATATCCAAAAAAACTCGGATACATACATAAAGCATTGCACAAACATGCTTTATAATTTAAATCTATTACTTTAGCTGAAAACAAAGGCTTTTATTACATCTTAAACTGGTATAATTTATTGCATATTTTAGTATATTAGTATTTTTATTTTATCTTTGTAAAAAGACACTTCTTCAGGATGATCAAAAATTGGGGAGAATTTTTTAAATACTCATTCTAAATATATTTTATAACATAACAAGCAAAATAAATAAAATTGCGGGCTCTGCGTAAACATGTGTAAAAGCAACAGCTCAATTATTTAAACAGTATTGTATGGCAAGGTCTGCATATATTGAGCGGCAGAGATCTCAGTAATTCACAACAATTCACAGTTCCCAGGATGTAATAGGTATGCAATAAATGTTAAGGTTATGGCCTACATTAATAAACACATATCCAACATTGCTGAAAGTAGGGAGAAAAAACTGGAACTTACTGGAAATTGAATCTTATAGTTCACATAAAATCTGTTTTCTTGTAATTTCTAAGTAAAAGACAATCTGAATTTTACTTATCATTTGCTCCTGCATATTATTTTACACAAAGAATATAAACTTTCAACTCGCTAATTTTTAACAAACACATTTTCAGGGTCTAGCATGGCAGCTAGTCAAGACATTGCTGAGTGATAATTAACAAGCTAGTATCAAAGAGAGTTCTTGAGAAAAGGCTTAAAAACAAAAAGTCAACACTGAACCAATACTCTTCTAATGAAAACACACACACACACACACACACCCTACATTTTTTACTACCTGATCTTATCTCAGATATTTCTGGATTTTAAAATAAAACTCTGTTTCCCAAAATAAATCAATATGAAATCCCCTATGAATGCTTTTGAAATTATATTCCTTGGCATAGATGCTTTAATAAATGACTGAATAAAAAGACGGCTAACTTTGGAGGAAAACAGTTCCACTAGAGGTTTTATTCTATGTTTAATTGCAAAAATGTTATACCCTAATAATTGGCTCAAAATGAAGCAGCCTCTGCTCATCTGGCCAACCCTGTCATTTTTAAGCTTTAGCAAGCACCCTTAGCCTGTGTGACTGATTAACATTTTTTCATGTATCTATAGATCATGCATTCTTTCCTAGAAAGAACAGAGCACCTCTGCACAACCCCCAGGCACTAAGGAACCAGACCCCCTTGCACAACCTCCAAGCACTAAGATAATATCTGTAGTTGGCACAATCGAGTCTGTACATAATCAAGAAAAGTTACAGACCACTGTACTCCCTTTATTGATTAACTACTCTAAACTCCTTTAAAAAAAAAAAACAAAACAAAACCTAGGCCAGGCAGAAACCTCTGTAGTTGGCCTTTGGCCCTCTCCCCAGGTGGCCAGCCTCCTGAATAAAACTCATATTTCTTTCCAATCAAAACTCTTCTCTTGAGTATTGGCCTTTCAAATGATGGGCAGCTGAACTCGGGTTTTGGTAACAAAAAGAACAAGTTTGATAATTTTATTTATATTTCTCAGGGATACATTAATCTACCTACAGGAAAGAGGTTTGCAAACATTATCTGTAAAAAAATATTTTAAGTTTATGGGCCATATGGGGTCTGAAGCAACTACTCAACTTCCTTCTTATAGCTTAAAAGCAGTGACAGACAATATAAATGACCACTCTTGGTTGTTCTCCAAAAAACTTTATTTGCAAAAATGGGCTGGGATGGCAAGCAGGCTCTAGTTTGCCAAGCCCTACTATAGGGTATTACATGATCCTGACAGAGTCTCTCCTTGACCAAACTTTTAGTCAGGCTCCTTTAAGAGCTCTGCTCAACTAGACCCAACTATAGGCTTTGTTTCTGTTCACACAGTTTAGGTTTTTTTTTTAAAGATTTTATTTATTTATTTGACAGAGAGAGACACAGCAAAAGAGGGAACAGAAGCAGGGGGAGTGGGAGAGGCAGAAGCAGGCTTCCTGCCAAGCAGGGAGCCCGATGCGGGGCTCAATCCGTTAAGCCGAAGGCAGACGCTTAACGACTGAGCCACCCAGGCGCCCCATCACACAGTCTAGTTTTAGCAAGAATCTTGCTAAGTCTTAAGTTTAGAGAGAATCCCTCAACCTCAATATTTGGCCACTTTCTTATCTCCTGATATCTGATCACCCTAGTCTGCGTTAGCAAGAATCCTACAGATCAGTTCCGCTGGAATCATCCCTTACCTCTGATGTTTCCTCTTAGTAATTTTCCATCCACTGACCCCTGCCCTAGTCCTTGGCTATAAATTCCCACTTTTCTTGGTTGAATTCATAGTTGAGCTCAATTCCTCTCCTCTATTGCAAAACTCCTTTGTAGTAGCCCCCTAAATAAAGTCTGCCTTACAGTTCTTTAACAGGTGTCTGATAATTTTTTCTTTAACAATATCAAAAATAATCTAAAATTTTCCTTTGATTGACCAAATTTCATATTTCATACCTAGATGATGCCTTCTTAAAAAACAAATGAAAAAAAACAATTTTGGCTGTAAAGTCTCATACTTTCATATTTTAGTAATGTTTCTCTTTTGCCTTTTTTTAATTCTTCAAAAATTACTGTTTCATCAGAATTCTGAATTTCCATGAAAATCCTAATTTATATCTTACTAATCAGCATCTTTTAGTTGCAACTTTGCCTTAGGTTTCATTTTATGCAACAAGAAATTCTCTGTGGGACTACTATTCCCATAGATTCCCTAAACTAAAGTCCAGTGGAGGTTAATTATACACACTAAAGATGGATTACCTCAACAGTTAAGGTAACGCTTTTGGGACTTAGTAAGAGGTGGTAGTGCGGGCCTTACACCCAAATCATTATTGCTCTCCCCTCCCCAATCTCAACCCCTATTAAGGACCACTGTATTAAATAACCCATCTATTTTCCTCATTAGTGAATTCTATTTTACCACAGATTGAATTATTTCATGTAATTTAGTCTATTTTTTCCCTTTCCACTTGGTACCATTGAGAAATATTTTACTTTGTGAGTTAATACTACATATTTTAAATATATTTTCCCTTGAATATATTTTAATATTTGCCAGAGTTCTTGCTCACCTTTACTTTTCTTTTCAAATAATCTGTAAGTCATTCCATTTATTATTTCATATAAAACTTATAATTATTTCTATTGAGTTCAAAGTGACTAAAACAATGATAAATAAGAATTTTGAGTGTGATTTGTTTATAATTCTAAATTAACATTTATATCTTCCAAATATTTAAGTTTCTCAACCAGGAACACAGTTTCTCATCCAATAATTATTCTGTTCTTTACATCACTCAAAATACATTTGTACTTCATTGCATTAGACAGAATATCCTCTTGCCAACATTTTAAAAATTTAAGAAAAATGTATAGTTCAACATTAAAGTATTAAATGCATTGAGACCACATAACATTACTTCATTGAATCAAAGATGGGTCATCTAAGGAGATATATTATTATATCTCATAAATAAGTTTATAGAGAAATTTTATGGTCACCTCAATAGATGCCAAAGAACTTTTAAAAAAATTTAGCAACCATCATGAATAAAAATATTATTTAATTAATGTATCCTATTTACAGAATAATTTTGGAAAATACACAATTAAATATAGTATTTCACATGCATGGCAAATTAGTTCACATTAAGCAATCTGTAATTACTTGTGAATACAGCCACATATAATTAAACTTTAAGAAGAGTATGTTTTTGGTCATAATGCAATTAGTAAATTAATAAAAAAATATTTAGGAAAGCTCTCACATAATCCATAGTCATTGCCATTTCAAAGTTTTACCAATTAAAATCTTTATAATTAAGTTTATTAAAAATATTTAATTGGTCAACATAGAGCTAAAGACTATAACTTTTTTCACTGTGGTAGGGCAAAAAATAACTCATCCTGAATTGTAGTTAACTTTAAAACAGGCGTAGAAATAAAACAAAAAAATAAGGATATCAGTCATCTTAATAAAAAGACAAAAAAAATACAGTGATTCTATTTAAAGACTTCTATCCAAAACAATCATTGTTTATCTCTGTCCAAAGAAATAGGGTTTGCATCTTTCAAGAGGTTTTCATGACTTTTTACAGCAGTCACTTTTGATGCTGTCAAGCAATAGGAATAAATCATGCTTTCTCCTTGTCTACTGTTGGAGATAAAGCAGAGCTTGTTTTTATGCTCCCAGCGTTCCCATCAATTTTGGTACTGCATGCTTCTTCATATGGTGATAGTCCTTGTATATAGCAACTGGCAATTGGAAATCTCCATCCCTTTAAATTTATCACCACTCTACAGTTCCCTGTAAAACTGAGACTAAATACTATATTCCTTATTTACTGGAACTCATTCTGAAAACAGATAATTTGTCCTAAGCTCAGACTGAAAATAGTAACTGGTTATCAAAGTTTATTGTTCATACAGAATCATGATAAGAAGCTATATCTATTATTAAATTTTTCTACTGTATAGTGTACGTAAAAAAAGAAAAAAATCAAGTACAATAAAAGAATTACTTCTTCAAAAGGCTATGTACATAATTGAGAACATGAGTGTCTATTTAATTCTAAGTCATTATTTCAAAGGACTCAAAAATATTAAGGATGTCCTCCAATGTCATCCCCAATGTGTATTTGAGTTTATAACTAAATCCCAGGTAATTATAGTAACTGTTATTATAAATGAAATCAAGAATGCTTTTCTCACAAAGGATCACAAGATATCTTAAACCAAAGTAAACATATTAAATGTATTTATATCAGATACCTTATTCTTCTACCTTGTTTCACCCACTCCTTTTTCTGCATCAAGTTTTTCCTTTGATGCTTGTTTTCCTAAGAATTATGTTGTCCTTTGAAATATACTTCCCTAGAGCTTAAATATGTAAATATCTGAAAATGCAAATTACTACACTTTTGTTCATATGGAGAATACAGTCAATCATACCTCTGTAGTTCCAATGCCAGCTATGAATATATAATGAAAAAATTTATAACATAAAATTATTCCCAAATTTTAAAATGTATGATATAATTTTACTATTTATAGTTATGATATAGTTGGAATATGATTTAATCGGAATTATTTTCAGATTTAATAAATATAATATTTTATTATTATATTGTATTTCTATAAAATGAAAAGTGAGATCTTTTTCTTCTCTGGTAAAATTTTGTCATTATGTCTTCAATGTACTATATAATATTCCAGTGGTTTATCCTGAATGCTCTCTGCTGCTATTTGTGGATGCTATGTAGAAATAATCACCCCTTCTTCAAAATAGTTGAATCCTATTTTTTTCCATGAAAAGAAAGTAGGTTTGGATTTATGAAAGTAACTTTTTTTTTTTTTAAGATTTTATTTATTTATTTGAGAGAGAGAGAGTGCAGGAGCACAAGCGGGGTGGGGGGCAGAGGGAGAGGGAGAAGTGGGCTCCCTGCCGAGGGAGCTCATGCAGGGCTTGATCCCAGGACCTGAGATGAAGACCTGAGCCCAAGGCAGATGCGCTTAACCAACTGAGCCACCCAGGTGCTCCAGAGTAACTTTACTTTTAATGTTTAATTTAACACGATTAGCATCTGAGAAGAGAAGCATCTGAATAAAGTGGCAAGTAGATAAATTAATAAATAAGACATGCTTGAAAACTATGTCAAAGAAAGAACTTTGGGTGTGGACTTCTGTGTGTAGTTTTGGCACATGGAACTGACAAATAGATTAAAAGACTACTTTGAGTTTTAGGAAATTTTATTGCCAACAAATCAATAAAAGACTACTTTGAGTTTAGGAAATTTTATTGCCCCTAAAAGAGCCTATAGCTGTAAAATGATCCTCAAGCTCTCAAAACAGATGATCATAAAACAGTATGAAAGCTGTTCACAACCACCAATAGCTACTTCAGAAATTGTGAGGATGATAGAAGCAGCTTACAGATAGTAGAGTCAATGGCCATCGAGAACAATGGTAAGAGTGTCACAGTGAATTTAATGCTGTATCTGTTCCAAGGTTCTTCACAATGCCTGCCCATCACTGCTATGGCTGTGTTTATTCTCCTTTCTTAATGGGAGTTTTCTATTTATTTCAAACATTGTATGTTTTGTTAGGGGCAGGTGGAGTTTTATTCAATCTGTGTGTTACCAGTTGACAAGAAGACATATTTTAACCTGATGGAGAAAATTCTGTATCACCAAATATATGATGATGAACATACACGAATTGTGGGTGAAATGGCAGATTATTACAGAGATGACCAAGTATCTACAAAAACTGGGGCTTCCTCTTCCATGACAGAGAATCATTGTTGGAAAGTGACTACTACTGAACCAGGGACAGCATTTTACATCTTACCCCTATTTGCAGCTGGTTGTGACCACATAACTAGTTCTCACTGATGGTATGTGAAAAGAAATGATGTGTCTTTTCATATCTGAGTTGGTTAAAAAGCACATGTGCCTTCTTCAATCTCCTTTTACAATTTCTGATCTGGACACAGATAACTACAAAACTCTTAAAGAGATGGTTGGTCCACTAAATTCAAGCCTGGATCCCTGAATCGTTGTTTTGGGTGGAACTCCTGTCAACCAGGAATACCAACATGAATTCTTTGGTAAATTTATTAGTGCCCTTAAGTTTCCTGTATATAAGGCCTCAGGGAGCAGAATTAGTACAACTACAAAATCCAAATTAAAAAAAAAAAAAAGACACAAACAAAAAACAAGTTAGACTACAAGGAACAATTCCAAAGTACACACACAATTGACACTAATGCTTAAAAATACAGCCAATGCACTAAGATCAGGAGATTAATTTAGACAGAACTGCTTTAAAAAATAATTTTAGTGTGATTAAGATCCGTAAAGAATAAAATAACATCTGTAAAAGAGAAAAATTATGAAACAAATCAGGCAGAATAAAAAAAAGCAGGAAATGAAAAAAAAATGAATAGCAAAAACCAGTGAAGATAAAAATAACTCAATAGATGAGATAAACTTAACTAGGTGTGGTCAGAGTGAAAATTCATAACCTGGAAATTAGTGCCAAATTTAAAATATTTTAAAAATCAAAAAAAAAATCAAAGACAAAGAGGATAATATTGAAAGTCTCTAACAAATACCTAATATGTATTCTAGAAATAGAGAATAGAAAAATGTAACACACACACACACACATTCTTAGTTAAAAAAATGTGAATCATGAAAACATAAAGGCACACCAGTTACATCATAATGTTGAAGACCAAACATATGGAACCTATAATCTCCCAAGTAATGAGAATTAGAAGAACATTAGCAACTATAGTTTCAATAGATTCTCATGGACCGGGAAATAATATTTTCAGAATGTTGAGGAAAAATAACAGCCAAATAAACAATCTTTGAAAAAGGAGGTTAAAAAATAAAGATATTTTTAGATATCCACTAAATAAAGAGTTTAAATACTTACAGTACCTTGTCAAAAGATCTATCAAAAACTATATTTCAGCAAATAGAATCTTGAACCCAGATAACAGGAGATAATAATAGAAAAAAAGAGCAAGCATAAAAACTTAATATATCTTGATGTATCTAAGTGTTGACTTTATATATCTCTTAATTTTATTTCTTTAAAAGGTAGAACTAAATTTCAAAACTGATAGCAACTTCAGTGGGTGACATGGCATACTATGTTTGAAAAGTGAATAGAGATGTTAAATAATTTTATCTTCTTTTGAAGTATTTGTGTTAAGAAAGTATTTTTTTAAAAATTAAAGATAGCCTCTATAGAAATATGAGTTTTAGCATTCAAGTTAGCAGAGAGTAAAATAGGTACTAAAATTGAAGTTAAAATTTGGTTAAAATAATACACTAAAAATGATCATTTCAAGCCAGCTGATGGTTTAATCTGTTTTTAAAACTGTGACAAAGGACAAAATATAATTACTCAAATTTACTCTTTCTTGGCAATAATACCTTCTATTTTTAGACTCATTGGAGCCTCTTGATTTCATATTCTTCTCAAGCTGGATGAAAGTCGGGAATTGCTTCATGAAAAAACAGCTTTATTTGGAATTGAAGGTTATATTGTAAGAGTTTATATTTAGTTGTGAGAACCTTTAGAAAGTGAAAATACTATTTGGGCCAATAAGTATGCCCTTTTATTCTGATCCCAATTTCACCTTTTAGCTTTCCATCATATCCTCAAACCCCCTTATTTAATGCCAGCAAATCTTGGTGTCTCAAAATTTCTTTATGCTCTCTGCTTCCACAGTCATCTCGGATAACATGATTAGACAGAAGATCATAAACACAGAGCATAAATGTTTCTGAACTGCAGCAGAGGACAGAGCCATGAACCCTTAATAACAACACTCTTCAGGAGCTCAAATCAATAGCTATGTCACCAAAAGCCCTGTATATCTCATTCACTTCTGTGAACAATAACGCAATGGTTTGAGAACTGCCACCATCCTTTCCTCCTGAATTTTAAAGCAGCACTAGAGAAAAAAAATAAAAGCATATACCTAGAAAGGGGAAGAGTTTTAAAAAATCCTCAATGTTTCAGAACTTTTATTTTTCCATAGCCAAGTGTTATTTTGTTAAATTATATTCATGTGATTGTTAAAGGCTTGAAGAATATATCCTTGCAGTATATATGTATATGTGTGTGTGTGTGTGTGTATATATATAGATACATATATTTTTTCTCAGCAGCTGTAAAAACCCAAACTCTAACTATTATCTCTAAGTACAAGTGCCACTGTCTTAATGAGGTTTATTTTAAATTAATATCCAAAAGGAATTTATTAGAAATTCATGTCACTTCAAAACTCACAACTGAACAAAAATTGCATTCAATTTTTCATGTTGTTTCCAATTATTTCTTCCATAGTGTTAAAATATTTTTAGATATATGCAGTGAAAGACTATTTGATGTAAATTAATGCTTTATGAATCAACACTATTTTTTAATTCAAGCCCTTCATGGAATAAATTAAGACAATTAAAAAAATAAAATCTATAATATCAATATGCCCAAGTATGATAATTTTAATTGTAAACCTATAAAATAAAATTAAAATAGTTATAAAAAATAAGTTGAGATTTGAGCCAAGGATAAAATACTGCCTATTATATATAAGAGCATAACCCAAATTACTGTGTTTGGTTTTAATTTTTTTTTCTTATTATGTTAATCACCATACATTACATCATTAGTTTTTGATGTAGTGTTCCATGATTCATTGTTTGCATATAACACCCAGTGTTTGGTTTTAAATTTTAGCATATCCGCTTAATGTAATATTTATGTCTGTTTAAACCTGATTGATAGCAAGAATAAGAGAACCTCTCCCTTTTATGCTTCTAGAATTTGTATCTAGACATGCCTTAACAATATTATAGAGAAATGAATCACATGTTCTAACATTCAGTAGGACAACTTTTAGGATAAAATATTATGATAAATTATTTAAATGCAAATAAATACACATTACTCATAACATAATGATAGTATGGGTATCATAGATTAATTCTATTTTAAACCAGCTTATTGTGTTTTCACCACATAACAAATCAAGAGTTCTCAAATCCATTCAAGTAAATTATCAAAATCCCTAAGACCTCATTATAATGTTTCCTATTTATCATATTTTACATCAAAGTTCCAGATAAGTCCATACTTTTTCCATTATTCTCAGTAGCCTGAATTTCAGAATAGATGTTTAGATACTGTTCTAATTGTGTTCATATCAGATTCTAAAAAATAAACACAGACAAAAAGGGCCTAATGAATGATCAATAACTTAGGGCTCCTCTGCACTGGTGGATAGGCAGGAAAAGTTAAATAATCAAGATAAGGGTATGGATGCTTGGAATGAGGAAATCAAAGAGAAACAGAAAGAGAAAATTGAGGAATGGGAGAAGAGATGGAAATATGGAGTGAAAACACAAGGACCAGACTAAAAAATATTTAGGTTTTAGTTCTTAGTCTAGTATCAATTATTGAGTGGTCCCAGGGAATAAAATTCTGTCATCAGTAATTTAGTATCCTGATTTATAAAATGAGGGATAAAGATATTTTTTAAAGATTTTATTTATTTGAGAGAGAAAGAGAGAGTGAACAAGAGAGCACAAGCAGGGGGAGTGGCAGAGGGAGAGGCAGAAGCAGGCGCCCCACCGAGCAGGGAGTCCAACGGTGGGACTCCATCCCAGGACCCTGGGATCATGACCTGAGCCAAAGGCAGACGCTTAACTGACTGAGCCACCCAGGTGCCCTAGTATAAAGATATTTTTTAGAACTTTCCAGATCTAAAGCAACCAGATCTACTGCAAACCTTTCTGAAGAAAACTTTCCTATTTCACAGAAATGAGAAGAAACAAAGCACTCTGTAGGTATACCAACAGTGTCTGCATTTAAGTACTAAGTAGAGCTTGGTTCTCAGTGCCTTATGATCATTCATATCAATAAATTTCTTACCCTTAATTACACACATATTTTTAAAATACTCCTCCTTTATCAGATAGCCCTGGTGAAACAGACATATAAATAGTTCTTATAAATAATGAGGATGAAAATAAATAGGAAAGAAGGAAGGAAGGAAGGGAGGGAGGGAGGAAGGGAGGGAGTAAGGGAGGGAAGGAGGGGCTGACTCAGAGGGCCGACCCAAGAACCAGAGAAGGAAGCCAAGAACCACAGAAGGAAGCCAAGAACCACAGAAAACCAATCCCAGGGAGCAGAACTGGGATGCAATCAAAGAACATTCCCTGCCCTTATTATAAGAGATCCTGACAACATTCAGCTGGATTTCAGAATCACAGTGGACCAGTGACAGCTGTGTTCCCAGCCCTTAGGAATGGGAGAATCTTTTACAATTATTCTATCCCTATCCCATGTGTACTGTGTGTGTGAGGAACAATAACTTATCTTTTTAGTTCTCAGTTGTCCAGGTCAAGAGGAACTTGAGCTATGAAGCTTCATTTACATCTGGACCTGATTTTTAATCGTGTTTCTCTGGACTTCAACATGATGCCATAATGGAATAAATATTTGGGAGGATGTGGGGTTTTGTGCATGAAGGAGGGACATTAATCATGAGAATCCAGAGTGGACTGTGGTATACTGTCACACTGGCTTTCAGGTATTCACTCCCTTGTAGAGTACCCCCTCATATACTCTTTATTTGGCCATTGAAAAACTCCCTCTAAAGGCAGCCACTGTACTGTAAAAAACCTTAGACCAGATTCTTAAATGATGCAACACATATACAAAGAACTCTGGAAGAGGAGAGGTTATCTTAGACATTCTAGCTCTGGTCAACCTCACAGCTGAATTCAGCTGCATTAGTGACCTTTGCTTACCCTAAAGCAAAAGAACTACCCAGTTGAGCCTTGAGAAATCATAAATCAGTGTGGTTTTAAGCTAGTAAGTTTTGGGTTCTTTCATCTCAATAACAATAGATAACTAAACCATAAGGTTTATTCGTATTTATCTCTACCACTTACCAAAGTGATTAATAGATAAGTAGGTACTCAAAAATGTTAATAGCTCAAATAAATTAAATGTTCTAACAAAACAGATCAGAAGAAATGATACCAAGATACCGTTTTTTCTTCTCCAGTTATACACCCACCCACCCCCCCCACACATATATATCTCACATTACATATGTGACCATATACTATTTGAGCTATGATTTTATTCGTGTAACTTCCAATTAATTGGCCACTTAGCTTACATGTAATTCAGAGATTTGGTTGTGAAATAAGTTGTTGACAGATGGCAATAGAATCTGATAAAAATTATCATCAAAGGAAATAAAGAAGCAATGCAAAACATCAAAAACAGAGTACTTAAATAAGTACTCTGAAATGGAGACTGGTGGTAGTGCAAGTACCTCTTTCAAAATATGAGGTCTCTACATCCACTCTGGCTTCCTCTGTGTTTGTAAATAGCAATTTGTTGTATTAAATTGGAACCACGCAGATGTGTGTGCTTTTATTAGTTCTCCATATACTTTATCATGAGTTGATTAGAACCACTATTTTATTTATGGATAAGGAAACTGTGATTTCAAAGTTAATAAGCCATGGATTTAGAATCCAAGCTTACTTCTTCCAATTTCTGCCATCCACTACAAGGAAATGATGAACATTTATACTGTACCCACTCTCTTATGTTTCTACAATCAAATAAATTAAAATAAAGATAACAAGCCACAAAAACAGATGAGTCTACCAGTAGCTCTACACAAGCTGATAATGATTATCATTTGTCTAAAATCATCCTTACCCAACAAATGAAAGAATTTTAAGACATATAAGAATGAAATTCACAGAATAAACATATTAAGAAAAAACATCTAGCCATCAATAATTGTCACTACCTCTTATTCTGTGATTAATACCATAAAAATACAAATATTCAGTAAAAGTTAATCACGCAAGTCCTGATAATTATTCTTTGCATATTTTAAAATATTTTTTTACCATATTTTTTTTTACCATATTTTTACTAATGAATGCCCAGCTTCTACCTAATTTCCCAAATGTGGGAAAACTACATCGTTAGTATGTGTAATGTTTTATCCTCAGCTCTTATTACCCTCTTAATCCCACTGATTATTCACATATATTAATTTTTCTTTAGTTTATTTTCCAATGTATAGAAATGTTTTATAAAGCCTCCTCAAAGAATCATTTCTGACTATTCCATTCTAAATCTTTGTTATAGGTGAATAAAAATTTTGAATTCAATCTATATTGATAAACTTGAATGAAACATCTTTTAATAATTAAATAGTGGAGAAAAGCCGATTCATGCTTTATAAAAATTATACTACAGATTCTATGCAAATATTGATATTTTTAGACAACCAAACATAACCATCATTGGAAACTCTAGTGAGTTTCAACATTCAAGAACCCAAGTGTTTTATAAATAGATAAAACCTTTAAAAATTCACAGGTATTTTTTATGACCCTTACATGTATACAAGTATGTTTTTTTCTTATTTATTCTTATTTATCATTTTAAAGAACATGAATATAGCACCAACAAAGAAGTCAATAAATTCAATATGATACAGAAAACAAACTTATAAATCATTCACCATTAAGAGGGAAATATCTGTATTATGTTACTATTTATCAAGCCATAATTTTATTTCTATATTTGTGTTTTGATTACAAGTCCTAAATCCAAACACAATTGATGTATATTATCTTTGTGTAAAAATTTTTAAATGTATAAATTTATTAGATTAATAAGCCCTCACATAATGATACACATAGAAAGAAAAAATCTTTGATCTTGAAAATTACAGGTATTTTATTACCATAACAATGTGAAAGGTATGGTTCTAAACTTAACTAGCATTGTGTTTTGTTAATATTTCCTGACAGATCTTACACAAATACTACTATTACAACAACTAAAAGGTAATTTGTTATATGGTGGGAAATTGTACTTACTAGTAGCAAAAGATAGGGGCACCTGGGTGGCACAGTCTATTAAGCGTCCAACTCTTGGTTTCTGCTCAGGTCGTGATCTCAGGGTCCAGGATTGTAACTGTCTCTCCTTCTCCCTTTGCCCCTCCCCACCATGCATGTGTGCATGCACTCTCTCTCTCTCTCAAATAAATATTTAAAAAAATAGTAGCAAAAGATAAATTAAGCTCTGACACAGTCAGTATTCAATCACCGAACACATAACACCTGCATAAACTATCATGTATATTTTTGAAGCATATATGTGAATTCCTCACTTATTTAAATATAACTTCATCTTATCTAGGTACTATTCAATTACTACAATTCAACATGAAAGAAAGAATTGTTTTCAAACTATCTTTAAATGCCAGATTCTCTATAAGTCATCAAACATGAAATTTGAGCAAATATCCATTTTGAATCCCTTTTGTTTTTTGTTGCTGCTATTGATGCTGTTTTACTTTATAAAAATTAGGTGAATACAGCCATTCATATGGCTTAACTACTTTATTGAAGTCAATATGGAGGAACACTTGTCATGGTATGCAACTTATTTTACATTTTCATATACCCCTTCTAAGAGGAAAAATAATAAGAAACTATCTTATAGTTAATAATTTCTTCCACAATCAGTTCTGCCAGTAATAGCATTTGAAAATGTATGATTGGAAAATAAATGTAAAACATTCACCTTTTTAAAACGTCATTTAAATGCATGATAAATTGAGAGTTTCTTTCTTACCGTGGCAAGAACCTTCGATTTCTTCATATCCTGTACTGCAGATACACCTTCCAAGGGGAACCAGCCAATCTCCATCAGCTCCACAATATAGTTTAGGAGTATCACGCTCTTCCGCACTCTTCACACAAGAGCCCCTTACTTCAACCAAAGAAGAAGAATCAACCCTTGGGATGGTGTCGGGAAACATAGCCAAGTTACGAACAGTGAAGGGGCACTTTTTGTAGAAAACACGGACCGATACCAGGGCAATGCATGCCCCAATGTCTTGAAAAGCCAGATAAAATCCTTTCCTTTCTATAGGCCCCACCTCACGAATTTCCGTGTTTAGCTTCAGGATGCGATCACCCAAATCCATCTGGGTAAAACTTTCATCAGCAGCAATTGTGTCAATCTTTGTATATTGGCTTGGCTTGAATTTAATTCCATGGGACTCATCTGATTCCACATAATACAGATTAAATGTTTCTTTGCAAGTCCCCAAAACCCATGGGATGCTGTTACAATCCCTCAATGTAAACTTCATTTCCACATAAATTTTCTGAGCTGCGTCACGGGAGATCCAGTTCGTACGAAGCCAGTTGTTTTGGTTTGGTTCCATTACATTGCATACCTGGTAGGTGTGAATGGGCCTATTGTGTTCATCCATTTCAGTGATAGCATCCCACTGCAAGAAAAAAAATCAAATGATTATAAAACCACAGTGGTTAAACAGATAACAGTGGTTAAACAGATTTGGATTACTTCCAAAATTTTCTGTTTTAGCGAAGAAATATATATAAAAAGGATAGAAATGCAGCTATTCAAAGCAACAATGCAGGAGGATTTTAACCATGAACCTCTGGTTAAGAGTGTAGGTTCTGGACATACCAACTGTCCTGGTATGAACCTTGCTTTACTACGTATTAGTTGTATGACCAAGGGCTACTTACTTTAACCTCTTGTTTCCTTAACTGTAAAATGGAGCTGATAATAGTACATGTTTCATAGGGTTGTTGTAAGGTATGTTACTTAATATACGTAAAACAATGTAAATAGTTCCTGGTACACTATACAAATGTAAAATAGCATCCATTATATGATCAAAATAAATAGACTGATGACAAACACAGTGGTTACCGACCTGCCTTCATATCCAATCGGCCACAAATTGAGATATATTTAGCAGTATTCAATTAAATATTTACATCTCTACTGATAGAAAATAGACATAAATAAGGTCATAGATTTATGCAAGAAATATTTATGAGACACTTTTCTGGACACTGGGAATATAGTAGTGAACCAGCTGAACCCTGCTTTTATGGAGCTTACTTCGAGTGAGGAGAGAAGATAAAAACTGTAAATGAGTAAATTGAAAAATATGGTAGAAAGTACAATGGGAAAATTAAGGCAGGGAGATGGAGAAGAGGGTTGCCATTTTAAATCGGGTGGCCAGAAAACGCCTTTCTGAGATGGTGACATTTAAGCAATGTCATGGAGGTGAGAGAGTGAACCTTGTCAAGAGGAAATAGTAAGTACAAATACCCTTAGTCAGAAGTATACAGGTATATCTTAGGAACAGTATGAATGGGCCCTGGAAGCACACTAGGTAACAGGACAGAAAGAGAAAGGACAAAAATAAAGCCTTTAATAAAGCATTTTAAAAAACTTTAGCTTTTACTCTGAGCTGCATCATTGGATTATCTTCACTTCTACATGTTGACATTGAGCATTCTGCCACTTATATGCATATAAAACTTTGTTTATCCTTTTTTACAAATTTAATAAAAATCTCTAAGTACCTCAAATAAACTGGCATTGTCGGTATTTACACATCTAAATATTGATAATTCCGAATTATAAATAGAGAATGTAATTGTATTTTATTTGTATAGTAATAGTGATAATTTTCAATAGATTTAAAAAAACATTCTGGTAATTTTATAGCCTTTTTGGGAAAACATGGCATTCATCATAGTTTCTCATTTCTATTAAAGTATCCTGGAAATAAACTATTTTCTATAGTGATTAAGTATTTTATTTCTCAATACCATACTTCAGTGATTTATAAGATTATTTAACACATCCTGTTTGCAGTTTCTTACTTTAATTGGCTGTAGAGAGTCACTTAATCAAGACTAGTTGAATTTCACTTAGCAGTTTCTAATAGAATGGCTACTTTCTTCAGTCTACAGGACAGTTATGACACTAACCACTTTCAATATCTACTGTGTATTTCCACGAAGAAAGAATTTATGTTATCATGCAACCTTAAAAACAATCTGCTTCTAAAAATTTTGTTTATAAGTTGCTAACTTGAACTTCATAGGATATTTTCCAGGAGAAACAAAAAGTTCCTTTGGGACTGTGGATGTAATTTTGCAAAACATCCTTGATAAACATAGGAGTTATCCAATAATCTCACGAAGATACATGCAATTACCCATCTAAATGTTTTTCATTCTAGTGATCATGGGTCTTAACTTAAACTTAAGGCAAACCACTATCATAGCTCATCATAAAGGCAAACTAACCATTCAGAATATAAGCAGTGAAGCAAGATGCAAATAATAAAATCTGTAAACTACCAAAATCAGTATCCAAAATTCTAAGGATTTCACCCACTGGAGAACATCAGAGGTACTCAACCAAGGATTATTCCAATTTTAGAAAATTTTCTAATCAGAACTGATTTTGTTTCTCAGGAAATGCATGTATTTATTATGGTCTACACTGCATCCTCTACTCTCCCATATAGAAGTATGGAGCTATATTCTCAATAAATTCTGTTTGAATAATTATATTTTAACACCTTCACACTATACCCCTTCACATTAATAAAAAGTATTAACCATGCTTATCACAATCAATTCTCCCAAAATATCATATTTAACTAAAATGTCAAAAATTGCCTCTTGTGACCAAAAAAAAAAAAATAATCCTGAAATCATTTCATATCTTTATTTAAAAATGTGTGGGTTTGGGGGAAAAATGTTTAGATGGAAAGAAAGGTCAGGAATGGGAACAATATAACATACACTCACTGAATCAAAAGTTATATGAACCAAGGGATGAGGAAATGACAAAATATACACAAAGAATGAGAAATGTGGTTCTTCTCAAAAACACTCCATAAAGATTCTTAATAAAGTGGTGCATCATTTTCTGGGTTAAATTTGTGATATTCAATGGTCAGTAGTGTTTCTTCTCTCTTTAATTTTTATAAAAGAAGTCAGAATTAGATTTGGGTACCAAAATAGTTAAAACAGATCAGCTGTTAAATTTCATCTTATCCAAAAATATTGAAAGTAACTGAAATTAAATTTTTAAATTTGAATCTAATTAAAACAAGAACATAAATTCAATATTGGTATAAGATCTAGAAGACTATGAAGTTTGCTAAAAATATTAACATAAGCAGATGTAGAATTGGTTTGATATTTTAATCATAATATAGCCTTCAGAAATATTACACATACACATAGCTATATTTTTGTTTACACAGTTATATAAACTTTTTGTTATAATTTTCAAGTACTAAAATAAGGTCTCTAAAATTGTGGAGTCCACAGTAAGAATGGGAATATGAGGCTCACAGACCGTATTTCTAAATATGTTAAAATGATAAATCATTCTTTAAATCAGATCAAATTCGGGGCACCCGGGTGGCTCAGTCGTTAAGCAGCTGTCTTCGGCTCAGGTCATGATCCCAAGTCCTGGGATCAAGCCCCGCATCGGGCTCCCTGCTCTGCGGGAAGTCTGCTTCTCCCTCTCCCACTCCCCCTGCTTGTGTTCCCTCTTGCTGTGTCTCTCTCTGCCAAATAAATAAATAAAATCTTTAAAAAAAATAAATCAGATCAAATTCTAAGTATGTTCTCTTTGTCTAAGTTGCAAAGATACCTTCATAAAAACATGGAAGGCCAGGTTCAAATTTAAAACACTTGGCCTTTGAAAAAACTAACTTTTGGGACTACATCAAAATAAAAAGCTTCTGCACAGCAAAGGAAACAACCAACAAAACTAAAAGACAACCTATTGAATAGGAGAAGATATTTGTAAATGACATATATGAAAAAGGGTTAGTAGCAAAGATATATAAAAAAATATGCATCTCAACACCAAAAAAAAAAAATAATAATAATAATCCAAATGGGCAGAAGACATGAACAGACATTTCTCCAAAGAAAACATCCAAATAGCCAACAGAAACATAAAAAATGCTCTGCATCACTCAGCATCAGGGAAATACAAATCAAAACCACAATGAGGGGCGCCTGGGTGGCTCAGATGGTTAAGCCTCTGCCTTTGGCTCAGGTCATGATCCCAGCGTCCTGGGATCGAGCCCCGCATCCGGCTCCCTGCTCAGCGGGGAGCCTGCTTCTCCCTCTCCCTCTGCCTCTCTCCCTGCTCAAGCTCTCTCTCTCTCTCTCTGTATCTCTGTGTCTCAAATGAATAAATAAAATCTTTAAAAAAAAAAAAAACACAATGAGATACCACCTCATACCTGTCAGAATGGCTGAAATTAACAATACAAGTAACAACAGGTGTTGGTGAGGGTGTGGAGAAAAGGGGAACCCTCATGCACTATTGGCAGGAATACAAATTAGTGCAGCCACTGTGTAAAACAGTATGGAGGTGCCTCAAAAAATTAAAAAGAGAACTACTCTATGATCCAGTAACTTCATTACTGGTATTTACCCAAAGAATACGAAAACACTAATTCGAAGGGATATATACATATATACATACCCCATGTTTATTGCAGCATTATTTACAATAGTCAAACTAAAGAAGCAGCTCAAGTGTCTATCAATAGCTAAATGGATATAGATATGGTATATACATACAATGCAATATTATTCAGCCATAAGAAAGAATGAAATCTTTCCATTTGCAACAACATGAACGGAGCTGGAGAGTATAATGCTAAATGAAGAAGCCAGTCAGAGAAAGACAAATACACTATCATTCCACTCATATGTAGAATCTAAGAAATAAAACAAATAAACAGCAGGGGGAAGGGGAAGAGAGCCAACTTAAAAACAGACTCTGAACTATAGAGAACAACCTGATGGTCACCAGAGCGGGGGTGAGTAGAGGGATGGGGGAAATAAGTGAAGGGGATAAAAATGTTCTTATTCTTGATGAGCACTGAGTAATGTATGGAACTGTGCAATCACTATATTGAATACCTCAAACTAATATAACACTGTATGTTACCTACACTGGAATTAAAATTTTAAAATTTTAAATGTAAAATTTAAAAAATCAAATCGAATACTTGTCCTTTGAGCACTATTTTAGCATGTGTAGCCCATAGAGAGACAGCCCTGAACCTTAGCCAATCCCACTTCTCTTTGCTTCCCTGACTCTAGCTCTACTCCATATCATGAAAGGCTTCACATATGCACATATATGAGCACCCCAGCCCTCATGTCCAAGCTGTGCCCCTCCCCTGCTACAAAAAGCTGTCAATTTTGGCCTTCTCATCAATCTAGGTTGAACATACCTGTGGCACTGTACAGCCACTGGAGGATGGAGCCCAATAAGAAGCCATGAAGTTCTTATCAGTGAGATCATATGATACATGTCACTGATAGGAATTCTTAATCTCAGGAAACAAACTGAGGGTTGCTGGAGTGGTGGGGGGTAGGAGGGATGGGGTGGCTGGGTGATAGACATTGGGGAGGGTATGTGCTATGGTGAGCTCTGTGAATTGTGTAAGACTGTTGAATCACAGACCTGTACCTCTGAAACAAATAGTACATTATATGTTAAAAAAAAAAAAAGAAGATAGTAGGAAGGGAAAAATGAAGGGGGGGAATCGGAGGGGGAGACGAACCATGAGAGACTGTGGACTCTGAGAAACAAACTGAGGGTTCTAGAGGGGAGGGGGTGGGGGGTGGGTTACCCTGGTGATGGGTATTAAAGAGGGCAGGTACTGAATGGAGCACTGGGTGTTATATGCAAACAATGAATCATGGAACACTACATCAAAAACTAATGATGTAATGTATGGTGATTAACATAATAAAAAAAAAGAAGCCACGAAGTTCTTTAAAGAGCTTAGATCCCACACTTTTGTTCGGTACCACACTGTAGGTAAGACCCCAGAATTCCTTGCTCAGATGGCTTTAAGTCTTCTTTTAAGGAGAAGAATGAATAGCAATTAATATACAAGACTAATCTATATGCACACATTTTTTAGCAAATGTAGCCCTGCACCACATATGTTTAATGGGTAAAAGTTTTTGCCCCTATGTAAAACAAACACATAATTTATTCTATAGCTATAAAGTATTTAGATGTACAGATACCTGGCTATTGTAGAAATTACAAGATGAAAATATGTATCAAACCTGTTATTAATTCTTCTATGAAGTCGGTCAATTCTGTCAGCTGCTTGCTTTTACATAATAGGTACTGAACCCAAAATACTCTGACTCCTTAATCTCATGCTTTTTAAAAAATATTTTTATATAGGACTTAAAATACCAATATAAAACAGTTCACTAATATAGAATGTATAAAAGAGCTCGGTACTACAAAAATTAAACCACATATGCTTCCGCACAGTAGAATATCTTGCAAATTGTATCTTGCAAATTATATCCATTCTTCTGGCCTACATGAGTAGAATAGAGAGTTTCTTCTGTCTCATGGTAGTTTTATAAGTCCTTCCTTTGAATCAAGGAGTGGATAGATAAATTACAAAATGATGATTGGAAAAGTTTTGTAACTTGGAGTATTCTGCTCAGTGAGAAGTTTTGGTTAAGTAAGAATCAGCTGTACATCAAAGAGTTCTTTCTTTTATAAACTTCAAGGGTATCTTGGATTCATTGACTCCTGAGGGCAACTATTTTGTATACTGAATTTATACTTGTCAAAGCTTTTTCACAAATGTTAACTTACTTGTTTCTCATCAATCCAATAAAGCAAGATAAATATTTTCATTTTTATATTACTGACAAGGAACCCAATATCTAGGAATTACTCATTGCCCAGTGTTGCATGAACCAAAGACTGAAACCAGACCTTTTAATTTTATTTTCTGTATTTTATGATTTTGCTGGCATGCTTATTGGCCTGAGAGAGACTGCCCCTCTAGGGCTAGCCAATTAGAGATAGCAGGCCTGAGCCTAGTGCATATCTTTCATATGCAAATCAACCAAACCTGAGTCTATGGCCCCAGCTACTTCCTTATTTAACTCTCTGGTATACCAAACCAATATTTTCCCTGCCCTTAATTATCCCAGAGCCAGATGCAGGCAACTAGAGACCCCCTCTAAGTCTAAAGCCTGTAGGAGCTATTCCAACTAGCTAATCCTAAACTCTACTCTGCCCTACCTTGCCTTTCCCACAGAAAACCCAATAAAGGCTCTGGTTCAGGCTCTCCCCTCACCCCGTCTTCTGTCACTTGACCAAAACCTGTCATTTCCCCTGTGGCCCTGTGTGGCATGTGATTACTCCTCTTGAGTCCTGTGAATATAACAAACTTTGTTTTTCCAAGTCTAGTCCTGGTTTCCTCCTGGGGCCTCATGGACTTTACCATATCATAACCAACATTAACTTTCTTAGAACAAACAGCTTATGGGTCATGAGACAGTCTTCCTGACAACCCTTCAGAGGACAACTGATTCTTGCTTAACCAAAAGCTTTCACTGAGCAAGACACTACAAGTGGCAAAGCTTTTTCTATTCATCACATATAATTCATATATCCACTCCTTGATCTAAAAAAAAAAAGGAACTCATAAAATGACTGTATGACAAGCTCTCTCTCTTCTATTCATCCAGGCCTTAAGAGCAGATACATTTTGCAAGATATTCTACCCTGCGGAAGTATGTTTTAAAGTAATTAAACAAGGATGCCGTTAGACAGAGGTGGCCCTAATGCCTTTGCAGACTACTTAAGCAAACTGAAACCTAAGCTATACTAAGTTCCTGTAAATGCCCCAAGGTTAGAAAAACAAAACCTATGAACAACCTATCACAATTGTGAAGCCAACCAGGCTTTCCCAAATAAGACACCCACTTAAGCTACAGACAATCAAATAATCTCCTTGCTTTGCTTCCACAATTGCTGTATAAAAGCCTTTCCCTAGCTTCTGTTAGCAGAGTGACCCTTAACCACTTTTGGTTTGACACTGTCTGATTCAAATTTATTCAAATATACTCTTAGAAATTTTAATATGCCTCAGTTTATCTTTTAATACACACATAATTTGAGTTTTGCTCTAATGAGCTCTTTTCTACATTATTTATCAGTGAGTTGTTTTATATTATTTTTAAGTCTTATATGTAAAATATTAAAAAATTAAACAATATAAGATAGAGGAGTTAGAATATTTTGAGTTCAGTTCCTATTATGTAAAAGCAAATAGCTGACAGAGTTGACCAACTTAATTTCTTTTTCTTTTTTTTTAAGATTTTATTTATTTCTTTGAGAGAAAGAGAGAGTGCAAACATGAGTGGTGGGAAGGGGCAGAGGAAGAGGGAGAAACAGGCTCCAACTGAGCAGGAAGCCCCACATGGGGCTGGCTCCCAGGACCCCAGGGATGGTGACCTGAGCCGAACGTAGACGATTAACCAACTGAGTCACTCAGGTGCCCAGAATTGACCAACTTAATTTCAATTGCAGAACTAATGACAGGCCTGATTATTTCATAGTGTAATTTCCCCAGTTACAAGGATCATGTAAATCTAAATATTTTACACTAGAGAATGTTATGTGTGTGATTGTTTTAAACAGGTGCAGGAACTTTTACACCCTGGAAACACTTGGTACAGGGTTAAAGTTATCAAAAGTTTGTGCATATGACTTAGTGCTTTATGGCACCTAAGAATATTTCTCCACTGATGGATCTCTTGGGCAGCATCATTTAAAGGGAATGTTTCTTAGAAGTGACAGGAAGTCTAAAGAGCTATGAACAGTACTTAATCCATTTATGCCTGAAGTTCTCTAAAAACCCATCCCACCCACACAACGTGAATTTTTGTTTCCATAGCAAGCTAAATAAACTAGGCCAAAAAGCTGGATTCCTTTTGGGCATAGAAAATTAGAACAGGGAAATTAATTCTTAAAGCAACAGCAGTCATTGTGGAATCAGATTTCTTTCTTTTCTCAGAGAACAAAATCAGGCAATCAAATAGCCTTTCTAGGCAAGCATATTCAGA
This sequence comes from Phoca vitulina, assembly GCF_004348235.1. NCBI lineage: Eukaryota > Metazoa > Chordata > Mammalia > Carnivora > Phocidae > Phoca > Phoca vitulina. The sequence continues at coordinate 22,358,546 of NW_022589711.1, read as the reverse complement.
CAATCTGCTGGTAAATTGACCCAAACATCTAAACTGCAGATGTAAATCTTTCAAATTTATACTTTCTTCCCTCTTGAAAATCTTTGGAATTCATCAGGAATATAAACACTCACTTCAAAAATAAATTTTAAAATTTTAAAATTTTAAAATAAAAGTAGATAGTCTGTTTCTCAGCATAGAAAGGGCTGTTGGTAAGCTAATTATAATTTCAAATAGCAGTAATAAGTCCTGATTACTTACTCAAAAACCATAGTTCAGAAAACTTGTAGGAAAAGAAGTAAATAACCCTCATACTAACATGCTCACCACTGTATCTCCAGACAGAAAAGGGAGGGGGGGAAAGATCATATCCTTAGGACCCTAAACAGCTTCAGGGCTGGTCTGTTTTGTGGAAAAAAAGAAAAAATCAGTAAAAACCAAAGTTAAATATGCTGATTGTAGGGACTAGGGAAATAAGCACTTTAATAACATTGAAGAATGAGATAGCTATAAAAAAAATATTTTGGATTTCACCTTTAACCTGTGCTTTCCAAATGAATAAGTACTTTTTATATGCATGTGAAATTGTTTTTCTCTCTTCCCTTTTCCCTCTGCCTTTAAAAAAATCACATACTACAATACTATGAGACACTCTAATATTAAAATTAGTAAGTCTTAATTTTATTTCTGCCTCCATTTGCAACAGATCCCAGCTATAAGCTAATAGGGAGATAAATATGTGATGAAAAATATTTTTTCTTGATTTATTTCTTTAAAAAATGTGATTTTGATAAATAAAGAAAAGATATACGAAGAAAATAGAATATAACAAAAGATCATTTCAAAGATATAGAATCCAAGAGAGCAAAAGCCTTCTCAAGTTGGCTACCATTATATTGGCAGTTGATTAATTAATAAAGCAATGAGATAGCCTATTATTCAGACTTTTTCCAAAGGTAAAAGATAATCTAAAGATAGATTAAAGTAAAACAAAAACAACAATAAAATAATGATAAGCCTATAATTCTACTTTCCATGTATACCTTGTTACCAAGTGTTTTGTAGTATGTGGCTGTAACTATTTCTCAAGACTGAACTAAATTTAAATGAGAAAGGGAGACAGGGGAAGAAAACCTTCAGCATCATTCTAAGAATGATAAAAACAGAAGAGCTGACAATGAAGACAAGCCTTCATTTGGTAAAATGGCATATATTTGATTTGTTCCAAATATTTTACCTCTTACCTTGCATAATCCAAATAAACTAAAGCTGTTGAATGCACGTAGGCATGTCTTTAGGTAACATTGTAGTGGGGGCTTAATTTTTAAATCATAAGCATCTAATATTCTCAATCAAAGAAAAGCTTGTTAAAGGGGCTTTCTTATTCTAATGTGATATTTTCCTCAGAAACACTTAAATATTCACTTTGAATCAATATACTGACACAAACTTAGAAAATTAGTGCCCTGAATTCCGCTGCTAGGCATGTAGTTAATAACATAAATCTGTTTTTGCAGCAGAAAAGTGAAGGTTCTGCATTTAAATGAAAACTACTTTCAGAGAATAAAACAAGAAGCAAAATGTATCATGTGCAGATACATTTCTATTTCACTTTGGGCAAACATAAAATTTTTTTATTAGCACTACAAAGATACTTAATTAAAAAAAGAATGAATCAATGACATGTCTAGAAGACAACTGCTGAGACTAAGTAAGTTTTATAAATAAATTTATTATTTTTGGTGCATTTGTCCTATTAACAGGATCAAAATATTATAGGAAAAAAGATAATTTCCATTAAGAAGAAATGATTCTTCCCATAAAAAATTGTCATATGAAGATTAAAAATTCTTAGAGTCTATCTTCTGAATGTCTGAAAGCCTTAATTGGTATAAAAAAGTTGAGATTTTTCTCTTGAACAATGAAGATGCTGTAAATGTCATATTTAAATATGATTTCTACAATAAAGATATGGTAAATATTCATCTGAATTACTCTGCCTTATATTCAACAATACATGAATACCTTGCTAGTTTCCAGAGGACTTTGCATATATTGAAAACATATACAAATCCTGGTTTTATGTATGAGGACACTGACTTAAAAGAGGGAGTTGACTTCTTTAGTTTACAAAGAAAACAGAAGAGTCAAAAGCACAAGTATCTGAAAAGTCCTATTGGTCCCTATGGAGTCTTTGAACTAAAATAAATTTAGGTAGCTTGCATTCTCTCTGAGGGCAGGCACTTTGTTTTGTTCATCACTCTATCCTTAGTACCAGTGGGATACAACACCAGGATTATAGTAGGTTTTATGTATTTGTTGAACGTAGACATGAATAATAGAAGGCTTGAATTGTAAACCAATTCTGAATGCTTCCACTAATGGGAGACCTATTACTTTTTAAATCAGGATTCTAAATATCACACATTATCGAGAGATATATACACTTTGAGCTATCTCTTAAACTAATCATCTTATTTTAGAGCTTTCACAATGACTTAGCTGAACATAAAAATATCAGATGACTTAACTGAAGCCTGCAAACATCAGATGAGTCAGCCAGCATTATGCTAAGACACACGATTTTAAGGTAGGATGAAGACTCAGGTTTAGAACTGAGAGGTGCTCTGTCTCTATATGTCTATGTATGATTTCAAGAGGGAGGGAGGAAAAGGAAAGGAAAATGGAATCAGGAATACGTGTCTACACCAGAAGAGAGAGTGAACTGAGCAGCTAAAATAATACCCAGGCTGCTTAGATGGTATCCTTTAATAGAGAAGGACTAAAAAGGATTACTCACTGACCCAGTCAAGTCATCCATCATTGCTCTAATTACTAATAAAGTCGATAGCCCTGATTCTCATTAATTTTCTACTTTAAAAGATAGAATATGTAAGTATATTAAATTATGAATTGGTAATTCTTACAAAGTATGAAATAAATGAATACTCAAACTGTATATGTTAATGCAAGTTGGGAGAAGAAACCTCCAAGAGAGTGGTGTTCTGTACACATTATGGAAGAAAATGACTAATGAAAGAGAAAGTATTTAAGCATATCCAATGCTGCCGAAAGGTCCAGTACAATAAAGACAGCCTGATATCTACTGGATTTGTTAACGGAGAAGTTATGGCAGCTATGACAAGAAAAGGTCTGGTGCAGTGCACAATCCTCATGCAGAAATCTGGAGAAGAGTGCTTTCTTATTATAGACATGTAATGTGTAAAATAAATTTATAGAGATTATTCCAAAGCAAGAAGATGATTCTGTACATATCTTCTTAGTTTATGTTCTGGTCCATATGTTGTTTAACACTTCACAAAAATATCGATTTTGACTTGTTTTTTCAAATTATATTAGACCTCCACAATTCAATTAAAAGTATAACTCTACCCAGGACTACATTTCCATGGGAATGGTTCCTGGTAGGTCAAAACTTGACATCAAAGTCCTACACGTAAAACTATGTCTGATGATTATCAGCCACTCCAATGGCTTCAAACATACTTGTCTGCGTTAATTAACTGACATAAAGATATAAATTACATGTGCCATATATGAATGTCTGACTTGAATAAAATTACAATAGGTTACACTCATTAAATTTGCATATTTGTATTCAATGATTCTTAAACACAGCATATAAATGCATATATAATGGGAAAAGTATAAAAGCACCGGCACTATTCTTTTCAAATAACTCTGCGGGACTGATTTCCAGTTATTAAAAAATTATTGTAGAATAACAAGTTAGTAGTAATTAGAAGGAAAATTTTACACTGCTGGGCCAAGTTGAGAATTTTCCCCTACACCCTATTTTTAATCTCTCAAATTATTAACGACCTACAGTATAGTTTAGATATATTATATTCTTTCTGTATAACAATTTAAAAGAACTGCATGCCTTTATATAGGATCTGACACAATCATTACTGTGCAATAAGCCAGTGTAATGAACTTACCCTGTTATATCAAACAACCTTTAGAAAAAGTTCCATTAATCTTTTCTTAGGAAAAAGAAAAAAAGCAAAATAATATTTGAAGCTAACTAAATAACAATGCTTAGCAACCGTTCATCCTGCAAACTTCAAGGAAAAAACTATCCCTGAGTACTACATATTATATTCTACAGAGTAATAAACGAAAATTGCTGTTAGCATAGTAATAAAACTTATGATGCATCACACAGAATTTTAAGGTCATGTTGGGAACATAAATCTTTCAGCTCTGAAATACATTATATGGACCCAATGAACTTAGGTGCTTCTGAACTTAGGTACTTTGTAAAAGACAAAAATGACTGGATGCTAATTATCATGTATACTTCTGATTAATCCAATATTTTTAAGAAATAGAAGAACATGAGGGTATTATCAGTAAATATTTATGAAATATTTTTATATAGATACACTCTTGAAATACACAAAAATATATACATGTCTCTGTATGTTTGCTTTTATTGCATTTTTTCTATGAAAATATATAATTCATAAGCCCAGTAAGCAAAACATTGCATATTTCCTAAGTAGATAAAAATCAAAAGGACCTAGAATTAAACTAGGTACTACATGCTTAAATAGATATGATTCCCACAGTTAAAAGCTTACATTCAAAGCTAGCATCATCTCTAACATTTACTTAAAGGATCTAACATATACTAGAAAGAGTCAATATTTAGAGTAATAAACTAATTGCAAGAGTTTACAAGTCAATAGAAAATAATCAATGAACATATTCATCTGAGAAAATAGAAATATAGTAAAGTAGAAGATAGAAAAAATTCCAGATAAAAGAGTCATAAAGGGAATGAGAAGAAAAAAATTGTAAACCAGCATATAAACAGAAGGTACAGAAGATAAAATATACATATCATTATCAAACAGTAATCATTAAATATCTACTTTTAAAAAATAAAGATTCCTGGTTTTTATAATAAACAAAATCTAACTGCAACCCACAGTCCCTCTTTCAAATTTTCTTCAAGGACATTAATTTCTTTCACTATTTAGAGTTGTTCAGCCTTACTCTGACACTTGTTTCCAAATTTAAATACAAAAATATATAAAAGTGTTTAGCAAGACAAAGAATCATCTAATAACTAAAACACAACACACCCACAGGGAAGAGTAACTGTCACACATCAGCACGTTGCTAATAAGAGTAAAAACTAATACAAAATAACACCAAAAAGTTAGGAGTAAAAGGACTTCCTAGAAAAAATACTGGCACAGTGGGTACCAACCATGAAAAACTTGGTAATATATTTAAGAATTCTAAGAAGGTACTTAAGCCATGGATCTAGAAATTCCACTTCTAGAATTTTATCATAATAAGGTTTAAAAAATAACTGTGGAATAGTGAAATGAAAGAATGCCATTTAGTCATTAAAATTCATTTTGAAAAGAACATTTAATGGCTTATAAAAATGTCCATGATATATTAAGTGGAAAAATTGAATTATAAAACAAGTTAAGTAGGCTGGAAGATGGTGGTGGAGTACGAGGTCTGCTGACCCATGAATATAACTAGCTAAATATCAAATCTTCCTAAATAACCAGAAATTAACTGCAATTCTGGCAGAACAAACTCCACAACTAAAGGCAGAGAAGAGGCCACATCAAAGAAAGTAGGAAGTGTGGAGGAAGTTTGGGAGAGAAAGCTGCTATGGTGGGGAGGGAGCTGCGGTCTCAGAGAAGAGTAAGAAACACACTAGAACACAGCAAGCACACAGGGAAAATGAATCCCCATAATAACTGGCTTGCAAAATGGGAAGGACCAAATTTCTTAACTTCTGGCAACCAGTGGGGCTTAAAGCCTGGAGTTTTAAAGGTCAGTGAGTTGACTGGTATCCAGCCCAGAGGGCATTGTGCACTCTTACAGAGAAGGCAGACAAACAGGCCATGGACACAGAGCATGGAAACAGCTATCTGAAGAGTACCTGGTTCACAGAGTGGGAAGGTTATTCACTCTTCTCAGACAGCATCCCAGAAGGACAGGGTTCACTGAGATACCTGTCCAGGAACAAAGAAACTGGTTTCTGCCATTTGCCTCCCCGACTTCTCTACATAAGCACAGAGCCACCTGCTGGAACCAGCACAGCAACGATACTGCCTATCTAACTTGCTTATACCAAGCACCACCACCCCACACACTCTGGCAGAACTGCCCCTCCCAGTCACTCTTGCCTCAGTCCCAGCACAGCAGATCCCCTCCCCCAGAAGACCTGCCCAAACCTCTGCTCACACTCTGTCTCCCCACTTGGGAGTATTGCAGAGCCTCCCAGTGGTGATGCTGACAGACCAGAGCACACCTAGTTAAAACATGTCACATTCAGATGCACCTGAGTGGCTCAGTCAGTTAAGCCTCTGACTCTTGGTTTTGGCTCAGGTCATGATCTCATGGCCATGAGATTGAGCCCCACATGTAAAACTATGTCTAATGATCATCAGCCACTTCAATGGCCGGAGTCTGCTTGGGATTCTCTCTCCCTCTTCCTCTGCCTGTCCCACTTGTGCTCTCTCTCTCTCTCAAATAAATAAATAAATCTTTAAAAACAAAAACATGTCACATTTAGGCCAGGGACCAGCACTCCACACAATAGGCAAAGACTGTTGCAGATGACTAGTGAAGGATAAAGCGTCTAAGACAAAATAGCAGTGCACAAATAGCACACATTGGAGATACGCCCAGAAGTGCCAGGCCCTGGGGAACAGGGAAAACTACACAGCAGAGCACTATAGGACCTCTTCTTCATAAGGCCATTACCTTCAAGAACTGACTTTCCTAGCACACAGAAATAGGCAGAGTGACTTTGAAAAAATGAGAAGGCAGAGAAATTTATCCCAAATGAATAAGTAGGAAAAGGCCAGAGATCTAAGTGAAGCAGATATAAGCAACATGCCTGATGGAGTATTTAAAGCAATGATCATAAGGAACTCTCTGGACTTGTAAAAGAGTAGAATGCATCAGTGAGAACCTTAACAGAGAGAAAGGAATAACATAGCATAGATAAAGGGCTCAATAAATGAAATGAGAAACATGCTTGATGTGATGAACAACAGTCTGGAAGAAGCAGAGGAATGAATTAGTGACCTAGAGAACAGAGTAATAGAAAGGAATCAAACTGAACAAAAGAGAGAAAAAAGAATTATGCAAAATGAGAACAGACTTAGGGAACTCAGTGACTCCATCAAATGTAATAACATTCATATTATAGGGGTCCCTAAAGAGGAAAAGGGGGCAGAAAATTTATTTGAAGAAAAAATGGAGGAAAACTTCCCTAATCTTAGAAAGGAAACAGATATCCAGATCCAGCAGGCACAGAGAATTCTCATCAAAATCAACAAAGGCATATCTACACCAAGACATACTGTAATTAAATTGGCAAAATATAGTTAAAAAAATGTTAAAAGCAGCAAGACAAAAGAAGACAATAACTTTCAAGAGAAAACTCATGAGACTAGCAGGAGATTTTTCAGCAGAAAATTTCCAAGCCAGAAGGGTGTGGCGTGATATATTCAAAATGCTGAATGGACAAAATATTCAGCCAAGAACACTCTATCCAGCAAAACTATAATTCAGGATAGGAAGAGAAATAAAGAGTCTCCCAGACAAACAAAAATTGAGTTCATGACCACTAAACCTGCCCTGCAAGAAATATTAAAAGGGACTCTTTAAGTGGAGAGGAGAGACCAAAAGTGACAGTATAAAAGTAGGAAACACAAAAGCAGTAAAAATTAGTATTTCTATAAAAAGTCAGTAAAGGAATTCCACAAAATAAAAGGATGTAAAATATAACTACACATACCTAAAATGTAGGGAGGAGATGAGTAAAGAATGGGCTCAAACTTAAATGACCATCAACTTAATGTAGACTGCTATATGTGCAACAGGTTATATACAAACTTAATGGTAACCACATATCAAAAACCACTAATAAATATGCAAAGAACAAAGAGAAAGAAATCCAAATATATCACTAAAGAAAATCAGCAAACCATGAAAGAAAGACAACAAAGGATCAGAGAAAACATTCAGTAATGATCACAAAACAAGTAATAAAATGGCAATAAATACATATTTACCAATAATTACTTTGAATGTAAATGGACCAGATGCTCCAATCAAAAGACACAGGGTGATGGAATGGGTAAAAAAAAACATGACCCATCTATATGCTGCCTATAGGAGAGTCATTTTACTCCTAAAGACACCTGCAGATTGAAAGTGAGGGGATGGAGAAAGATTCATCATGCAAATGGCTATCAAAAGAAAGCCAAATAGCAATACTTAAATCATTCAAAATAGAATTTAAAACAAAGACTATAATAAGAGAGAAAGATGCACACTATATAATAATGAGGGGGCCAATCCAACAAGAATATATAATAATTATAAATACTTATACACCCAATGTGGGAACACCCAAATACATAAAACGGTCAGTAACAAACAAAAAGGAAATAATCAATAATAATACAATAATAGTAGGAGATTTTAAACCCACTTACATCAATAGATCATCTAAACAGAAAATCAACAAGGAAACAATGCCTTGAAGGACACACTGGAACAGATGGATTTAACAGATATATTCAGAAAATTCCATCCTAAAAGAGCAGAATACACATTGTTCTTAAGTACACATGGAACATTTTCTAGAATAGATCACATATTAGCCCACAAACAAGCCCCAACAATTCAAGATGGAATTCATACCATGCATCTTTTCTGACCACAATGCTATGAAACTAGAAGTCAACCACAAGAAAAAAATCTGGAAAGACCATAAATACATGGAGGTTAAATAACAAGTTACTAAACAATGAATGGGTCAACCAGGAAATAAAAAAGTACATAGAAACAAACAAAAATGAAAACACAATTATCCAAAACTTTGGGATGCAGCAAAAGCAATGTTAAGAGGGAAGTTGATAGCAATATAGGTCTGCTTCAAGAAGCAAGAAAAATCTCAAATAAATAACCTAACCCTACACCTAAAGGAGCTAGAAAAAGAACAATAACCAGATAAAGACACCACTAAAAAAAAGAACAACAATCAAAACTTAAAATCAGCAGAAGGAAGGAAGTAATAAAGATTAGAACAGAAATAAGTGATATAGGAATTAAAAAAAAGAAAAACCCCAATAGAACAGATCAATGAAACCAGGAGATGGTTCTTTGAAAAAAATCCACAAAATTGATAAATCTCTAGCCATGACTTATCAAGAAACAAAAAGAGAGAGGTGAAGTAACAAAACACAAAATAAAATTATAAATATTATGAAACAGTATATGCCAACAAATTGGACAACCTGGAAGAAACAGATAAATTCCTAGAAGCATATAAACTACCAAAACTGAAACAGATGAAACAGAAAATTTGAATAGAGCAATAACCAGCAAGGAGATTGAATCAGTTATCAAAAAACTCCCAACAAACAAAAGTCCAGGGCCAGATGGCTTCTGGACTTCATTTAAAAAGAGTTAATATGTATTCTTCTCAAGCTATTCCAAAAAATAGAAAAGGAAGGAAATTTTGTAAATTCATTCTATGAGACCACCATTACCCTGATGTGGAGAAAGGGGAGCCCTCTTGCACTGTTGGTGGGAATGCAAACTGATATAGCCACTCTGGAAAATAGTATGAGGTTCCTCAAAAAGTTAAAAGTAGAACTATCTTATGATCCAGCAATCTCACTACTGGGTATTTACACAAAGAATACAAAAACAATAATTCAAAGGGATACATGCACCCCTGTTTATAGCAGCATTATTTACAATCGCCAAATTATAGAAGCAGCCCAAGTGTCCATTGATAGATGAATGGATAAAGAAGATGTGATATTTACTAAATAATATATAATGGAATATTATTTAGCCATAAAAAAGAATGAAATCTTGCCATTTGCTATGACATTGATGAGGTTAGAAGGTACAATCCTAAGTGAAATAAGTCAGTCAGAGATATGATTTCACTCGTGGAATTTAAGAAACAAAACAAATGAGCAAAGGAAAAAAAAAAAGAGACAAATCAAGAAACACTTAATTATGGAGAACAAACTGATGGTTACCAGAGGGGTGTGGGGGAGGTTAAATAGTTGATGGTAATTACGAGTTCACTAGTAGTTGCAGGTGATATATGAAATTGTTCAATCACTATAGTGTATACTTGAAACTAATATAACACTGTATGTTAACTAACAGGAATTAAAATAAAAACTTTTAAAAAACAAACATGCTAATAAAAGTAAAATAAAAAAATAAAATGAGTGAACTATAGTTTCCATTTTGAAAAATATATGCATATATTACATAATATGTAAGTTATACATAATTTATTATATATTATATAACCCATGTCATAAAATATTATATCATAATAATGTGTGTATTTACATATATATATATATACACACACACACACACACATATTCACAGAGAAAGTACAGATATCCACACAGAGCTAAGGAAAGATCTCTTAAAACACTGGAATAACAGTGCAGGGGTTATTTCTCAAAGAGGGAATTATCAGTTAATTTTACTTTCCTTTTCATGATTTATGAATTTTTAAATTTTTTATAATTTTATGTTTATATATGGAATGGAATTTACATTCCATGTGTCAGCACAAAATCATTATTAAACATAGTTTCCAAGCCTAGTTCCAAAAGTTTTCCTATTTAATTCTACTTAATTCATATACTTCTGATAATAAAAATATAACAATCTAAAAATATATATTTATATTTATAAGATACTCACTTTGAACACCTATTATGCCTTTTTTATTTTTATATTTCTATAAAAATATTTAGGAAAAAACACTGTAAATCAATGAAATGTTATGTCATCTTATAAGTGAATGTACAAAGTCAAATCCGGAATATTTTTCAATTGAATGTAAAAAAGAAAATTTTTCATCATGAAGCATTAATACTAAAATGATTTATATTTTTTTCAATTATTTTAAACTAAATAATAAAGAAGAATTAGAGTGGTGTTTTTATTCAAAAAAAAAAATAACGATCTTATTTACTACAAAATATCAACAAATTACTCTCCTAAAAAAAGTAACAGCAATAGCAACAACAACAGAAATATGGCTCAAACTTGAGAGCAGAAATGTAAATGCCTCAAATCCCTAGTGTAATGGACTTAAATAAATTCAACCAAATTTGAAGAACAGTTCATTCTTATCTGAGCCATTATTAAGTATTGTCTCTCAGCTTCAGAGGTAACCTTCTGGTACTTTGCTTTGTGGTACTTGGAATCACATTTTTGCTTTTCCAGGTGGCTCCCTGTGAAGGTCTCAAAAGAAGTTCTGAATAAATAAATAAAAATCATCTAATGCTCTTGGATGGGACACTACAATCTGTGATAGTGATGGAATGCTTTAATAGGGTAAAGATGTCCATTTTCCTCACATTTATCTATAAATTACATTGAATTCTAATATAAATACTAGCTCATTATCTTTAGAAAACTAACACTTTAAATGTATAGGACAGGGGCGCCTGGGTGGCTCAGTCGTTAAGCGTCTGCCTTCGGCTCAGGTCATGATCCCAGGGTCCTGGGATCGAGCCCCGCGTCCTGGGATCGAGCCCCGCATCAGGCTCCCTGCTCGGCGGGAAGCCTGCTTCTCTCTCTCTCCCACTTACCCTGCTTGTGTTCTCTCTCTGGCTGTCTCTCCCTGTCAAATAAATAAATAAAATCTTTAAAAAATAAATAAATAAATAAATGTATAGGATAGGATAACATGTCAAGAATATTTAAGTTATTAAAAAAAAAGGTCCTAGAGTAGAGACTTGCCCTATTGATATTACAATATACTATAATTCCACAGTCATAAAATTTTGTATATTAGCACAGCAACAGGCAAATGGATCATGAAATAATGTAGAGTTCAAAGACCATGCTCATATGGGAAGTAAATATCAAACAATGGGTGCATACACAATCACAGTGCAATTGATAGGCTGTTCAGTAGAAAACTCACTCAATATATAAAGAAAAATAAAATTGGATTTCTATATAATCCCTCATAAAAATGTTGATCCCCAAAGGCAACTGACCTAAATATGAAAGGTAAAACTTCAAAGTTAATATATAGTATAATATACAAATATTTTTGTGCTGGGGAAAGACTTCTTAAACAATAATCTAAAGTACAAAATATAAAGTGAAAAACTGGTGTATTTGATTATATAAAAATAAGGATTTCTATTCAACAAAGGACACCACGGTCAAAATTGGTAGGTGAAGGAGTTGGATATGTTTTTTGCAGTGATAATACTTACAATATCCAGACTACATAAAAAATTCTTGCAAATCAATAATAGAAAACCAGCAACCCCAATAAAAAAATACCTGAGGACATAGAATAATGCCAAGTATATGAAAAGATTCACAAACTCATTAAAACTTAGACTGAAACAGCACTGAAATAACATTTTAGATTCATTAAGATTGACAAAAATGAAAAAGCTCTATCTTTTCAAGTATTGTCAGGAGGTAGGCAAGGAAGAAACTTCATATATTGTTGATGAGGAAGTAGATTCTCAAGGCTACTACTACAAAGGACAATCTTCTGACACTTTAATTACGTATATACCCAAGACATGTACATGCATACACAGATTCACAAATACATAAACCGCACTGAAATATTCAGGTCCATAACTGGAAATGTATAAGTATGTTCACCATAGCATGATTTATGGTAATTGGAAGTTAAAGGTAATCACCAGAGATAAGAAAAATGTAGTGGAACCAGACAGCAACATAATACATTCACAGCGGTTAGTATTGAAAGAGTAAATGTACATTGAGCAACAAAAACAGATCTTAAAGCATAGGGCTGATAAAAAATAGGATCAAAATGAGATCTATGGTATAATATCATTTATGAAAACCAAAATAACATATTCATATGATAATTTACATGTCTAAGAAAATATACAAATGAAAGGTTTTCACCTCAAATACAACAGAATAGTTGTCTATGGTAAAAGAATAGGAATATGAATAGGAAGCAGGATTAAATAGAGGACTTACATAGAATAATGATGATAATGTGTCATTTAACTAAGCAGTCAGAATTAAGAGGCAGCCATAATTTGGTTCTTCCAAGAGGCTCCTCTCTTCCAGAAAGTAAAAAGATTCAACTAGATCTCATTTCTAATTTTTTTTTATTTTATTTAAATTCAATTAGCCAACATAAAAGTACATCATTAGTTTCAGATGTAGTATTCAATAATTCATCAGCTGCATATAACACCCAGTGCTCATCACATCACGTGCCCTCTTTAATGCCTATCATCCAGTTGCCACATTCCCCCACCCAACTCCCCTTCTGCAACCCTCAATTTGTTTCCCAAAGTCAAGAGTCTCTCATTCCTTATACATGAATAAACCATCCTAAAAATTTGGATATCTGGGAGAGAAACATGGGAAAGAGCCACATGAAAAGAATGATCCTTTCAAATATTGGCAAATTGGGCAACAGGGTTATAGTATCTTGGAAATAGGACAGTAGTATTTTACCCAAAGCTAGAGGTTTATGTATACTGATCACCACAGATGTTGTTTCTCACTTTACATAAACATGTCTAGGAGAGATCACTGCTTAAACTACAATATTTTTTCCCACCTACTTGATGTTTTTGCACATCTCTTCACTTTTGTTTTAACAAGGAGGAAACACCAGAACTCTGTTGTGTGACAGATGATGAGTTTTCTGGACATGAACTTAGATTGTCTCCGTTGTAGACACAGAAATACCCAAACATGTCTGGCAATCTGCTGCACCCTAAAGAAGTCTTTTCACTATATTGTTGCAATAACCTGTGAAAATCAGTAGAGAATTCCTCCAAAAGGAAGAGAAAGCCAACCTACAGTAGACTCAGTAACAAAATCCTCAACCTTAGTTGTAAGGGAGAGTTTCTGAGTAAAAGTCCCAGAAATAGCTGAAGTGGCCAAGGATTTGCAGGAGTTTGAGTGGGTGGAGACCTGAGTTAGCCTACTTTGACTCTGCCTATTGGTATTCTATGTGGAGATGACAAATGAATGCAACTATTACTAGATTAGTGATTAAGGTATACAAACATTTTCTTTTCTTAGTTTTTACTCTCCTGTTTTTTGTTGTTGTTGTTGTTGTTGTTTTAAGATTTTATATATTTGACAGAGAGAGAGACAGAGAGAGAGGGAACACAAGCAGGGGAGTGGGAGAGGGAGAAACAGGCTTCCCGCCAAGAAGGGAGCCTGATGTGGGGCTCCATCACAGGACCCTGGGATCATGACCTGAGCCGAAGGCAGACGCTTAAAGACGAGCCACCGAGGCACCCCTACTCTTCTGTTTCTAAGTGGGTTTCAGATTATTCCAAAATGTGTTCCTCAGTGCTTTCTTCTTTTTCATTTGTTTTTTCTTATGCATATAATTTCTGTCCCTTGTCTTTGGCAAAAAGTGCAGTATACTAGGAAACACAGGTATTGACCATGTTGCCTCTCTCCACATGAAGTTGATTCTATCGGAATGAGACCAATTTGCTTTAGCTAAAATAAGATATTTAGGGTGCCTGGGTGGCTCAGTTGGTTAGGCGACTGCCTTCGGCTCAGGTCATGATCCTGGAGTCCCTGGATCGAGTCCCGCATCGGGCTCCCTGCTCGGCAGGGAGTCTGCTTCTCCCTCTGGCCCTCCCCCCTCTCATGTGCTCTCTCTCATTCTCTCTCTCTCAAATAAATAAATAAAATCTTTAAAAAAAAAAAAATCTTTAAAAAAAATAAAATAAAATAAAATAAGATATTTAAATTTAAAAGTGAGGGTAACATATTTAAAAGGGACCAAAATAAAAATAAATAAATAAAAAGTGAGGGTAAAATTTTCTGTGAATCTTCACAATGGAATACAGAAAAGTAACCTTGGGAATATTTGTCTGCATTCTAAGTTCCCAATTTTTTTAAGAATGGAATCTCATTTTATATGGAAATATCATTGCTGAAATACACTCAGAATGCTATTCTATCTAGTAAAGCCTTCTTAATGTGACTTTGGTATTAGAACTGAGTGTATTAGAACTGAGTGTAAGTCCTGATCAGAACTGAAAATAGGAGGAATATTATCATGTCACATTCCCCTTCCATTGCACTACCCAATTAAGTCTCTGTTCCCCAATCTACGTAGGTGTAACTTTTTCACTCAAAAGAAAATCAAGACTAAATACTTCCCTAAATGGCATTTGATGCCCTTTAGATCTGACGTCAATTAACTTTCTTTCTACTGAGGTATAATTTACATACATTATTATGTTGGCTTCAGGTGTATAACATAGTAATTCAACATTTATACATATTACAAAATGATCATAAGTCTAGTCATCATCTGTCACCATACGAAGTTAACAGGATTATTGTCCATATTCCTCATGCTATACATTTCATCCCCATGACTTACTTAGCTTATAACTAGAAATTTATACCTCTTGATTCCCTTCACCCATTCTGCCCACCCCCTACCCCTGTCTCCTCTGGCAACTACATCTGTTCTCTATATCTATGAGTCTGGTTTTGTTTTGCTTATTCATTTATTTTTTTAGATGCTACATATAAGTGAAATCAAACAGTATTTGTTTTCCCTGTATGATTTATTTCACTTAATGTAATACCTTCAATGTCCATCCATGTTGCTGCAAATAGCAAATGGCAAGATTTTGTTCTTTTTATGACTAATATTCCATTACACACACACACGTATAAAGAGAGAGAGAGAGCTGGTGTGCATGCATGTGCGCACATCTTTATTCATCTATAAGACACTTAGGTTGCTTCCATATCTTAGCTATGTAAATAACATTACAATAAACATAGGAGTGCATATATCTTTTCAAATTTGTGTTTTCATGTTCTTTGAATGAATACCTGGAAGTAGAATTGCTGGATCACATGGTAGTTTTATTTTTAATTTTTTGAGCAACTTCCATACTGTTTTCCATAGTACCTATATCAATTTACATTCCCACCGACAGTGCACAAGTGTTCCCACATCTTCAACTTATTTCCTGTTGGGTTTTTTTGTTTGTTTGTTTGTTTTAATATTAGCCATCTGACAGGTATGAGGGGATATCTGACTGTGGTTTTGATTTGCATTTCCCCCAATGATTAGTGATGTGGAACATCTTCTCATGTACCTCTTGGTTATCTGTCTTCCCTGGAAAAATGTCTATTCATATTCTGCCCATTTTTTTAAATCAGATTTTTTTTGCTTTTGAATTATATGAGTTCTTTATATATTTTGGATATTAGCCCCTCATCAGATACATCATTTGCAAATATTTTCTCCCATTCAGGTGGCTGCCTTTTAGTTTTGTTGATAGTTTCCTTTACTGTGCCAAGGCTTTTCAATTTGATGTAGTCCCATTTGTTTACTTTGCCTTTCATGACCTTGCCTGTGGGAGTCTTGTCCAGAAAATATCACTAAGACCCACGTGAAGTAGCTTACTGCCTTTGTTTTCTTCTATAAATTTTATAAATTTTCAGGTCTTACTTTCAAATCTTTAATCCATTTTGAGTTAATTTTTGTGTATGGTATAACATAGCAGTTTTTAAATTTTCATTCTTTTGCATGAAGCTGTCCCACTTTCCCAATACCATTTATTGAAGAGACTGTCTTTTCTTATATATTATTTTATATATATATTCTTGCCTCCTCTGTTGTAGATTAATTGATCATATACGTGTGGGTTTATTTCTGAGCTCTCCATATTGTTCCATTGATCTATAGGTCTGCTTCTGTTCCAGTACCATGTTTTCATTACTATAGCTTTGTAGTAAAGTTTGAATCAGTGAGCATGACACCTCCAGCTTTGTTCGTCTTTCTCAAAATGCTTTGACTATCTGTAGACTTTTGTGGTTCCATACAAACTTCAGGGTTATTGTTTTAGCTCTGTGAAAAATACTATTGGTATTTTGATAGAGATTGAATACGTAGATTGCTTTATGTAGTATGAACATTTGAACAATATAAATTCTTTCAATCCATGAGCACCGTTTATCTTTCCCCTTCTTTGTGTCATCTTCATTTTCTTTCATCAGTGTCCTACAGTTTTCAAGTACAGGTCTTTCACCTCTTTGATTAAATTTATTCCAAGGTATTTTATTCTTTTTGTAATTATAAATGGGATTGTTTTCTTAATTTCTCTTCCCAATAGTTCCTTATTAGTTTACAGAAACATGATAGATTTGTGTATATTAATTGTATATGCTGTCATATTATTGAATTCATTTATTAGTTCTAAGTTCTCTGATGGAGTCTTCAGGGTTTTCTATATATACTATCAAATCATCTGCAAATAGTGAGTTTTATTTCTTCCTTCCCAATTTAGATGCCTTTTATTTCTTTCTTTTGATTAATTGTTGTGGATAGAATTTCCAATATTATGCTAAATAAAAGTGGTAAGAGTAGGCAACCTTGTCTTGTTCCTGATCTTAGAGAAAAAACTTTCAGCTTTCATCTTTGAGCTTGATGTTATTAGCTGTGGGTGTGTCATATACGGCTTTTATTATGTTGTGGTACATTCTGTCCATACCCACTTTACTGAGAGTTTTTATTATAAATGGCTGTTGAATTTTGTCAAATGCTTTTTCTGCATCTATTTAGATAATCATATGATTTTTACCCTTCCTTTGTTTATGTGGTGTATCATGTTGGTTAATTTGCAGATGTTGAACCATTCTTACATCCCTGGAATAAATACCACCTGATCATGGTATTGGGTTAAATGTATTGTTGAATGTAGTGTTGAATTTGGTTTGCAAATATCTTGGGATTTTCTGTATCTATGTTCATCTGGGATATTGGCCTGTAAGTTCCTTTTTTATAAAGCACAATGCTGGCACTGAAAAATGAGTCTTTAACTTTTTCACACCAATTTAAGACAGGTATTAAATCTTTGAATTTTTGGCAGAATTCACCTGTGAAGCCATCTGGTCCTGGACTTTCATTTGTTAGAAGATTTTTTTATTACTGATTCAATTTCATTACTAGTATTTGGTCTATTCAGATTTTCTATTTCTTTATGATTCAGTTTTAGAAGGCTGTGTGTTTCCAGGAATTTATTCATTTTTTTTTTAGGTTTTCCAATTTGTTGGTGTAAAACTGTTTGCAGTAGCCTCTATGATCCTTTGTATTCCTTTATTAGTTTTAACTTCTTTTTCATCTCTGATTTTATGTATTTGGGCCTTCTCTTTTTTTCTTGATGAGTCTGGCTAAAGGTTTGTCAATTTTGTTTATCTTTTCAAAGAACCAGCTCTTAGTTTCATTGATCTTTTCTATTGTTTTTTGAGTCTCTATTCCATTTATTTCCATTCTGGCATTTATTATATCCTTCCTTCTAGTAACTTTGGACTTCATTTTTTTCTTTTTCTAGTTCCTTTAGGTGTAAAGTTAGATTGTGTATTTGAGATCTTTCTTATTTCTTGAAGTAGTCCTGTATTGCTATGAACTTTCCTCTTAGGATTTCCTTTGCTGCATGCATAGAGTTTGGAATGTTGTGTTTCCATTTACATTTCTCAAGATATTTGTTGATCTCCTCTTTGATATCTTCATTAACCCACTGGTCATTTAGCAGCATACTGTTTAGTTTCCAAGTGTTTCATTTTTTTCCCCAATTTTCTTCTTTGTAATTGATTTCTAGTTTCATAACATTGTGGCCAGAAAGGATGCTTAATATAATTTCAATCTTCTTAAATTTATTGAGACTTATTTTGTGGCCTAACATCTGATCAGTCCTAGAGAACATTCTGAAAAGAATATGTATTCTGCTGCTTTTGGACAGAATGTTCTGTATATAACTATTAGGTCCGTCTGGTCTAATGTGTTGTTTAAGGCTGATATTTCCGTATTGATTTCTGTCTAGATGACTTATCCATTGATATCAGTGGGTATTAAAGTCACCTACTATTATTGTAATGCTGTCAATTTCTCCCTGAAAGTCTGTTAATAATTGTTTTATATATTTAGGTGCTCCTATGTTGAGTGCATAAATACTTACAAATGTTATATTCTCTTGTTGAATTAATGCCTTTATCATTATGTAATATTTTTTATTGTCTTGTGTTATAGTCTTTGTTTTAAAATCTATTTTGTCTGATATAATTATTTCTACCCCATTTTTTTGGTTTCCTTTTGCATAGAATATCATTTTCCACCTCTCTACTTTCAGTCTGTGTATGTCTTTAAGATCTAAAATAAGTCTCCTGTAGGAAACATATGGATGGGTCTTGTTTTTCATCCATTCAGCCACCCTATGTCTTTTTATTAGAGCATTTAGTCCATTTATATTTAAGATAATTATTAACAGACATGTACTTATTGCCATTTTGTTAACTGTTTTCTGGTTGTATTTTTAGTTTTTCTCTGTTCCTTTCTTTTTGTCTCTTTGTGGTTTAATGACTTTCTCTGGTATTATGTTTAGATTCCTTTCTCATTTTTTGTGTATATCTATTAAAGGTTTTTGGTTTGTGGTTACCACGAGATTCCTATATAATAACCTATAGATAGTAGTCTATTTTAATAGCACTTAAGTTCAACCACATTCTGAAAGTACTACATTTTTATTCCATCCCCCTCCATGTGTTTTGTTTTTGATGTCATCTTTTACATCTTTTTATTTTGTGTATCCCTTACCAAATTATTGTACTTACAGTTGATTTTACTAGTTTCGTCTTTTAACCTTCATATTAGGTTTATAAGTGGTTAGTCTACTACCCTCACTGTTTTTTTTACCTTTTGAAGTGAGATTTCTTTTCGCTCATAAATTTTTTTATTTCTCTTTAGGGACTTTTCTTTTTAGCTTAAGGAAGTCCTTTTAATAACTCCTTTAGCTCTTACTTGTCTAAGGAACTCATCTTTCCTTCATTTCTGAATGATAATCTTCCCAGGTAGAGTATTCTGGTTGGAATTTTTTTTTTTTTTTCAGCACTTTGAATATATCATACCACTTTCTTCTGGCCTTCAAAGTTTCTGCTGAAAAATCAGGTCATGAGCTTATGGGGTTTTCCTTGTATACAACCAGTTGTTTTCCTTTGCTGCTTTTAAGATCTTGGTAAATTTTGACATTTTAATTATAATATGACTTGGTTGGATCTCTTTGGGTTCATCTTGTTTAGGACTCTCTTTGGTTCCTGGACTGGATATCTGTTTCCTTCCCAGGTTAGGGAAGTTTTCAGCCATTAGTTCTTCTAATAAGTTTTCTGCGCCTTTATCTATCTCTTCTTATTCTTTTGGGACCCTTATGATGCAAATGTTAGTACACTTGTTTTAGTCCCACGATCTCTAAGCTATCCTCATTTTTTTTAAATTCTTTTTTTTTCTTCTCTATTTGAGTGATTTCCACTATCCTGTCTTCCAAGTCACTGATCTACTGTTCTGCATCATCTAGCCTGCTGTTTCTATCCCTCTGTTTAAGTGTTCAGTGTGTTCATCCGTTCTTCTCCCAACTTCAGTGAACTTTATACTCTGAACTCTTTACAAGGTAAATTACTTATCTCTGTTTAATTAAGGGTTTTTTTATTCTACGTGTGTGTGTCTCTGTGTGTATGTGTGTGTAGTTTTATTCTTCTTCCTTCATCTGCAACATGTTCGTTTGTTTCCTCATTTTGCTTGATTCTCTATGCTTCCGTATATTATGTGCAACAGCTATCTCTCTTCCTTCTTGAAGGAGTGGCTCTATGTAAGGCATGCACCTTATCATTTAACCTTGTTTTAGTTCTTCATTGTCTCTTGAGCTGTCTCCCCAATTATTTCAGACCCATGGAGTACAAAATCACAATCCTCCTTGGCAACCCAAGCCTAGCACTCAAAGGACATTTCCTAAGTGGCTGCACATGCCCATTGGCTTGGGCAGGGTTGTAAGAGTGGTGATGGTGGGGTGGGGAGGCAGGGCTGCTCACCTGCTATATCTGCCCGGGCTGTGCAAGTTGTATGGAGAGGTTAGGGGTAAGCCTTTGCGTCTATCAGGGCAGCACAAGTAGGGTGGGGGTAGGGGTCAGGCTGTTCATGCAGTGCTATTAGGCAGTTAGGAGGGTAAAAAAAAAAATGATGCCTGCCAGTGCTGGTGCCAGCAAGGTAGAGGGAGACTATAAAAATAGCATCTACCACTGTTCCATCCTCAGAGAAACTTCCAACAGACTTGTACTCCTCTAGCAGATACTTTAAGTTTAGCAAGTAAATCTCCTTCACCTATGGTGTAGGCTCTTGCCAAACTGCTGCTTTTTGTGCTATGTCCCAGGGTAAGCAGGTCTGCACGTGAGCCCTTTAAAATCAAAATCTTTGTTCCCTACAACACTACATTTTTCTTGAACATAATCCTCGTTGGTTTTCAAAATGAGACATTTCAGGGGCTCGTCTCTCTGGTGCAGGACTTGAGGGTTGGGGTGCCTGGTATGGGGCATAAACCTTTTCTCCTAAAGGGAGAAGCTCCATTTATATTTGTTTGTTTTTCTTTTTTGAGATCCCTCTACGTTGTGGGCAACCACACTGAGCATAGGGTTTCTGGTGAGAGCATGTCTCTGACTCTCCTATCCATCGTGGTGTGGTCCTGCAGGTGTTCAGCTAGTTCTCAGGTTCTTTTCAGAGGGAATTAGTCCACATGTAGCTATATATTTGTTGTGTCTGTGGGAGGAAGTAAGTTCAGAATCTTCCTAAGCCAGCATCTTGAACCCTGACATTAATTAACCTTAGTTTTTCTTCTTCCCTGTAGCTGATGCTGTCAGTGTTCTGCCCACTTCCTCTGACCTTTCAGAATGTTCTAACATCAACTCTGTGCATGAGGATTGGTTTTTTTAATTCCCCAAAACTACAGAAGCTCTGTCTGTGTACACACCAGGTCAGAAGTGCTGACAAATTAACATCCCTAGGGGAAAAGCCCTCAGCAAATAACTCATTGAATTTAGGCTTTGAGATGTGTTTTATACTGTTTCCCTGAATGTTCCAATGGTATTAAGCTCCAGTTATCCGTGGTTTTAACTAGCTTGATAAAGTTTATTATTGCTTTATTCCTACCATCCTTTTTCTATATCACTTTTCCTTCCCAACTTTGATCCCAAATAAACTACCTATAAGCATTAGCTTATAGAGGAACTGCAACTAAGTTAATTGGTACAAAAATGATTCAGTAAATGGATTACTCACTGGACAAACAAGGATTCCACTATTGGCAGTAAGCAGGACAGTGACAACCCCTGGAATTCCAGAATATCTAAATTGCTAACATTCTTACCTGTGGTGAACTGAGATATCATAAGGTGGAGGGGTTGCATTAGTTTATGTAATATCTCCAGGATTTAAGTGACACTACAGTAGCCAAGGTAATTACAATAAATTAAATGTTATCAATGCACTGGAAAAAATGATATGCACAACTCAGCCAACACCCAACTCAGAGCATGGAGTGAAATAAAAGGACTTTTTAAAAATAGCATTTATAGATACACTAGTCTCTTACAACAGAAAAGCAGTTAAGGATGCAAACCAAGCTTAGGATCTGACTGTGCAAGAAACCAAACTGCAGAGAAGAGTGAATTCACAGCCTCGTTGTGTCTCTTGCATAAAGTCAGGAAGTACATGGAAAGATCTAAGACTCAGAAATGGAAAGGGATGGAAATATTTGAGAACTTGAATCCCCAGATCTCCCTAAGATGTGTGGGCCTGAAGAAATAGCTCTTTCACCTTTGCTAAAGGACAACAGCCTCCCTTTGCCTGGGAGACAGGCCGTGGCCTTATCTCAGGCAGATATCTGGCCAGCCCTCTTCAAGATCTCTCTCTTCACCTTCTTCAAGGCTTCTAGGTCAACAAGTACAGTTAACTCTCAGTGTAACTCAACTATAGAAGTACTCTCCCTTCATTTGGAGGGAAGGGATTATTGATCAAAAGAACTACAAGGGCTAATATGTATAAGCAGGAATACTGAAACAATGCTTGGGAATGGATCTCAAGACTATTGGACAAGGGAGGGCAGAACATAAGGCCAGATAAAAGAGAGTTGATTGATATGGGGACCATTCACCTATAACCCAGAATTTACTGACACCTAGAGCCGTTATTGCATGCTGTCAGGATCTTAGGATACTTCTTTGAAGCAGGAATTGGCAGAGGCGGTGATAATAATCTAAAGTAAAAAAGGTAAAAATACCTGTGCCAAGTTTTGATGAGGGGATCAAAACTTGAGAGATAAGCATACAACTGTATGCTGTATTAAAACAACACTAAAGAATCCACCAGTTGACTATATTCCTGGGATGGTCCTAAACACACACTGCCCTCCAGCAAAAGGGAATGTGCTAACGAGGAGAGCCCTATCTTGGGAAACTCACGTTGTGATTTATAGACCAGACTTGAAAGTGCAGTTGGAGGTCTGCTTACTTGGAATAACAGAGGACAGATGGCAACACTTGAATGTAAGATGAAAGGTGGACATAAATGTCCTAAGTGTCAAAATAGGCAGCCAGGCTAGAATGGCAACCAGAGGAAATGAACACACAAGGATGTGTGGCACTGGCTAAAAGATCATGATGTTCCAAGATGTGAGATAGCTGAGACACCAATGACGGCACTGCTGGACTTCAAAACCAAAGAAGTTCAAGACCAGAACACATCAAAGCTAATATAAGTGCTGACAGTGAAGTTACTATCCCAGACCCACATTCTGCACTATGGTGTTTCTCATACCCCAAGCCCATCAACTAAACAGCAGGCCAAGTCCCTTGAGGAAAGTATCTATGATACCAGAGAGGGTACCACAAGCTCTGGGAAATTAACACACACTCCAAGCAGTCCTTAACCAAAGGTTTCTAGAAAATTGGTTCACAAATACAACAGTTCACTTGCCTCCAGTGATGGATAAAGCCAAGGTACCTCCCAAAGACATTTCTTGTACTTGAACTATTGTCTCAGGGACTGTTGATGTTTGGGTTCTAAGATCTCTGCAAACCTTGCCAAAATGAAATAGTTATTTTAACTTTTGTTCTCCTTTCTCTTTTCCACCTATGCCTGTCATTCTCTCCCCTACTACATCTCTACCCATCCAAATTCTACTCATACCTCAGGAAATTCACAAATGCTACATATTAAACAAAGGTTCTTTAATCACCCCCAGTAGAGCTTTGCCCCCTGTTTCATGAGCAACATATTTATTACTGAAAAAAAAAACATAATATTCAGGCCAATTGTATACCTACATGCAAAAGAATGAAGTTGGATCCCTTTCTTACACTGTACACAAAAATTAATGCAAAATGATCCATCAACCTAAATATAAGAGCTAAAACTATAAGAATCTTAAAAGAAAACACAGGAGTAAATCTCTGTGACTTTGGATTAATCAGTTGTTTTCTTAGATATGAAACCAAAGGAACAAGCTACAAAAGAAAAACTAGATAACTTGGATTTCAAAATTAAAAACTTGTGTGCTGCAAGTAATATATGAAGAAAGGAACAACTCGCCGAGTGGAAGACCCTATTTGTAAATCCTATAAATGATAAGCGACCTGTATCCAGTGTAAAAAAACTCTTCCAATTAGACAACTAAAAGACAACCAAATAAAAAATAGGCAAAGTGTTTGAATAGAAATCTTTCAAAGGAAATAGACAAAAGCTAATAAGCACATGAAAAGCTCTCAAATCATTAAACATTAGGGAAACATAAATCAAAACCAAAATGTGAAACCATTTCACACCCACTAGGATGGCTATAAGCAAAAGGACAAATAACAATCAATGCCTGTGAAAGTGTGGAGAAATTGAAAGCCTCATATATTGCTGGTAGGAATATAAAGTGGCACGGACACTTTAGAAAACAGTTTGGCAGTTTTTCAAATGTTAAACATAGAGTTGTCATATGACCCAACAATTCCATTCCTAGGTACATACCCAAGAGAAATGAAAACATACTTCCTCACAAAAACTTACAAATGAATGTTCATAGCAGCATTATCATACTAGCCAAAAGTGCAGGAAACAAATATCTAACAACAGGAGAATGGATAAATAAAATGCAGTACATCTGTATAATTGGATAGTATTTGACAATAAAAAGGAATAAATGCTAAATGAATTAAAAAAACACGCTATAACATGGATGAATCTTGAAAACATTATGCTAAGAAAAAGAAACCACTCACAAAACACCACATAAATTGTATGATTCCATTTATATCAAATGTCCAGAATAGGCAAATGTATAGAAAAAGAAAGTAGATGAATGTTTGCCTAGTGATGGAGGTTGGGGTGAGATGAGCTGAGAAGGGCATAAGGAGGGATTACTGAGTAGAGGGTTTCCTTTGTGATGATGAATGTGTTCTAAGCTTTGTAGTGATGGTTGCACAGCTCCATGACTATACCAAAGTCACTGAGTTGTACACTTAAAACAATGAGTTTTACAATGTATTAATTATATCTTTATTAATTAAATAACATATTTATTGATAAATATATTTAATAATATTCATCCCTGTCTCTGTTGTATATCATGTCTATATTATTTAACATAGTCCAGTTGAACAATCTTAAGTAAAAAGGTGGAACTTAGTGGTTTCTATAGCACCACAGAAAAGGCAGGGATGGAGGGAAGAACGGACTCCAAAACTCAAATATCGTTAGAATTTTCAGTCCTATTCTCTAGTGTTTGTATACTGGCTTTTTCCACCTTATTGTCTATGAGTTTGTTCACAGACAGATAAACATGGCTAAAAGCAACTCAGGACTTAAATCCTTGTAACTTTTTCTTCTTAAATTTAGACTTTGGAGTTATGTTTGTTTTGGAGTTATGTTAAACAAACTTAGGTTTGTTTTCAAATCCCAACTCCATAATTTACAAGCTTTGTGATCTGGGAGATTTATTTTGATTCTCCTTTCTTAATGTAATAAAATTAAGGGTACTTATCAATTAGCTTATTTCAATCATTTAATGAGATAACTTATGTACAATGTATAGCATAATATTTAATACATGGTATATATTGAAAATATCGGTTCCTAGTCTAGAGGAAAGTAATCCAGGTTAGTGAAGGAAAGTAAGCCCCTAACTTAATTGTCATGAACTATTATATTGATGTAGGTCAATCAGGTATTTCTTTTTAGAAATTTGAACTAAGAAACATGGAATGCAGGGTGGGTTGTGGGTAGGAGGACCAGTTAGCATTTGGAACTAAATCTGAAAGTTTATGATATAGAGTGATTATAAAGACTATGAGAACAATGTGGAAGTCTAGTTTATGAAGGAATTAGATACTGGGAGTAACTGAAACCATGAGTTATTCCTACTACTTTTTAGAGTCTACACTCTCTCACTAGGTAATCTCAGTCAGTCTGCTGATTTTAAATATAATCTTCATACCAATAATTTCCAAATTTCTATCTAGAACTCTCACCTCTCCACTAAATCCCAAACTCATATATACAATAACCTTTTTGAACACTTAGATGTCTAATAGATATCACAAAACATGTTGAAACAGAACTCTTGGTTTTACCCTTCCACCCTTCCACCCTTTTGCTCCTCTGCCAGTCTCACTCACCTTAGCAAATGCAACCACAATCTACAGGTAGTGAGGACAAAAGTTTAGGAGTGATCCTTCACTTATTTTTTCCTCTCATATTTGACACACAATTTGACTAGTCACATTAGCTTTACTTTCCAAACATATTCAACATACACCACTTTTTCTCCATCTGTGTTGCCAACAACTTAGTTCAAACCATCCTCATTTCTTACAGGTGCTATTGAATTGTCATCCAACTAGTTCCCTACATTTACTTTTGCCCCTTCATGATCCATTTAGTAATCATAGTGGAGCAAAAATGACCCTTTAAAAATATAAAACGGGCACCTGGGTGGCTCAGTCGTTAAGCGTCTGCCTTCGGCTCAGGTCGTGATACCAGGGTCCTGGGATCGAGCCCCGCATCGGGCTCCCTGCTCAGTGGGGGGCCTGCTTCTCCCTCTCCCACTCCCCCTGCTTGCGTTCCCTCTCTCACTATGTCTCTCTCTGTCAAATATAAAAAAAAAATAAAATAAAATAAAATATTTAAAAAAAAATAAATAAATAAATAAAACAATTATTGGGGGAAACTCATCAATATGAATATGAAGACTGTGAATTTTCACAAGAGAAATAACAATGTATACTTCATTTTAATCATCCATTATCATCCATCTCTCCATCCAACAAACATATAGTAAGAATGCCATGCAAAATGCCAGTACCAGAAAATCTAAATCATTCAATAAATACCATTACCAATATTATTAAAGTATTGATCAATATTATTACCGTATTTATTGAATGAGCACACCCATTGTGTTAAGACTTTACACGCAATATCATCTTTAGTCCTCACAAAAATATTACGAGGGGGATAATATTATTATCTACATTTTACATATAAAGAGATAAAGTCTTATAGAAGTTGAGTCACATATTCTAAAGTCCGTGAACTAGCAAATATCCGAACTTAAAAAATCAAAATCTTAAAGGAAACATAATAGTAGAGAATGGAGAAATCTAATATTCAGTGAGTAGATGAGTCACATTATTGGAGAACAATAGAATACAGACTTATAAAGCCCCACTGCTGAGATTTCAGACTGTCTTAAACTAGTTGCTAAGAGGCATAGGTTTATTACATCTTCTCTACTTTTTGTTGTGCAGTAGCACAGTTTTGGGGGAGATCCCAGGCATGTGCATCATTAGAGTTTTGTTTAAATAAAAATTAACAGAAATAAATTGTTAGTTTTTCCAACCCCTTTGTTTTATTTAACTAGTAACTTTTTTCCAACTCCTTTGTTTTATTTAACTAGTGAAAATTCCAATGTAACTTATTATTTACTTCCAAAGATTCCATTATTTTCACAACACTTTTTCTGCTATGTTGACAGGAATTTAACAAGGGATTAAAATTTAATAACTTCTATTATTCTTTGTAGTTACAAGGTTCTCAAGTCCATGATGCATTCCCAGTTACAGATTCTTTACATTGTGAAATAGGAGATTTCATTAAAATTAAGTAAAACATGGTTCTGCATATATGAAAAGATTCATAAGATAAAGGCCCATTTTGTATCTTTATTTGGTTCAAATTTTCAAAATTAAATTGAAAACCCCTGTGTATACTATGGTAATGTCCTTAGCCATTCAACATTGCCAAAACTTATTTTTTTTCCTTTTTATATTCTCCAAATACTCTACAACTTCAGAGATTTCTCTCCTTTTGGGTCATAAGTTTTGATTCCCCAATGCCACTGCATTGCTGTTATCCAAAATCCTATTAATGACTCCTTGTTATTTTCCAAATCACTCTGCACAGTATTCCTGCTCTGTTCAATATACTGACAGTTAAGTCTGTAAGTATTTTATTTCATTCAGTTCTTAACTTTTCTCATCACTGTGATTCAAATTTTCTCCACCTTTTATTTTCTCTCTCATACTGGGTATCTGGAATTATCTGGACAACTTTTTCTTCCTTTTTATTAAATTTTATTTTAATGCCTTCCTTATCACAGGGAAAATTCTCCTGCCAATTAATTCATTCAGATCTTTGCAAAATGTGTAGTCTAGCTTGCCAAGAACCCCTCTGTATAGAATCCTAAACTCTGTAACCTGCTGTTTACTTAACGTATCTTTTCATTCCAAAGTCATAGCACTCAGCTAGAAGGAATAAAAAAAGGCAACAGAGTCCATCAGATTTCTTCCCAGAACCTCAAAAACCTGATAGTTATTTTCCAGCTTTGGGCTAAGTGCATTATTTGTATTCATTTTAGTTAAGCTGGGTTCGAAGCCGTCTAGTCATTTCAATGGGTCATAGCTATCTGGATATGTTTAAACTCTGATTCACTCATCAACATTAGTTAGTATCACCTATGTAACCTCTTATTAGCAGTTTCTTAATAACCTTTGAGGAGAGAAATTTTATTTCTAATTACCAATTTCTAAGTCATTTCTGTGTGTATGAATTGTTATTTCTTTAGAAGGTTTAGGAAGACACTTGTAAAGAAATGCATATGTATTGAATAAGGCTCTAAAATTTATTTTCATGTTCATTTTTCCATTTAGCAACCTTTGACACTAACCTGCTAAAACATTTGCTCAGAAATGTAGAGGACATGTTTACCCCATTTCCTACTGAATACTGATTCATATAACTATGAGAAAAGCATGTGTTTTAAACATTTTTATCCCTTAGAGCTACCAGCAAATGATTCTTCAGCTGATTTCTTCAAAGCATTTTTCATATCACACAAGCACAGTTTGTATTTGCTCTTACTTGTAACACTTTTCGAGTGACTCCTATATTTTAATTAAAGTGCATCCAACTGAAAAGTCATTAGCATAATGTGTAAGAAGGTGGTAAATACTAGATTTACTAATATGGATAATAAGATGAGTGTTGTTCATTATATATCCTTTTAAATCATCGAATTCTGTCTGTGATGGTTAAAATAAAGATTATTCAATAAAAAGTGCCAACCTTGATCCTTATTTCTTAAAATTTCTGCCTGCTTCTATAAATACACATCATAATATCTTTTTCTTAGGTCACGTATTCCTTTTGCCATTAATCTTGAAGTTTACCAAAAATGAGTTCAAAAAAAAAAAAAAAAAAGGCGGGGAATACTGATAACAAGTATTAAACTGAACCAATCTTAACTTCCGCAGCTTAAGTGAAAATTTTTCACATAAAAAAACTGCTTCCCTTCTGCCTCCTTGGAAAATATGCAGTACTAAATACCTTAAGTATTTCCTGCATAGACACTGAAAAACCATAAACAGAATGAATAAATACCAAGTCTATTCACATGTATGAATAAAATTCATTAATACATGGAAGCCTGAATAAATGTAACAGATATAGCAGGTCCATGGATAAAAACAGTATTGTAAAGATACATATAATCCATCTTTTTGAAGGTCACCTTGTCAGCACACATCAAATTTAAATTTTTATACCCTTTGATACAATATGTCTACTTTTAGAAATATGCCATAGAAATACAAGAATGTTCACTGAAAAGTATTGCTATTAGTGAAAAATTAGAGACAAATGAAATATCTACAATAGGTCAATGGGTAAATAATGGTTGATCTATACTTTACATAGAGTTGTTAAGATAAGCTCATTCATCATTCAAATCATTCAGTAATTCATTCAATAAATATTTATTAAGAATGTGTCATGTGGCAGATAGTGTTCTATTTAGGACACACACCAGTGAAAATGTAAGACAAACTCTCTGCTTTCACAGAATATTTATTAGGTGATACCTTGTTTTAAAGAAAATTAAGAAGAAACATTATGAAATACCACTGGTGAAAAGTGCTATAGAGAAAAATAAAATGAAGTAAGGTAAGGGAGCTGTGAGTGAACAAGACAGGTGTTCTTTTATAGAAGATAATCAAGTGATATTTGAAACTTAACTGAGTGGGCAAGACAAGAAGAAATATGGGGGAAGAGCATTAAAGGAAGAGGAAATAGATCAAAGGGCACGAGTTGGGAGCAAGTGCAACTTATTTGAGAAACAGCAAGGGGCCAGTGTGACTAGAGTTCAGTGTATAAGGGTGGCAGAGGTTAAGAAATGAGTTCAAAGAGATAGCTGAGAAGAAAGATCACTAAGACTCAAGCAGGCTATAGTGAGGATTTTGACTTTTGCTCTTAATAAGATTTCAAATGACTGGAAGGTTTTGTCATGAGGAATGATGAGATCTGGCTTATGTTTTAAGTGGGTCATACTGGTTGCTATCTGGATAATAGGCTGCAGAAGGCAAGTGACGGAGGGACATCAGTTAATATGCTATTAAAATAGTTCAAGTGAGAGGAGATAGTCTCTAGACTAAAATAGCAGCAGTAAATGTAATGATACCAGATATATTTTAAGGCTGACCTGATAGGACTTGCTAATGATTTGGATATGGGGTGGGGTATAAGAGAAAAAGGGAATGGCAAGTATGAGATAGGTCATCACATGCTAATATAGAAGCATGATATATACATATATATGTAATATATCATAATATATGATGTATTATCAAGTGAGATCAAACAAACCTGCATAAAAAATTTGTAGAACTGGACCATTTTAATTTTTTTTTTTTTTAAAAAAGGCCTGGAAAGATAGATACTGATAAGGGAAATTTTCAACTTTGAATTGTAGGCCTTGCTCCTGGGTTCCCAGGGAAGCTATACTTTAACATTTAGCAAGGTCAAAATGACTACCTGAAACCTCAAACCTGGGCTCTATTTCTGCCCCAAGCAGACTGTAAATCTGCTTAAAGAAAGTAACCAAAAGGAGCATTCTGAACAGAAAAGATAAGAAAAAGTAAGAAACTTTCCTGCCTCCCATAAGATTAAAGTCATACAGCCTGCATATACTAGAAACTTAAGATAAGGTCTCAACTTTCCGAAAAGTTAATTTATAACTTTTTATGTAAATGTATATAACCTTACACAAAATGTTCCCTTACTGGAGCACTCTCTTATTTGTGAAAATTGTGTATCCCGGGCAGCTGTCCTAACTTGGGCTGGAATAAAGCTCTCTCTCTCTTTTGCTCTCTCTCTTTTTTTTTAATTCTGAAAGGTTTGTTCATTTTGTGTCAACAATACGAAGTTTTTTTTTGTTTTGTTTTTTTTTTTTTTAACAATACGAAGTTTTAATTAGGAGTTAACACTAAGGAAGTAGTTAACGTCCTTTAAGAGAGCAAGTAGAAGCCAAAAACTTCACATTTTACTTCATGGACTTTGCTATTATTTATTTTATTGCTAACATGTATAATTTCTGTAAGTAATACAAATACAGGGGTGCCTGGGTGGCTAAGTTTGTTAATTATTTGCCTTTGGCTCCAGTCATGATCTCTGGGTCCCAGGATGGAGCTTCCAGTCAAGCTTCCTGCTCAGCGGGGAGTCTGCTTCTCTCCCTCTCTCTCTCTCTCTCTTTCTCTCTCCCTCTGTTCCTCTCCCTGGCTTGTGTTCTCACTCTCTCTCTCAAATAAATAAATAAAATCTTAAAAAAAAAGAAATACAAATACAAAAGTGGAAAAATGTATATATGATTACATTAAATATAAAGCTTCTATTTTGAAGATACTACAAAGTGACAAGACAAATTATAAACTTTAAATACTTACAACATATGTAATAATAAATATGTTCAGAATACATATTCAGAACATATAAAATGAATTCTCAAAAATCGACAAGAAAAAGAAAACATAAAATGAAAAGAGGAGCAAAATACTTGAACAAAAAAGGAAAAAAGAATGGCTAATAAATACGAAAAGAAACTCACTCTCATAAATGAACAGGAAATGCAAATTAAAAATACCCTGAAATTATTTTTTTTACATCCACTGGCCTGGTAAAAGTTAAGTAGTCAAATTAATTATTATTATATGTGATGTGAGGATATAAAGCTATGTATAAAAATGTGAAGTAACAGACACTCTTATCCATTGTTGGTAAAATGTAAATTAATACAGCCACTTTATGAAATACTGCATTGTAAAATAAAGTTGTAAATATATTAAAAAAAACTATTTTAAAATTGCTTCTGTAGTGAAAGAAAGGAGAGATGATAACATGAGTCTTTAAATTAGAGGTGACTATTAGCTCTGATAATTCACTTGTAATTTTCAATAACATAAATACTAAATGATTTACTAATCAACTTCTCAATAGATAGTGATTAAAACATTTAAAATGTAAAATTTGTACTTTATTTTTCAAAGATATAAATACTAAATTGAGTTTCCAAATGCAATTTCTCATTAAAAAAAATAAGTATTTGGTTGGCATACAACAAAGTATGGCAAACCTAAGTTACATGGTATGGTGAAAAATATAGGCTATGGAAAATGCAGAAAATCCTGAATTCAAATACTGACCCTGATACTAAATAGAAAGTAAGTTTAGAAAACGTATCTATTATGTGTGCGTCACTGTGCTCAGTGGTGCTTATCAGGCCATTCAACACAAGGCTCCAACCATAACTAGCTCCCCTTCTTGTCTGGATGGGGGTATGAGGGGAAGCTAAGCGATGAGTTTCTTCCTGGTATAGCATGGAAGAATGGGACAAGTACTCAGTCAGCTTGGGTAATAAAAAAGGATTAAGTTTTCCAAGACCCCTGGTTGCCAGAATTAGGGCTACCAACCTTTTCTACCTTGAGCTCAAACCATGTAAACCACAGTTACCTAGATTGCTGAAAAATAGCAAACCAACTCTTTAATTCCAATCTTCCTTCCTTACCAGAGACCATGCTACTTTTTCACGACTACCCCAGGTCATAGAGATCTCTTCTTTTTCTAAATTACCATAAATCTATGGACTATGAAACCAAGTTTGCATTTATAATGTACTCAGCACAGTTTTCTGTGTTTGTAATAAAGGAAAAAGTTTATAACTTAGAAATTTCAATCAAAAGATGTGATTTTAACCCATGACTTTAACACAGTGATTTGAATAAATTTAATTACTTAATCTTATCTAATCTTCAAATTCTGTATCTATACAATAAAGAAAACATATGACTTCACAGGGTTGATATGAGGGTGTTATACCTCCATAACTTAAGATATTGATAAACTTTGAGATACAATGTAAAACAGAGCTATGATAATGATGATGTTGATTTTTGAGTTCATAATCTATTATATCATAAGCAGGGATTGTCTCTTAAATACCTGAATTCTTTCAGCTAAAAATTATTTACCTTTTTACTAAGAAGTATTAAAAACTGAGTAGTTAGTAATGAGTACTTTGTAAATACTACTGCTTTATCAAGTAAGTTCCTCTTCATTAAAATAAAAGATAATGAAACTAAAGAAGGCATATTTCAAGTTTTTTACATCACAAATATGAGATAAAGTATATTAGAACAAGAATTTAAATCAAATGATAGGTAAAAAGTAATGCAGGATACAAAAGTAGATGGTATGGAACCAGCATCTGGTTGTAAGACAAATACTGGTGATGCTAAAGAAAATGTGCCTTCTACCAGAGCATTTATTATTTTTTCTTGAAAATGGGATTTGAAACAATGAAGCAATTAATGAATAAGAAATGAGTTATTTTTCACTATTATGTCACTGCCAACACTGAATATCAGATCTTAACTAAATAAAAAGAAAAGCCAAGAAGTCAAAACTAAAATATACTTTATAACCAAAGAATAATAAAAAGAAAACATAAACATAGGCTAAATTATAAGAAAATTGTAATTAGTCAATACCATCTCTCTTAAATCACTAATGCCAATGGAAAATATTTCAATGTTTAATGCTGAAGAACTAGGTAGAAATTATATTGGTAAAAATAATATATCACAATGGAAAATGGCAATTGTGATGTGTACAGAACTATACATATATAAAGTAATGAAAAGTGGGGCGCCTAGGTGGCTCAGTTGGTTAAGCATCCGACTCTTGTTTTCAGCTCAGGTTATGATCTTAGCGTCCTGGGAACGAGCCCTGTATCGGGCTCCCCACTCAGCGAGGATTCTACTGGTCTCCCTCT
This sequence comes from Phoca vitulina, assembly GCF_004348235.1. Classification (NCBI taxonomy): domain Eukaryota; kingdom Metazoa; phylum Chordata; class Mammalia; order Carnivora; family Phocidae; genus Phoca; species Phoca vitulina. The sequence goes on along the minus strand of NW_022589711.1, from coordinate 22,324,017 downwards.
CCCTCTGCCTCTCTCCCTGCTTGTGCTCTTTCTCATAAATCTTTAGAAAAGTAAAGTAATGAAAAGTGAATAAAGTTCAACTTGGAGATATATCGTGAAACAATACTTAAAATTAGGTCACAGAATCAGGAGGCGTGAGAGTAGACAAATAATTAGTTATTAAGGAGTAAATGTGTCTTCGAAAGATTCTCTCTTACAAATGATTATCAGTTGTGGGCGCCTGGGTGGCTCAGTCGTTAAGCGTCTGCCTTCGGCTCAGGTCATGATCCCAGGGTCCTGGGATCGAGCCCCGCATCGGGCTCCCTGCTCGGCGGGGAGCCTGTTTCTCCCTCTCCCACTCCCCCTGCTTGTGTTCCTGCTCTCGCTGTCTCTCTCTCTCTGTCAAATAAATAAATAAAATCTTTAAAAAAAACAAAACAAAACAAAAAACAAATGATTATCAGTTGTTTCTGTTTAATTTCCATTGTTCAGTATTTTCAATTTTAAAAATCCAATTACTAAAGTTATTTGTTCATGAATTAGTACATTACCAGCTGAGAAAAAGGCACAGTCCTTGACTTCACAGAATTTCAAGTTCATAAAGGAGAGAGCCACAAGTCAGTACACCTCAGAACAGCAAGGGCAATAAGGGTTACACCACCATTCTGCACAAGATGCTATGGGAGCCTAGGATCAACAGTGATTAACTCTTGCCTAAGAGGTCCTAGGCTTCACAGACCAGACATGGTATCAGTATGTGAATTGGGGAATGAACGGTCTTAGCCAGACCAAGAACTAGAAAATAAGAGAATCCCTAGTAGGTAGAGAGAAACAGATTAGAAATTATGCCCACAGGGCTCTAAGATGGAAATTGTGGTTGGAACATAAGGCTATTGGAAAGAAAGAATACGAAGCTGGAAATTCAGGTGCACACTAGGTTTCCAAGAATCTACAGAGCCCGTTAAATACAGTAACTTCAGATAATGCAAGTCATCGAAGGCTTTAAAACTGAGGTTGGCCTAGATAGAACTTCATTAAGTTAGAAGACATTGAGTGAAAAGGACATTATTTTAGAAAGTGAAGGACACAAAGAGTGTAGTATTAAGACTGTTAAGTTTGTGGACATAAAGCATTTAATGTTAAGACTTGAATTTCTAGTAGTCAATATGGATTATGGTGCTGGGGCTCAGATAAAAGTTCAGGACTGTAGAAAATATTTTGATTAATATCTAGCCTTCTATGATTATGGTAGCCACAGTTGAGATGTCGCAGGGGGGAATAAGTTTAAACAGTAAAGGAAAAATGGAAGAGAAAGCGCTGAAAACACTGATACTTAAATAGCAAGGAGAGAAAGGAAAAAAATACAATTTAAAATTGTATTTGCATTAAGTAAAAAATTTCAGGAGTAAATTCTCATTCCTCTTTCCTTCCTTTTTAATGCTTTTAAGTCATTAAAATTGTTACCTATTTAACCCTATATCATTCTCTTGCAATCCCTATTAATTATAGAGGTTTAATGTCATATACTGTACTAATAGATAATACTATTTAGCATGTTATATGCACACTTCATTAAATATCTCATTGAATTCTCAAAACAATCCCATGAGGTCATTAATTATTATTAACCAAATCTTACTAATAAAGAAACTGACGCAGAGAGTGGTTAGGTGATATACCCAAAGTTACACAACTAATAAATAATGGAGCAGAGTTTTGAAAACAAAGCCCACCTTCTCATCAACTACATTACTTCTATATACTTCATATCTTTTATTACCAGTAGTTACTTTTGTTTTATGTTATCATTTTCACCTTAATGATTTTAATTAAATTCTGTATTATAATTAAATTTAAAAGAAGTGAAAAACCACCTACAACTCCTACTCTATCAATCAGTAACCTAGCCAGATTCTCACTTATCGAGGACCTGGTATATACCTATAAATAAACAGCAGTGTTCTTGGTTTTGAATTAATAATTAAGTGCAACAGACATAGTAATAATCCAACACCAAAGTTTCATCTAACATCATATTTGTTTAGTGTTATGAAAGGATATAGGGAACACAACCAAATTCCATACACAGCAATAGGCAACAGCATAGCAGGAGACTCCAAGGCAGGGCTTCCAAACATCCCACTCACTCAGAATTCAGGACATAGAATCAAAAAGACAATACAGGGTATGTGAAGACAACCTCATTTCAGGAAACCAATCAGCACTGAGCCCCTTAAGCTTTTATACCTTGCTCTGATTCTCTGATGTATCAATATAGTTACTTATCACCCAGGAAGCCATCTCAACAATTAGGTACAGGTACTTGGTTTAATAAAAAGTAACCTGGCCAGATTCTCATTTATCTTGGATCTGGTAGATACCTATAAATTCCTTGAATTTGTGGTACAAGGAGGCTGTCTGGAGATAAGAGAAAAGATGACTAACCAGTTATTAATACTTTCCTTCCACCATGAATTTAATTACAACATGAAATGATTTCATTTAATTCATCTTTATTAAAATATAATTACATGTTAAATGCTTGTTGAGGTTTTTCTTAAAATTGATTTTTTTAAAGATTTTATTTATTTGTTAGAGAGAGAGAGCACAAACTGGGGAGCGGCAGGCAGAGGGAGAAGCAGGCTCCCCGCTAAGTCCCCGATGTGGGACTTGATCCCAGGACCTTGGGATCATGACCTGAGCTAAAGGCAGATGCTTAACCGACTGAGCCACCCAGGGATCCCTAAAATTGATTGATTTTTAAGATATCTAATCTCTTCTAACTTTCAGGGAAGCAAAGTAACATCAATAAGATTTGTTACATTTTCCTAAAGCTTAAAGAATGCACTGATCCTTAATATTTGAAATATATTTTAAAATATCCAAAATATCCAAAATTACACCAAGGTCAAATACAAACTGTAACAGAGTACAGACTTTGGAGTCACCAAAAAAAAAAAAAAAATTAGTTTCTTTTGTGTGGTAGCAATGATAGAAAATGTCCTTGATGACTTATAGGACAAACAAAGCATATAAAGTACATATGAAAACAACTGATCTATAAAACAACCTAATTTTTAAATGAGTATATCTATTTTAAGAACATACAAAGTGTATTTTACTGAAGTGCAAATGAAAATCCCAATTTTTGCCCTTGTACTTATTTTTAAATGGTTGGGAAAAATAATCTATCAAAAACGTGTGTAGATTTTTATTTATTAAAATTACATGAAGAATTTTACTGAGAAAATGTTGATTTCTTACAGTTTTGCCATATTTCCTTTTCTCCACATACATTTTGGGGGCTGATACTATTTCCTGTGTATCAGAACCATAATGGTTTTAATAACTGCAAATTTGCTCTCCTTCACTTTTCTGCAGCCTTTAAGATATGCTTAAAGTTCTCAACTTCAATCTCTCACTTTTATTAGTAATTATAGATTTATATATTTTTCATCATTTGATTATAGATATAAATCCGTGAGTATTTTTGTGCTGCACTAAGTGATTACCTTTTTTTTACTTAACCCTCAAAAATCTATAAAGTAGGTGACATTATTTTAGTTATTTTACAGATGAGAAAACTAAATATGGAATTGCTAAGTGTTCTGACAAAAGTCATACAGATCTATATTTTTATCTTGTCAGGCTAGGAATGTATAATTCTTTTTAGAGTAAGTTGAGAACCTGTCCTAACTCCAGTATCTGGCTTATACAACCTTCATTAGACTTGGTCATATACGAATTACTTGCTCATTCAATTTGTCCAGATGTGCAATTCAGAAAATACAGGGTAAGTGAAGACTATTTCCTTTCAGGGAATCCATCAGCTCTGGGGCTCCCTACTGGACAACACAAGTCTATAAAGGAAAACAGACTCTTGGGGAAGATGGTAAATATGGAATCACAAAATCTATTTAGGGGTATTTTATTAATCCAAGGGAAAGGTGATGGTATCATGGACCAGAGTGGTTACAGTAATGGTTTTAAAAGGCAATCAAGAAACAGACTCTTAACTACAGAAAACAAATTGATGGTTACCAGAATGGAGGTAGATTGGGGATGGGTTAAATGGGTGATGGGGATAAACAAGTACACTTGTTATGATGAGTATCAGGTGTTGTAAGGAAGTGTTGAATCACTATATTATACACCTGAAAATAATATATACTGTATGTTAACTGGAATTTAAATAAAAAAATAAATAAAATTTTTGTTTTAAAAGAAAAAAAATTCTGAATATATTTTTAAAGGAAAGCCAGAGAAATTTGCTGTTGAACCCATTATAAAGTTTGAGGAAAAGTGAAGTAAAAAAAAAATACCTTCCAAGTTTTTGTCTAAAGGTCCTGGAATACTGGGATCTCCCTTTTGTGAAACAGTGATTACTGTGGAAGGAACAGGTTGAGGTGGGTTAGGAAGGAGTTCAGATTAGTATATGTTATATAAGATGCCTGATAGACATCCAAGTTGACCAGGTACACTTCTGGATGTACAAGTCTGAGTTCAGAGGAGAAATCTAGGTTGGAACATATATTCAGGATTCAGTTAATATAAAATCTTGAGGCTGAATAAAACCACATGGAGAGTAAATGGCAATATGAGAATCAAATTACCAATCCTTGGAGGAGAAATCAACAAAGAAAATAGAAAAGATAAGAAAAGAACCAAAATAGACTGATGTTATGGAAACTAACTGATAGAATTGTTTCAAAAAAGAGGTAGCTAATATATATGACTAATGCTGTTGATAATTCAAATAAAATGAAGGCTGAAAATTGACTTCTAAATTTGACAATGTGAGCATATGATCTTGAGTTGGGTTGTTTTGGCAGAACAGTTGGACAAAAGTGGAATGCTTTTGTGAGAAAAGATGGGGAATACAGACAGCCCTTGCATGGAGAAGTAATGAAGACAACGTATAGATAATTTTTCAAGGAATTTTTTTAGAGAAACGTGTAGTACCTGAAGGGGGATGAACATATGGCAGCATATTTATATGCTGATGTATATAATATAATTGATGATGCATTAGATTAATACTATTAATATTAGAGAACATGTATCATGAATTGCATAATTCACCTTTCTTACATTTCAATGATAACTTCCAAAATCTTAAATTCACTTTTGTTATCTCCTTTATTTTCATTTAATAGTTAATTTTTATAGTTTCTTCCCCAGGAAAATATAGGCTGCTAGCTCATCTTTCCTCTACAATTTTCATATGATGTATGTATGCATACATATGTGTGTATATGTAGAGACACTTATATGTATACTTCACATAAAGATATACAGTCTCTACTATGAGACAGAATGAGAGGTTTGAACTAAATTATCTCTTACTCCCCAGATCCTTTTTAAAGGACTAGAATCCTTTCTTACAGTCTCTCCAGAGATTTGCTTCATTTATTGGGAGCAGTTATTTATAGAGCTATTGCTCAACTTCACCTGTCACTATGAACACCTAAATCTGATGTATTGATGACCCTTTCTTCTTGACTGAAAAAAAATATGTTTACCACTTCAATTAAAATTATTTATTAACAGGATTAATGACGTTTTTTCTCTATCTCAATCTCTTAGAAAATTTTGTTCTTGGTCCATTTTTATCTTAACATTTGTTGCCTGTCTCTTTTCAGCTTTGGTGATGTATACTGTACAGAACTTAGAGCAGCTAAATTTGTCAGCAGTGCTCTCATTTATAAAAAATAAAGGACTCCATGCTATTCCTTACTTTAGGGTTATGTTTATTATTGCTTATTTTATTTAGACTGATAACTAATCAGTTCATTCTCATTGAGTCTTTACTCAATGCAACGTGAAAAAGTTAGAATTTTTTTTTTTTTAAAGTTAGAATTTTTTAAATAGGATTTGGACCACCATTCTAGTCTGTCCAAATTAGCAATGTGTTAGGCCATTAAGAAAAGATAGCCTCATACGCCAAAGTTGCTTTACAGTTTCCAGGTAGATGGATTTATAAATGCTTCTGAAATTAATAAATACAAAGTGTTAGGAACCAATAGCCTATTTTATCTATGAAGCATATCTTTTTGCCAAGATTTTTTGTTTGTTTGTTTTTGTTTTAGCAAGGGAAGAGGGGGGAAGAGGAGAGGGAGAGAGAGAATCTTAAGCAGACTCCACACCCAACCCAGTGTGAAGCACAACGAGGGGCTCGATCTCACAACCCCTGAAATCATGACCTGAGCCAAAATCAAGTCAGACAACTTAACCGACTGATTCACCCAGGTGCCCCACCAAGTATTTTTTTTTTTTTAATGTCTGACTTTGTACATTTAGTTCTATGAACAAACTTCCTGTGTAATTAATATTTTAAAATCAATTTATCAAACCTCATAGGAGACAGAAACAATGATATATTGAGATACGATCACTTCTACCAAGGAGTTTACAACTGAATACTAAGGAAAGAAGAATAAGAACAACAAAGCATACTTCCCTGAAATAATAACTGTAATACAAGGCAAATATGATAAAGGCTATAAACCGAGTATAGATTTTTCTGTGAAAAAGTTGGCGAGAGAACTATAAACAATTAGAAAGATGCCTTAAACTTTAGAAGTGTCACGCTTGGATTGAGCAGGCATGTAAATATATACGATTATAACATTAGCTCTTATACACATGCAAAGATAATTCCTACTTTTTGTGCACTCATCATTTCAGAATTAAACTGTCAGTGGTATAACTATTGCTTTTCTTATATCTTTTACTTAAAAATTAACTTCATTTATTATGTTCCTGTAGTTGAATTATGTTTCCCATTGTTCATTTACATATCTTTTGATTACTTCTAAGTGACCATATCTTTTAAAAGTCTTGACTGTGCCTTACGTGTGTGTGGTGTAGAGGTGCACCATTCCTGGAAATACCGCAATACCGGTCGATGGAAGGGAGTGGATGGAGCAAGCCAATATTCCACCTCCCTGCTCCAAAAATCCATTTATATATTATCTTCAGATAGAGGACATATCAGATATCAAGCTGATAAGAACAGATACTACATCTGATTTAGCCAAAAGGCCAAGAAGCAATTGACTATGTTTTAAAAAAAAATACATCAGTTACAATTACAATGTGCGACCTCTAGTCATGGAATTACTATCATCCCTCTTTATTGCAATGCATTTCAATAATCTGAGTGGAGATTCATTATATTTCAAAATACACAAAATCTGAAATTTAGGTTTTGAGATTAGTCTTTAAAAAATGCCCTTTTAAGGTCGTTTTGCTACCTCACTCACCTACTTCTCCAGAGTCCTCCTAGGTATAGAGAATTAACAACATTATATGAATATTTAATTACCTTTAAACTTTCACTTGGAATCAAGGGCAATAATAAATATAGAGCTTGAGGTATAGAAAAAAGAGCATATAGAAACTACCTACTGCCATTTATGTAGTATATATACAAGTGCTTGAAAAAGTTGATATACATTTTTATAATCATTTAACCTCAAACTCTAGTATAATGGATTAATAACAGCTTGATATTTTTATAGTATGTATGAAATAGAACCATGATGTTTTTAATTAGCTAATTTTACATGCTTTAAAACCATCATATTTCAAAAATATTTTTGAGAAGCCAGATGTTTCTCACTGATATATTTTTAATTAAGAAATAAATGGTAAGTTCAAACTAAAAGTACAGACTTTTTCATGTACTTAATTCTGGGGCCTAAAAAGACAAACTGCCATAGAAAAAAAATCTTTCTACTTAAAAATATATGTTATTAAGGAATATGTTGTTTTCCTAGAAACTTTTCCAACCTGGCTCCTATGGAGCTGCAGCATGTACATCCAGAGGAGAAGTAACATCAGGGTCTGGTGAGGTGGTCTCTTCAGTGCCTTCTCGAATTTTCCCCCCTTTTAGCAGTGTTGAAAATAGGTCTGGAAAAGCATAGGAAAGCTATATCAAATTTTCCTTAGGAGGTTTTTTCCATACTGTTTTAGCAACTTTGCATGGTGAAGGTGTTACATGGTATGACATACGTATTCATTTTCACTAATGAGTCCTCCCATGTAAAATTAACAAAATCCTCAAGAAAAATATAATTACAGGGGCACCTGGGTGGCTCAGTCGGGTAAGCCTCTGCCTTCAGCTCAGGTCATGATCTCAGGGTCCTGGGATGGAGTCCCACAGTGGGGTCCCTGCTCAGCGGGGAGTCTGCTTCTCCCTCTGCCTCTGCCCCTCCCCCCATTTGTGCTCACTCTCTATTGCTCTGTCTCAAATAAATAAAATCTTGAAAAAAAAAAAGAAAAATATAATTACACTGCATTAATTCAAATCAGGCTATATTTGAAAATATGCTTGTGTGAGTCAGATCAGAAGCATACTTAGAACTACACAAACATAAAAATGCTTTCTAAGGAAAACTGAACTATTTAGGATGGTTATCCTATATACAAAATGAAATATGATGCTTTAGGACAATATGTCTTTTGATATGCTCTCTTTATAAGCTAGATTTTTAAAAATATTTAAATATTATATGCTCTTATACAGTCCAGAAAAATGAAATGCATTGTTTAATGAGTATAAATAAGAATTACCAAAAATGAAAATATCACTAATTACATTTCTAATCTTGAATGAAAAAGACAATACTGCATGTTGGCAGATATATATCATCTTTAATTTGTTGAAATGATCAGCGTAATTAGTTACAACATGAGAAATATATTTTGATTTGATTCTTCCCCAGGATTGACTACCTGACGTGTAGTAAAACTCTTGGTGATTTAGTTATAGTTGTTTTCTAAAATCCATAAAAATGTTGATTATGTATTATCTTCTGGTTTAGTGAAAATGAATGTAGTAATAAATATTTAAAGAAGAGAGGTTGCTAAAACAGTAACCATTAATATAAATACTCAGTGTTACTGGATTAAACTTTATAAGGCTTGGATGGATATTAGAGAGCCAATATTTGAATTTCTGTAGTATAACTGAAAGTGGATATAAATAATAAACAGTATCACCATTTTTTATGGTGCTAGAATATTTTAAAAAAACAAGTAATGGAGAAAACTTTTATGTGCTAGGAGCAAAGATAATATTTAAAGTCATCATATTTAATGGACTTTTTTTTCCTATCCCATGTTTTCATATTTAAGATAGATAGTACTTTAGGAAAAATACAGTTGAATTATCTGATTGTTTCATGGTCCTTAATCTGTTAACACTTACTTCAATGTCATTTGCCTTCCCAATTGCCCACTCTTAAGTTTATAACTTTATCTAAACCTCACTGATACTGAAAACACTGTAAAATAATGTAAATGCTATAAATTAATTTTTACAAATATTCTTATACCCACCTGCCATATGATTATGACACATACATACAGTGAAATTATAGTTGCCCAATATGTAGTTTGTTTAATGAAACACAAAATCAGTAGAAATGTCTATTTCCACTTGATATATTTTGTCAGATTTTTTAGAAATCTGTATTTGGTTATTTCAAAACAACAGTTAAAAACTGACTCTAAAAAATAAATGATAATTTACAACTAAGATAAAAACAAATATGTTAATATAATTTCTTTAATAATGATGGCAAAATAAAATTAGAAATGATCTTTAAGAATAAACTCTAAATACAAAAATGAAATCCAAAGCTTCCAGGAAGGAAAATCTGATAGAAATTAATCCTGACCTCTGTGACTTAAATTTAATCATGGAACACTACGTCAAAAACTAATGATGTACTGTATGGTGACTAACATAACATTAAAAAAAAAAAAAGTTAAAAATCAAAATAGAGAAGGGTATTCTATTTACAAACAACTGTCTTTGTGGCTTAAATATATGCAAATTTATTTCTCCCTGTGGAAAAGAAAACTCATTAAAATAGGAAAATACATTTCATATTTTGATAGAAAAACTCTATTAATAACTTAATTTAGCATGAACAGTACAATATTGTGGGGGGAAAAACCTATGATTTAATGACAAATTTCTAAAATGACAATATTCACCAATAGATATTGCAGAAACTTAAAGAAAATCATGAACAATCAGAACACCTGATTATGAACAATAAGAAAACCTGTGAAACTGAAAAGTGTGCTCAGAGACAGCTTGCTGTGACCCAAACCCTACAAAATAGAAGGTGCATTTCTTCAAGATCGGCTGTAACATAAGCAAATAAAATCCTTACAAGATAGCTACAAAAATAAGAGTTCATCAGAGTTCCCAAGTGTTCATATTCAGTATTAAATATATCTTTTAAATATGAAGTTATCAAAGTGAAAACATACAATAATAGTAAAATCAGTTTAATTTTCACAAATTTCTTGCCAACAGGTTGCCACTTTACATAAGCAAGCAGAATTCAAAATTGAAAAGAGCAAACTATGAAAGAAAAAAAAAGGAACCAGGAAAAAGTTTGAGGCTGAACAAAAGAACAGCCTAAGAGGAATATTTTCAAAGGTATAACAGATAAACTAGGCATATTATAGAGGTGAAACTAGTAAAAACTTCATTTTCCATAATTTAGTAATGAAATACAGGGTTCACAAGCCACAGGTGCTCTAACAGGAGAAAAATGGCAAATTCCTTTTGTCTCCTTGGAAAATTATTATATCAAATAATTAGATAGACATCACACACACACTAGTTGATATTAGCTAAATTTTAAATATTAAATATCAAATTGTTTGGAAGATGTAAGGCAGTACCTTATAAGAGAGAGAGTATAAACTGCAGTTTAAAGGAAAAAAGGTGAAATTTTCTAAGTATATGGATCCTCAAAGTATTAAGCTGAGTAAGCAAATAAAGCAAAAACAATGGTAGCAAGCTCATGAACACTATTAATTACAAACTTCATTATAGGATAAACAAAGATTAATACAATTTAGTTATTAAATAAAGGGTTTTTAAGTTCCCTGTATCTAATTAGGTTACAGAGCAATAAAGAATAAAAAGAAGACAACTGGTAAGTTTACATGGACTAAGGCCAACCTGAATTTATTTATTTATTTATTTTATATTTTTAAAGATTTTATTTATTCATTTGAGAGAGAGAGAGAGAAAGTGCACAAGCAGGAGAGGCAGAGGGAGAGGGAGAAACAGGCTCCCCACTAAGCTGGGAGCCTGACGCGGGGCTCAATCCCAGGACCCTGAGATCATGACCTGAGCCGAAGGAAGACACTTAACCATATGAGCCACCCGGGCGCCCCCAACTTGAATTTAATAAAGACGCACAAAATAGTTTTGCATAGCAGCAGGTAGAAATGAGAAAACTCATACAAAATAACAAAACAATTCCTCGGTGAAACAAATTTTGGGAAGCCTGAGAATCAAATTTAAATGTTGTGTGCATGCTTGTGTTGGATTATTTATTTTTATAATTAAAAATACTTCACTCTTTAAAATTCTATTTTAACTTAGGAATACCTACCAGGAATGGTATGCTATATGCTTCCATTTTTGGTGAAACATGTCATGGGACATTTCTCTCCAGTCTACACTTTAGATAATACTGGCCTGCAGTGAAAAATATAATATTTGGCAACAGGAGCGACTTATGGTAGAAAAACTGCAAAGTTTTCTGTTGAGTTGCCATTGTAAATACTGGGAGTCCCTCAGTAAATTTCCAAATCTAACTCAATGGACAGGTTCTAAGTTTAGTAATGGGTAGGGGTAAGAGATTATAGAAGTACTTGCTGGCTTTGAGATGCTTTCAGGTGTACAGACCATCAGGTCCTTAAGTCTAAGGTATGAAAGGTCATTAATCCATCCCCACCTTTTGTCCCCATTAGGGTACTGCTGATAGGATGCAGCAGTATCCCTGGCACCCTGGAATCTTCTACTCTAAATATACCATCCTAGAATGGTAACTGCAATGAACTCCTGGTAAACTGCTTTTCTACCCTAAAAATAAAGCAAAAAATGTTCTAAGATTAAATTTTGTTTGCTTGTATAGGATGATATTAAAGATACCCAAAACTGTCCAGAAAAGAAGAAATCAAAGATATATATACACACACATATATATATCTATATATAATATTGGCAGAAGGTAAAAATAACATGAAGCTATGACAGGATGGCAAGAAGGGGGAAGGGGACCTCAAAAATAAGCCTCGTAAGGGTCACAAAACAAATTTTAAAAGATAAATAAAATTTCACAGGTCCATGGTTTTAAGATACGAGGTGGTTAGAAAGAGTTGAAAAAATTACAAGGGGGTATTTTCAGCCTCTGATATAGGTAGCCTAGCTTAAATAAAATAAAAAATTAAAATAAAATAAAATAAAATTAAAATAAAAATAAACTCTGGGGAGAGAAGTGGAAGAGACTTAAGGGAGGCAGAGACTAAAGAAGATGAGATCCTTGAAAGAACAGTATTACACTGGTGCTGCATCAGATTTTAGACACCCCATCTATACTGAGGGCATCCTCCATCTCTAATATAGGGGGTGGAGTGGTTGGAAGGGGATAGAAAGACCTCAAGTAGAAAGCTGCAGTTATTGAAACCCTATGGAGGAATCAGAAGTTGGACTCTGGCTTTCAGAGCAGCTGGAAATTAGGGCTGGGGGTGTGACTGTGGAGAGTCAAAGAAGGAGGAGTCCAAAAGCTGCCCACAGACACCACTCTAACTGCCCTTGTTCCAACCAAGGCTAAAAGCAGCCCAGAAGAAAACAACAGAAAGCCTTGAAAGAGCTTAGTAGAGATTTTAGTAGCTGTTTACCCCAAGGGAGGTGAGTTCACAGTTAAGTCTCGACAAATTCAGACTGTAAATATCCTGGCTCTCCTTGTTGGCAGACTAAGGGACTATCTACAACTAAGTGCAAAACCATTAATAGACTGAAATAGCCCTAACAAAGCCTAAAACCAAGCCTCTAAAAAAACAAGGGGATCTGTGAGTCATTTAAACTGCCTGCTAGAAGAAAATTCAAAAGTTTTCAGAAGAAATTTGCAATATCCAGAGTCTCTAAAATATATCATCCATAATGTCCAGTGTGCAAGAAAACTTATTAAACATGTGAAAAAACAAGGAAATGAGGCCCAGTATCAAGAGAAAAATCTGTCAATTGAAATAAACACACTAACCAGATAGCAACTAAGAAATTCTGGAATTGAACAAACGCAATATCTGAAATAAAAAATCCATTAGTTGAGATTAAAAACATATTGGACAAAATAGAAAAAGAATCAGTGAAACACCTGTTAATGTAAATAATCCACACTAAAGTATACAGAGGAAAGAAAGATTGAAAAGAAGAAAAGGGACTACAATGTCAATAACCTGAGAGCCAGTATGAAGATATCCTGCATATACGTTTTTGGAGTCCCAGACAGAGAGGACAGAGAGATTGAGACAGAAATATTTGAAAAAAGTATGACAATTTTTTTTTAAGTTTCATCACAAAGAAACCCACAGGTTCAGGAAGCTCAGCAAATTCCAAGCAGGATAAAGTAAAACAATTGTTTCTTTTTTTAATTATGAATTTAGGAGATTTTAACTATAGGCATCATTTGTTTGCTAGGAATCCAAACTGAAAACGAATACATAAATTATTTTATAAATGTTACAAAAGTACTAAACTTGTTGGAAGAGTAGCTTATTACTAAATTAACAAGAACATTAAATTCTGGAAAATATACGAAATAGATTAAAGACTTGAGTGTAAGATCTGAAACCATAAAACTCCCTGAAGAAAACATAGGCAGTAAGTTCTTTGACATCAGCCTTAGCAATACTTTTTTGGACCTATCTCCTCAGGCAAGGATAACAAAAACTAAAATAAACAAATGGGATTATATCAAACTAAAAAGCTTTTGCACAGCAAAAGAAACCATCAACAAAATGAAAAAACAATCTACTGAATGGGAGAAGATATCTGCAAATCTTATATCCAATAAGAGGTTAAAATATATAAAGAACTTACACAATAACAGGTTAAAATATATAAAATATATAAAGAACTTATACAATTCAGCACCAAAAAAAAAAAAAAAAACCCAAAAAACAAATAAGCCGATTAAAAAATGGGCAGAGGACTTGAATACATATTTTTCAAGGAAGACATGCAGATGGCCAACAGACACATGAAAAGAAGTTCAACATCACTAATCATCAGAGAAATGCAAATCAAATCCACAGTGAGATATCACCTCACACCTGTCAAATCAGCCATCATCAAAAAGACAAAAAATAACAGTGCTGGCAGTAATGTGGAGAAAAGGGAACCCTTGTACACCATGCACGACAATGTAAGTTAGTGCAGTCACTATGGAAAACAATATGGAGGTCACTCAAAAAATTAAAAATAGAACTACCAGGGGCACCTGGGTGGCTCAGTTGGTTAAGCAGCTGCCTTCAGCTCAGGTCATGATCCCAGGGTCCTGGGATCGAGCCCCGCATCGGGCTCCCTGCTCAGTGGAGAGCCTGCTTCTCCCTCTCCCTCTGCCTGCCACTCTGCCTACTTGTGCTATCTCTCTGTCAAACAGATAAATAAAAAATATCTTTAAAAAAAAAAATAGAACTACCATATGATCTAGCAATTCCACCTCTGGGTATTTACCTGAAGAAAACTAAAATACTAACTTGAAGAGATACATGCACTCCTATGTTTACTGCAGCATTATTGACAATAGCCAAAATATAGAAACAACCTAAGTGTCCACTGATGGATGAATGGACAAAGAAGATGTGGTATATATGTGCAATGGAATATTGCTCAGCCATAAATAGGAATGAAATTTTGCCATCTGCAACAACATTAATGGATGGAGAGAGCATAACGCTAAGCAAAATAAGTCAGACAGAGAAAGATAACTATCATATGAGCTCATTTATATGTGGAATCTAAAAAACAAAACAAAACAGAAACAGACTCATATATACAGGAAACAAATTACTGGTACCAGAGTGGGGAAGTGCTAGGGAGTAGGAAAAACAGGTAAGTAGAATGAAGAGGTACAAACCTCCAGTTATAAAATAAGTCATGAGTAAGTAATATACAGCATAGGGAATATAGTCAATAATATTGTAGTAATTTTGAATGGTGATGGATGGTAACTAGACTTACCATGGGGATCATTCTGTGATATGAAAAAATATATCACTATATTTTACACCTAAAATTAATATAATACTGCATGCCAGTTAAACTTCAATAAAAAAAATCTAGAAAATATTAGAGGTTTGAGTTACTTAAAAGTGTAGGGCACTGAATTAAAAATTATAACCTCAAGGTATTTGTTGAAAAGTCGAATATTATAATTGACCAAGTGATGTTATTGAGGTGACTTCTGTTTTTTTTCTCTTTTTAACATTTTATAAATAAACTTTTTATATATCATTGTTGGCATTATGCTACTACTCTTTCAGAATTGGTTGTAGATAATCATTTTTTTCTTGATGTGGCAGAGTATGATGAAGATACAAAATCTGCTCATAGAATGAAATATTTAGCTAATGATCATTAAAATTGTATGAAGTACTAAAGTTCAAAGACACATATGCGGAAACATCTAAAAAAGTAAGGACCATGGAGAAGTTCTGAAAGGTAGTAAAAGTTATGATCAGACAATTTACAAAAAAAGAAATATCAATGATGAATTCCAATGACCAACTAGCATGCAAAGATTTGCAGACCAAAATATCTTTAGCCTATTAAATTGGCTTATAAAATAAAACTCAATATTAATGCTATGTTAAGTTCTAAAAAACCAACCAAGTAAAATGTTGGGTTGTATCATTGACAAGTTTATAGAACGACAAGGGTGAGATAACTATATAAATGGGAATCATTTTCAAATGTGGGATATCCATATTTGCATTATTGAAGAAATGTTATAGCAGGGTTTCACACTATTTTTTTTAAATTACTAGCTTTGGTAAGCAGACTCATATGGTGCTATGAAAATATAATATTAATTTCATGCTCATTATATGCCAAGTGTTTTGGGGGCACTTGGTATAGTTGTGAGCAAAACAGAAAAATCTCTACACATGCACAACTTAATTCTAGCAGTTATTGGTATCAAAAGCCTTACAAGTTTGAAGATTCTTTGGATGTAACTAAAATGTATTTTTCAGGTTTACTGAAGAAAATATTTTAAATCATTGTTGATCCTTATGGAATTCAAGCAATTGACTCTAGACCCTTATTTTGCAAAAGTTGTTTCCTTGAAAAAATCACTTGCATAAATTCTGCTCCTTCAAAAAACCAAACTATTGGACAAGGTTTGTTTGTGTGAGTGTGCGTGTGTGTGTGTGAATGTGTGTGTGTGTATGTAAGTGGGATTTTTGGGAATGGAAAATGCCATAATATTCAGATATTTGTAAAAATATTAACAAGTAATATGATTTTTTTTTAAAGATTTTATTTATTTTTTTGACAGAGAGAGACATAGCGAGAGCAGGAACACAAGCAGGGGGAGTGGGAGAGGGAGAAACAGGCTTCCTGCGGAGCAGGGAGCCCGATGTGGGACTCGATCCCAGAACCCTGGGATCATGACCTGAGCTGAACGCAGACGCTTAACGACTGAGCCACCCAGGCGCCCACAAGTAATATGATTTTTAATGTAAAAATCTTAAACTTGTTTGTTCCCTACATTAAAATACTACTTCAGAGCCTATTTCTTAATTGTTATAAAAAATTTGTCACAAAACACTACAGTAATAAAGCCATTTCTTATCAAGAATGACAACCGGGGGCACCTGGGTGGCTCAGTCGGTTATGAGTCCCACTCTTGATTTCAGCTCAGGTCACGATCTCAGGGTACTGAGATCGAGCCCTGCATGAGGCTCCACGCCTACGCCTAGCATAGAGCCTGCTTGGGATTTTCTTTCTCCCTCTCCCTCTGCCCCTCCCTGCTCTCTCTCTCTCTAAAAAGAAAAAAAAAAAAAAAGAATGACAACTGTTGTCTGGTCATTTCCTTTTGTATAACAAGATGATTATCACAGTATTATTTATGATACCCCAAAATAGAAACAAATATCTATACTTCCTTCTTTGTCTGACTCCTCAATCCACAATTAGTTGTTTCGCATACTTAACTTTCCTCCAATTTCAATTTAAAATTTATAGTCATAAACTCTGTATCCCTATAATTTCACACTAAATTCTTCTCTTCCAAAAAACTTCCATGTCCTAAATACATTTTTACTGCCATAATGATCTGTGTCTATATCCTGAATCTTCCCTATTTTCCATCTTTTTGCAAGGTGCTAATGAAACTGTAGAATTACAAGCAAATTATATTATAACATAAATAATTTCAATTGAAGAAATTTAAAAACCAAAGTAGAGCTACTGGAATCCTAAGAAGCTGTAGTATTTGCTATCTAGATATCTGTCTGTGGCAAAGTGTGGATTCTGAATGTATAGAAGTATTTAAATTAGAGTTTTTGATGTCTTTAGCTAAAGAAATTTAATAATAGATGAATAACAAAGGAAGGTCTGCAACTTTTGAAACCTGGAGATCCAATAATTAAATATATCATTAGTAGAGGGAGATATACTAAGGCAATTTAATTTCCTTCTAAATAAAGCAGATTAATCCTATTAAACATTCATCATTTTTTCATTATTTCTAATTCATGTGGTTTAAGTAATTATGAAATATGTTAAATACTAGGAAAAAGGTTTTCTTTTTATAGACCTTTCATAAAGTAATAAAATGCAAAAGGTAGGCTAGATAATTAATGTACACTCTATAATAGTTATTAAAATATTTTATTTGGAAAATTTTCCCCCAAAATGCAAAAGATACAGGAGGATATAAAGTTGGATGAGGTACATCACTTAGATTTAATTACAGATAGCATTTTTTATCATTTCAGTTTTTTGAAAATTTCAGACATAATAACATTTAAATTATAAATACTTTAGCCAGCCTCTTTTAAAGATATATTTTCCTACATAAGCATCATGCCATTATTGTACTTAATAAAACTAACATTGATTCTTTAATGTTATCTACAAATATAGTCTATTTTCAAATTTACTGACATATCCAATACAGGTCTACATCTTGCAATTAATTATGACTCTATTTTTTTAATCTGAACAATTTGTTACCCTAAATATTTTACATAGTGATTTTAATATCCTTTGACATTATGTGCTGAATTAAATATTCCATTAAGTTTTTAAAAATGGTGATTTTTCTAATACTATCATTCCTTCTTTATTTAGTTGGAGGCATTTTTCTGTAATGAAAAGCTGTCCCTCATGAACTGAGACTATTTGGTTACCGAGAAATAGAGCTGTTACAAGAAAATGAACATAAATGCTTAATTCTTTTCTTTAATTGCATATTTTCAGAGTAAGGATTTGGTAAAATAGTTATCAAATAATAAGACTTTTTTTGTTTTCTCTCTCATATCAAGGTAGACTGATGGATTTTAATATACTTAATATGTTTCAATCAACTTCAGTCATTATTCTTTTTCATGCTTAAATTTTCATAATCTTGACCAACAGAAGCTCCATTAACCTGATTTCTATGTTATCACAAATATACACACAGTGCATTAACAGTTATGATTTTTCAATAAATTTCAAAATCATCTCTGTAAATTAATTTTAGTTCTTTAGTTATCCTAACTGAGAGCTTTATAAAGGCATTGAGAGAACAGCCAGGGCCAGTTCATTAAAATCATGAATATTTTACAGTAAGAGAAAAATAATAATCACAAAAATATATGCTTTTAGAAATGCTACATTCAACTTTTCTGTATACTTTTGAAGTTTAAAAAATTTAACCAAACACAAATGTACTTAAAAGGTAATAATAATACAAAAAGTAAACATGCAAAATGATTTATGTAGTTAACTAATACATTCTATTTATGTATGATCTGGGAAAGAAAAATAAGTGCTTACTGATTTTCAAATATCACATAATTGTAATCACTTTTACAGAGTAACATTCTCATTGTAGTGCTAATCACAAAGAAAATTACAACATATAACACTGTCACCAGTGAGTTTTTACTATGTATATTTTTCTGTTTTTCTAGATAAAGCTATATGGATAATCCTTAACCTTAAAGTAAAACATAATTAACCTAAACAAATTGCAGTGTTGTTGGATATCTGTATCAGAATTCTTTTTCTTATATAGATAATTGTCTTAAAGAATTCTGGACAAAATATGGCTAAAGTTATTTTCCTTTATTATAATCCATAAAATCTTGAATTAAGTAAAACTTTCTTTTAAATCTTACCAAAATTAGCTCTTCAAATTCTACTCAAAATTGAAAAAATTATTTTTATTCTACAATTTAAGTTTTAACTATTTAAGTTTCCATAACAGACAACAAGAAATATTATTTAAGTTGAAGCCATTTTATGGAGCTCTTTTTATTTTTTTTAAAAATGGGAAGTCTTCCTGAAAGCACAAATATATGCATTTTTTATATTTTAAAATTTATATGCATACTAAATTTATATGCATACTAAAATATAATAAAGCATATACACACACAATCATAAAGAAAACCATACAGGAAATCTTCCTCAAAGGTCTCTGGAATAATTAAATTGCAAAAGAAATGCCTACATATCAACACAAGGATAGTTTATCTAAATGGAAATGTGTCTGCTGGTTTGTCTTTGTAAATATAACTTAGTTAATCAAAAGAAACTTAAAAACTCCTGAAGAGCAGGTCTTTGGCACTAAATAAACATTCACTAAATATACTGCGAATTGAATGAATGAATAAATGGAAGCATGTTTTCATTTTGTTTAATATTTTCTGCTACTTTCTCTATACTCTAGTGTAATGAAAGGGAATCTTTTGAATTTATGATAAGTAGATGAAAATTATACCCTTAAATCCTGTGCATTTTCCATCACTTAATCACTTTTCCACCAATCAATTTGATTTTAATTTAAAGTTTAAGTTTAAACATCTTTTGTCATAGGAAAACATGTCACTTATTGATAAAGAAAATTTATGTAACATACAACTATTCTGGCAATTTTTTTTTTTACTATTTTCTTCTACCAACCATTTATTACAATGAGAAGCAAAAGATAATATCAACTTCTGTTGCCTTTTCCCTTGTCTCCTTAACTTAATTTGTAATGCAAGTATTTTGAGTAGTCTCTAAGAAATCTTTGCCTACTTCTAGGTCATGTATTCTCTTGTTGTTTTTCTTTCCTAGAAGCTTTATGGTTTTAGCTGTTACATATACTACTAGTTAAAAATTTATTTTTTAATGAGTATTTAAATCAAATAAGTGGGTAATTACCAAAGGAGAGCTTTACAAGTTACAGATTTAGACTCAGAGATGCACTATGATTTGTATGCACTCCTTTTCTTCTTCTATAGAGTAGTGTAATACTAAGACAACACAGAACGGAAAATAAAGGAAAAAAAATCCACAATATATTTATTAACACAAAGAGCTTGCAGCAAAGTGATTTGTCAAATGAAGAAATATTAAGGAAAGTATTATTAGAGATGGACACACATTTCTACTTTGGCCAAAGGCATAGGGTTTTATATCTATGAGACTTTAAATAGTATCCAATACCTAAAAGCTATTACAGTCAATTAAAAACCCTGCCTCGGTAGACTGAAAAAAGATAGTTACTCTTATTGAAATAGACATAAATATAAAAAATTCCCTAAAGCTAAATTAAATGAAGTGCCTAAATGAATCATTTTTAAGCAAGAGACAACATAACATTCCTTTGTAGATAATATTAATGTACTTTTATGAATTTCTATGGAATCTATTATCCTGCCACAAACTTTAATTGAATACTTTCTAAATCTTCTTTTATTATGTATTTTATGTATAGACATGTAAATTTAATCCTTGTTCTCAAACCTGAATCTATGAGCTTTTGTTATTCCCAAAAAGATTCTCTAATTTTGAAATTCATGATACTTCGTATTTCCTCTGGTTTGCACAGTAGTATTCTAATGTATTATCTAATCATTTACTGTTGATATTAATGATAAAAATAAAACACATCCTTAAACCCTGCGAAGAATAGACATTTTTTCCAAATACACAGTTATTAAAAATGGCCATACTCTATTGTTGCCATATCTTATTTATGAATAATGTAGTAGAATGAAGAGGGATAACTTAGATTTTGTTTTATGTCAACTATAAAATTTCCCAGCTGATATTAAGAAATTGTGACAGGGGCGCCTGGGTGGCTCAGTCGTTAAGCGTCTGCTTTCAGCTCAGGTCATGATCCCAGGGTCTTGGGATCGAGCCCCGCATCGGGCTCCCTGCTCTGCGGGAAGCCTGCTTCTCCCTCTCCTACTCCCCCTGCTGGTGTTCCCTCTCTCACTGTGCCTCTCCCTGTCAAATAAATAAAATCTTAAAAAAAAAAAAAAGAAATAGTGACATAGGTATTTTATTAAAGTAATATTTCTTTACTTATGTATTTGATTTATTTAAAAAATTAATTCAAGAACACTTTAAATTCATTATGTAGTATTATAAATGAAAAAACTTCTCTCCCCCGATAGAAATTTATCAGTCAGAAACTTAAATATATAAGAATGTGAAATAAAGTAACAAATCAAATGTAATATACTATGCTTTCATATCACTACAATTGCTTTTGGTCATTCCTCACATATAAGCTAGAATCTAAACATTAAAAAAAATAAACTAATAAGAAATATTACTGAAGGGAGGGAAAAATGAAACAAGACAAAACCAGAGAGGGAGACAAAGACTCTTAATCTCAGGAAACAAACTGAGGGTTGCTGGAGTGGAGGGGCGTGGGAGGGATGGGGTGGCTGGTTGATGGACATTGAGAAGGGTATGTGCTATGGTGAGCACTGTGAATTGTATAAGAGTGATGAATCACAGACCTATACTCCTGAAACAAATAATACATTGCATGTTAATAAAAAATAAATAAATAAAGGAATATTACTAAGTAAGTTTCTATATAATTCGAATAAAGACTGTATAATAGACTGAATTTAAACTATCTCTAAAAATGTTATTTTTTTTCTGAAAGCACCACTTCATAAAATCAGGACAATTTACACATAACTCTATAAAATATTCAATTATTTTTTTAAGATTTCAAAGTCGTTAACTAGCTTTCCACCTTTCCTGCCACACACTGCATAAAATACCATAGTTTCTATGGTATTTTATTTTGCCCATTATAAGAAGTAATTTAAAAGTTTTACAGTCATAAACATTCTGGTAAGACATCTCATGGTAGGATTCTGGTCATTTGCTTTATAAGCTCAAACATTAACCTTCTTATTGGAAACCTGTACAAAATACTGTTTCAAAATCTCTTTCAAAAGAGTTCCTAAAACATGTTTTGACTGACTTATTTCTAGATTCCATGAACAGACACCAAGCATCTGACATCTAACTTTTTTAAATTAGGGTGATATTTTCCTTTATGTTTTATACACACTTCAATCCATGTTTGTAATGTGAAATGCTTATTTTTACTAAATGAATATGAAATCCAAATACAAATTATTTAAAATACTATTAAAACACAATTTCAAAAAGCCTTATAAAGTAAGGTCCCAAAGTATAAACTCATACATTTCCTACTCATATCTCTTTGCTGTCTTGCACTTTGCCTTCCATCACTGAATGGGCAAAGAAAGTATAGCCATCAGGCAATGCTTTTATATATTAACTATCTGTTATAGTTATATTAACTATCCATCATATAGAAATTTTAGCCATCAGGCAATGCTTTTATATATTAACTAATCATTATATGTTAACTATCTGTTAAATATATATATATGATATATACTTTATATACTATCCATTTTATATATAACTATATATGATATAGTTGTGCTATATCATAGCACAACTTTTGAAATCTTAAAGGTAATTAACTAAAAGGATAATTTTCATGTTTTAATAACATTAGACTATAAATATTTAATATTTAAATTTAAAATGCAATTTTACCCATTTGGAAAAGTATACCATTTGTTGTTTTTCTCTTAAACCTATTTGAACCTCTAGCATATATGCAAATTTAGTAATAATTATCTATAACTCATAATCTTTTTTGTGCTCCAATCTCTATGCACTGCAAATCTCAATCATGACTGGGTCATCAAAATAATTTAGTGGGTCATGACTACGAAGATGGGGGAAAAAAAAAGAAAAGATGGACGGGAGATAGAGACAGGGGAGGGGTAGGAGGAGAGACTAGAAAAAGTAAAATAGAAAGTAGTAAGGACAAGTATTTTTATGACTTTCTAAATACTGGATTGCAATGTAAAAATTATACTGTCTATGGCAAAAATCTTTGAAAGATACCACATAGGAGAGAATCAAAGGAGTCCCACTGGAAATAATTCTTTAGCTGTAATTATAAAATTGAAGAATTAATGGCACTGTAGATATTCACAAATACTAAATCTTCCACACTTTTGAAGATTACTAAGTATGAGGTTACACAAGTTAATTAATAAAACATACTGATTTCTCATTTTGCAAATTTTATTGAGTTTGGGTCTTTGCAATAGGGGGGTGTTCTTACATCTTCTGATTGCCCAGTATTTTGAATTCATTGACCCCCTGATTCTGGAGACCAATAATAATAATGGTCTCCTCAGGTAGTAATAAGTCTTTTAATCAAAAGACAGTCTTTTATGCATTCTGCCATGTTAGACCCAACTTAATGTCTACCATTCCACACTGCAGTTCATTGTTTTTTCTGTGGTCCCTTCAAGACTACTCCATATATTTTTTTCCCTCAGTACAGAAGGATATTTATTAACCTATCAAGTAATGCCAATAATACTACCATGCTACTATTACCAAATGTGGTAAAGATGATACAAAGAAAAGCCTACAAGAGGATTTCAACTACTCTCTGCACTTCAATTAAGAGAATTATTAATTATGCTTTTATTCCTTTCACCTTTACAGAGATCAATATCACCATTTCTATCTCCAGTTAGACACCTGTTTACAGACAACCAATGTGGACTGGTTCCCTAAAGTTCTGTTCTCAAACTCCTAAGTCAAAAAGCAAATTTAATTGTGTCTTTTATATGAGACTAAGAAGTTCAAATATACCCACATCATTCTTTTACCCAGCCACAAATATGAATAGGTCTCTTCTGCATTTCTCTTTCCTTAGGACTTGAATACTTTATAACCTTTTCAAGGACTCAATTATCAGCATTTTTATTTTTTTATTTTTATTTTTATTTTTTTTTTAAGATTTTATTTATTTATTTGAGAGAGAGAGAGAATGAGAGAGAGCAAGCACATGAGAGGGGGGAGGGTCAGAGGGAGAAGCAGACTCCCTGCCGAGCAGGGAGCCCGATGCAGGACTCGATCCAGGGACTCCAGGATCATGACCTGAGCTGAAGGCAGTCGCTTAACCAACTGAGCCACCCAGGCACCCCAATTATCAGCATTTTTAAACCGTAAATTATTAAAAGGATGACATATATTTAAAACCACATTGAAATACAAAGTATTATAAAATTTTAATTTATTAAAGGCCTGCATTTCACTACCTGCATTTCTAGGATCACATAAACCTACACATATCCATACAACGGTGGTTTCTCCTATTTCCTAATTACTTCTTCTCACCTGTAAAACTAGGACAAAACAGTACAAATTTCATAGAGTCCTTTTTTCTTTTAAAGATTTATTCATTTATTTTAGAGAGAGAGCACAAGTATGCGTGGGGGTGGAGGCGTAGAGGGAAAGAGAGAATCTCAAGCCAACTGCCTCCTGAGTGCAGAATCCAACCCGGGGTTTGATTTCACAACCTTGAGATCATTACCTGAGCTGAAATCAAGAGTTGGGAGCTCAACAGACTGAGCCACCCAGGCACTCCTCATAGATTTCTTTTTCAGATTAAATGGAATTAATGTATACAATGTGTTGGGGACATGTCTGGAACACAGTAAGCCCAGTAAATGTATGCTATTACTAGTATTATTTCTACTGCTGCTGCAATTGTTACCATAATCAACATCATGTGGAAGGGCTATTGTAGCGTAAAGGGAAGAACATGGATTAGAGTGAGACATATTTTTTATTTAAATCTTGACTCCCTGAAAAAAAAAAAATGCTGGTATTATGTAAGACATTTTCTTATACTGGGGTGCCTGGGTGGCTCAGTCGATTAAGTGTCTGCCATCAGATCAGGTCATGATCCCAGGGTTGGGCTCCCTGCTCAGCAGGGAATCTGCCTGTCCCCAGGCTGGCTCATGCTCTGTGCTCTCCTCACCCCCCACCCTGCACCCCAGCTTGTGCTCTCGCCCTTCTCGTGCTCTCTCTCGCTCTCTCTCTCTAATAAATAAATAAAATCTTTAGAAAAAAAAGAAATTTTCTTATACTTTATTAGCTTTAGTTTCCTTATCTATAAAATGAGAATAGCAATTAATGAAAGAATTTTTGTGAGAATTAATTTCAAAATAAATGTAAAGTATTAGGTACATAGTAGGTGGAATTTATTCCCCTCATGACTTCCCATTCTAGCCAAACAATAACAATTTAACCATTCCTATACTTTAAGTCAGTAATTCCATAGCTTTCATTAGGGAACAACGGTTTTCTTCAGGTACAGATACGTTGTATTTGCCTAAATTACTAAGTACCACTTACAGAAAAAAAAGCTTCTTATTAACACTAAAATGTAAATAATTAAAACACACAAATAAAGGAATGCTCAATTTTTTTGTTTTCTTAATAGAATTTTTTTCTTTAAATTCAATTAGCCAACATATAGTACATCATTAGTTTTTGACATAGTGTTCAATGATTCATTATTTGCAAATGCTCAATTTTAAAGCAATATAAAGAAACACGTACTTGAATATATGTGACATTTTCCTTACATTAAAATATAATTGGTAGCTACTATGGCTTACTTTTATTTCTTTTTCCCTTATTTTCCTTTAAAGAAGACATACCTTATTTCTTCACAGTCTGTAGTTTTTTAAAACCTGATGACTTAATGTGCCCATAATTTTATAAACTTTCAGATTCAATCCATAGAACCCATATTTAATGTTTAAATACTAACACAAAAATTATTTGATTGAATTACCTATCTAAAAGTTTTTGTTTCTTAACACTGTTCTTCACTAATTTGTATATGTAATTTTGGTCAATTGAAATTTGATTTTTCTTTTTACCTCACAACTTTCTCACAGTCTCACAAAAGAATTCAGATAATCTTCTTCAACATACTTTTAATTTCTATTTCAATATCAGAAAGAGTGCAAGCAGGGGAATCAAAACAGAGAATTTTATTCCAGAATACGTATAAATCTTATTTCCATAGCAAACAAGATTCTCCCAACTTTCTTTTCTTTCTGGTTAATACCTATAACCTTTACTAGGAGTTTCTCTTCTAAACTGCCATGTTGCCATTCAACTCTGCCAAAAATTATGAAGTAGTTTCTTTATACACTGTATAAATTCCACTGAGTTGGGTTCTCTAGAATTCCTGTTCTTTTTAAACCACAAATGATAACTTTAAGAGCTGAAATTAACTTTGCCAGAAATTTTTCAACTTAATATTTGCTTTGGAAGCCAAAATTCTACATAGATCCTTTTGAATTTAAGTACTTTTATCAGTACATTTGTGGTTGCTTTCATAACTAGAATGGCTTTTTGAAAAACATAATTACAAAGTGTCTCAAGTCATATTCACTTTTGCAGCTAAAAAACATTTTATTTTTACATAATTTAAAACTTTCCTGAATAGACAAGCACTTAACTTATCATTGATCAAAAAACATCAGTAGATTTTTAAGAATAGCAAAAAGGTAGCTATTTCCAATTCATCAATATCTCCTAATCTTTTAGACTACTGTTTTATCTTAACAAATCACTAACAGCAAGTTTGTAATTATACTTTAAAAGCTCAACTAAGGCAATTCTTTCTATTTTGGTATAAAAAAACATTTGAAAGTTAACATGCAGCTTCAGGAATATAAGAGATCTATAAAAGATAAAACTTTTTTTTTAAGTTGTAATGAGATGAAGAAATCTATACCTTTAGTTGTTTATTTAATATTGCTGATTGTACCTCTACAATATACTTTGCTTGAATTGTAGCAATTTTTAAAATATTTATTATTCACATACCACATCACTTATCTTCCTTAGTTTCTATCACAACACTTGCAATAGAAAGGTCCTCAACAAATATCTGTCTTATCAAGGAGATAAGAATGAGAAAGAAAACATTTAAAAAAAAAGGGGGGGGGGGCGCCTGGGTGGCTCAGATGGTTAAGTATCTGCCTTCGGCTCAGGTCATGATCCCAGGGTCCTGGAATCGAGTTCCGCATTGGGCTCCCTGCTAGGCAGGGAGCCTGCTTCTCCCTCTGCCTCTGCCTCTCTCTCTCTCTGACTCTTATGAATAAATAAATAAAACATTTGAAAAAAAAAGAATGAGAAAGAAAAGAGATTAAAATCATCACTGATTTTTAGTTCTCTTTAACTAAATTATTCTTATTCATGGTACTTAAATTCCTATAGATCATTCATTCAAAACATACATAAAAGGTACTGAGACATGCTGATGATACAGCAATATACCAGACAGTTTGGTCTCTACTATCTCAGAGATTATGACCCAGAGATTATGACAGCGAACATCTAATCTCACAATTTATTATCCTATTATAATTATAACATGCATTCTGCAGGTGAAGTGCAAAGTGCTAAAGAGCATATGCAAGGGGGATATGATCAGGTTTGGGAAGTTAGGAAATTCTCCCCTACTAAAAGTTTTAAAGCGTGCAATATACAGTAAGACAGAGCAGGGTCTGTAGCCACAGGGACCTTCATTGTATAAACTGAACTGTGTCACTCCCTTAGAATGAAATCCATATTCTTTAATGTAACATATACAACACCTTTCAAAACACAATCTTGGATTTCAAGATGTACTACAAAGCTGTAATAATCAAAACACTATGGTACTGCACAGAAACAGACGCATAGATAGGGGAACAAGAGAAAGCCCAGAAATAAGCCCCACATTTATATATGCTCAATTATTCTATGAAAAAGGAGGCAAGAATATACAATGAGGAAAAGACAGTCTCTTCAATAAATGCTGCTAGAAAAACTGGACAGCAGCATTCAAAAGAATGAGACATGACCACACTTTCACACTATAGGCAAAAATAAACTCAAAATAGATTAAAGAACTAAATGTGAAATGTGAGACCATAAAATTCTTAGAAGAAAACAGGCAATAATTTCTTTGACATCAGCCATAGCAATATTTTTCTAGACATGTCTCTTTGGGTAAGGGAAACAAAAACAAAATAAACTACTGGGACCACATCAGAATAAAAAGCTTTTGCACAGTGAAGGAAACCATCAACAAAACAAAAAGGCAACCTACTGAATGGGAGAAGATATTTGCAAATGATACATCCCATAAGGGTTAATAGTCAAAATATATAAAGAATTTATATAATTCAACCCCAAAAAACTCCAAATAATCTGATTAAGAATGGGCACAGGCATTTTTCCAAAGACACACAGATGGCCAAGAGACACACGAAAAGATGTTCAACATCACTCATCATCACAAAAATGCAAATCAAAACCATAATGAGATATCAGAATGGCTAGAATCAAAAAGACAAGAAATAGTAAGTGTTGGTGAGAATGCAGAAAAAAAGGAACCCTTGTGCACCACTGGTGGGAATATAAATTAGTGCAGCCACTACAAGAAGCAGTATGAAGGTTCCTGAAAAATTTAAAACTATATTAAATATATTAAAATACATATTATAATATATATTATATTGTACACCTGAAACTAATATAACACTGTATGTAAATTATACTTGAATAAAAAAATTACAGAATGAAATACGATATGATCCAGTAATTCCACTACTGGGTATTTACCCAAAGAGAACAAAAACACTAATTTGAAAAGATACATACACACCTATGTTTACTGCAGCATTATTTACAGCAGTCAACATATGGAAGCATCAGAAGTGTCCATGACAGATAGATAGATAGATGAATGGACAAAGAAGATGTGGTATATATATATATGTGTGTGTGTGTATACACACACACACACACACACACACACACACACACACACACACACTGGAATATTACTCAGCCAATAAAAAGAATAGGATCTTGCAATTTGTTATAACATAGGTGGACTTAGAGGGTATTATGCTAAGAGAAATAAGTTAGAGGAAGACAAATGCCATATGTTTCATTTATATGTGGAATCTAAAAAACAAAACAAATAAAAGGAGAAACAGATAAAAACCCTAGACTCTTAAATACAGAAAACAAACTCCTGGTTGCCAGAGGGGAAATGGGTAGGGTGATGGGTGGAATTTAGATGAAGGAGATTAAGGCGGACAAACTTTCAGTTATAAAATAAATAAGTCACACAGATAAAAAGTAGAGCATAGGAAATACATTAAATAATATTGTTATGTTGTATGGTAATAGATGGTGACTATACTTATATTGATGAGTACTAACATATGTAATCGTTGAATTGATATGTTGTACACCTGTAACTAGTATAACATGGTATGGTAATTATACTTCAATAAAAAAATAAAAAAAAAAAAACTCTTGGATATTCTCTAGTTCCATCTTATACTGCTTTTTCCCTCTCTCAAAAACCATGCTGCTAGAATATTCAACCATGTTTCCTTTCTTTAAATCACTGTGCTCTCTCTTGCTTAAGGACTTCTGATTATTTCTAAAAAACTTTTGCCTTTCCACTTTTTGCCTGATTAAATCCCACCCAAACTTCAGGTCTCCAATAAGATGCTACTTTTCTTAAGATGCTTTACTTAACCTCTATCACTGGGGTTGGTGCTTCCTCTATTATTTCACAGGACCCAGGTATTTTTCACATCAACACATTTATCTCACAGTATTGGAATTTCCTGTTCACTTTTTTCTATCTCTTGCTAGCCTATAAATTTCGTGAGGATATATCTGTTATTTCCATTATTGATTGGCAATTGGTTCATGACTTATACATGGATAAACTGAACATATAGAGGGAATCATATTTGCAAAGCAAAATTCTTGCATATTAAGAACCCTATGGGGACACCTGGGTGGCTCAGTCCTTTAAGCACCTGCCTTCAGCTCAGGTCATGATCCCAGGGTCCTGGGATTGAGTCCCGCATCGGGCTCCTTGCTCAGTGGGGAGGCTGCTCCTCCCTCTGCTTGCTGCTCCCCCTGCTTGTGGTCTCTCTCTCTCTCTGACAGATAAATAAATAAAATCTTCAAAAAAAAAAAAGAAGAACCCTATGGATTTTCTAATAGCAAGTCTTATCTATGTAAATGAATTCCTTCATTCTTTCCTTCCTCTCTTCTGCCTTCCTTCTCTCCCTCCCTCCTTTCATACATCCTTCCTTCTTAGAAAATGCAGCCATCAAAATGGATTAGGACCTTTCCCCCTAAGGTCAGGAACACAGCAGGGATGTCCACTATCACCACTGCTATTCAACATAGTATTAAAAGTCCTAGCCACAGCAATCAGACAACAAAAAGAAATAAAAGGCATCCGAATCGGCAAAGAAGAAGTCAAACTCTCACTCTTTGCAGATGATAGGATACTTTATGTGGAAAACCCAAAAGACTCCACCCCAAAACTGCTAGAACTCATACAGGAATTCAGTGAAGTGGCAGGATATAAAATCAATGCACAGAAATCAGTGGCATTCCTATACACCAACAACAAGACAGAAGGAAGAAAAATTAAGGAGTCAATCCCACTTATAATTGCACCCCAAACCATAAGATACCTAGGAACAAATCTAACCAAAGAGGCAAAGAATCTGTACTCAGAAAACTATAAAATACTCATGAAAGAAATTGAGGAAGACACAAAGAAATGGAAAAACGTTCCATGCTCATGGATTGGAAGAACAAATATTGTGAAGATGTCAATGCTACCTAGAGCAATCTACACATTTAATGCAATCCCTATCAAAATACCATCCACTTTTTTCAAAGAAATGGAACAAATAATCCTAAAATTTGTAATGGAACCAGAAAAGATCCTGAATAGCCAGAGGAATGTTGAAAAAGAAAAGCAAAGCTGGTGCCATCACAATTCCAGACTTCAAGCTCTATTACGAAGCTGTCATCATCAAAACAGTATGGTACTGGCACAAAAACAGACATATAGATCAATGGAACAGAATAGAGAGCCCAGAAATGGACCCTCAACTCTATGGTCAACTAATCTTCGACAAAGCATGAAAGAATGTCCAACGGAAAAAAGACAGTCTCTCAACAAATGGTGTTGGGAAATTTGGACAGCCACATGCAGAGGAATGAAACTGGACCATTTCCTTACACCACACACAAAAATAGACTCAAAATGGATGAAAGACCTAAATGTGATATAGTAGTCCATCAAAATCCTAGAGGAGAACACAGGCAGCAATGTCTTCGACCTCAGCCACGGCAACTTCTTCCTAGAAACATCGCCAAAGGCAAGGGAAGCAAGGGCAAAAATGAACTATGGGGACGTCATCAAGATAAAAAGCTTTTGCACAGCAAAAGAAACAGTCAACAAAACCAAAAGACAACTGACAGAATGGGAGAAGATATTTGCAAATGACATATCAGATAAAGGGCTAGTATCCAAAATCTATAAAGAACTTATCAAACTCAACACCCAAAGAACAAATGATCCAATCAAGAAATGGGCAGAAGACATGAACAAACATTTTTCCAAAGAAGACATCCAAATGGCCAACAGATCCATGAAAAAGTGCTCAACATCACTCGGCATCAGGGAAATCCAAATGAAAACCTCAATGAGATACCACTTCAAACCAGTCAGAATGGCTAAAATTAACAAGTCAGGAAACGACAGATGTTGGCGGGGGTGTGGAGAAAGGGGAACCCTCCTACACTGTTGGTGGGAATGCAAGCTGGTGCAGCCACTCTGGAAAACAGTATGGGGGCTCCTCAAAAAGTTGAAAATAAAGCTACCATATGACCCAGCAATTGCACTACAGGGTATTTACCCCAAAGATACAAATGTAGGGATCCGAAGGGGTACATGCCCCGATGTTTATAGCAGCAATGTCCACAATAGCCAAACTATGGAAAGAGCCAAGATGTCCATTGACAGATGAACGGATAAAGAAGAGTGGTATATATATATGATGGAATATTATGCAGCCATCAAAAGGAATGAAATCTTGCCATTTGCAACGATGTGGATGGAACTGGAGGGTATTATGCTGAGCGAAAATAAGTCAATCAGAGAAAGACATGTATCATATGATCTCACTGATATGAGGAATTCTTAACCTCAGGAAACAAACTGAGGGTTGCTGGAGTGGTGGGGGGTGGGAGGGATGGGGTGGCTGGATGATAGACATTGGGGAGGGTATGTGCTTTGGTGGGCGCTGTGAATTGTGTAAGACTGTTGAATCACAGACCTGTACCTCTGAAACAAATAATACATTATATGTTAAAAAAAAAAAGAAGAAGATCATAGGAAGGGAAAAATGAAGGGGTGGGGGATCAGATGGGGAGACGAACCATGACAGACTATGGACTCTGAGAAACTGAGGGTTCTAGAGGGGAGGGGGTGGGGGGATGGTTAGCCTGGTGATGGGTATTAAAGAGGGCAGGTACTGAATGGAGCCCTGGGTATTATACGCAAACAATGAATCATGGAACACTACATCAAAAACTAAAGATGTAATGTATGGTGATTAACATAACATAATTAAAAAAAAGGAAAAAAATGGATTAGGACTTTGAACGCATTTGTCAAGTTTCTGTGATGTCCTTCTGTGCACAATGGAAAAGTGTTGGTGGAACCACAAGGACAATTATTTAATTACTACTAATTGAATGGCCATGTTCAAAAGGTACTGATTAAAAATGGATTGACAAATGTTGTTGTTGTTTAAAAATGTAACCATAACATAATGTCCTGTCCAGTCCTGCAAAACATTTTCATCAATAATTTTTTTTTTTTATGAATATACTGAAGGCACACTCAGCACTTATGAACAAGACAAAACTTAGGAAGACAGATTTTAGCTCAGTATAAGAAAAGCTTTATTGGCATTTAGAATTACACAGATATGAGTTGGGTATACTCAGTAATTAATAAGCTAACTAGTTATGGGAGGATATAAGCCCAAATGGGCTATTCCTGGACACCAGATAGAAGGGTGGAAGCTTAGATTATGCCTAGACCAATTCCCACATTGTATGGTTGAAGAAATATATGCCCAGAAACACACAAGATCTTGCTCAAGATCAAGCATAAACTGCAGCAAAATCAACATTCATAACTCTCATCCACAGTTTCCTGTTAAAGTAAGTTGAGATTTTAGGCCATGGTATTCCAGATGTTACATAACTGTTGAGTTATACAATTCACTGGAGATCTATTATGTCTTTTGACTTCATTCCATTCATTTACATAAAAAACATATATTGAGTACCCTCAACATAAAAGTTACTGTGAAGGCTTCTTAAGATGCAATATTTAGAATACATTAAAAAGTTATTCCATATTTATTTTCAAAGTTATAAATTAATTCACATGGAAATCAGAGTGTTATGATCAGTTGCCTCATATCTTTCCTGGAAAGAGGTAAAATATAAATAAATTTATATTTAAACAAATATATACTGAATATATATACTGTATATCTCAGAATATACTATAAACAGTAAACAAAATGACAGACATTGTTATTTTTATTATAAACATACACACATTGTACATTTGGTTTAAGATCTTACATGTGGATATTTGCCATTCCCAAATGTCAGTGGGAGGAAGATAGCAGAAAATTATAAATATTAATCAAACAAGTAAAGATATTTGTGAAAATTCATATTACATTTTTCTTTATTCCAGAATTATTCACTGGTCCTTATTTTTAAAAATTAATTCAAAGATTCTGAATCTAGTGGGCCAGACTAAGAAATTTTTAAATAATTATCGTTTTTTTTCTTAATAACCTGAGAGATGTACCCAAATAATTCTCACCTACAGTAACTATATTAGTTTAAAAACTAATTCTTTAGGAAGTTAATATACCATTTCAGGACCATTCTGTCCTGAAAAATCTATCCAAACTATTTAATTTAAGGACAGAACAAAAAAAAACCAATCAGTTAAGGGCCTCCTGGGTGGTTCAGTCATTAAGCGTCTGCTTTCGGCTCAGGTCATGATCCCAGGGTCCTGGAATCGAGCCCTGCATCGGGCTCCCTGCTTGGCGGGAGGCCTGCTTCTCCCTCTCCCACTCCCCCTGCTTGTGTTCCCTCTCTTGCTGTGTCTTTCTCTGTCCAATAAATAAATAAAATCTTAAAAAAAAAAATCAGTTAAAGGAACATGAAAAATATCCTATCTGCCATCAAAAGTCTATCTGGCCACACCTTTCTACATCTATTGCTGAAATCTTGAAGACTATATTGCTCACTAACTGAATCAATATAAAGCAAAAGAAATCTCTGGTTGTTGTTTTTCATCTTTCCCAGTGTTTCAATTACTTTACAAATCTCTGAAAACTTTATTTCTGGCTCATAGTAGATTAATGTCAACAAAGCCATCCCCTTAAGACTGGATTAAGATGATCCTTTCATCTTAGTGCCTCCAAATAAACTCAAATAGCTTTTGCTTTCAAAGTCATCAACAGTTTACAACAATAAGAATATAGAAAAAATATTGTCTTTATTGTAAAATTAAACAACACAAATGCTTACTTCTCTGTCTCTACAGCAATCTTCTCATATCCAACCAACTCTCCCACCCAGCTACCACTAGATTCCACTGTACTTCATTGACTCACTCAGTTAATAATATTGTCATCTCAGAATATGAAGTGAAATTGCTAAAATCTGAATAAAAAACAATGAAGAAATATAATTTTTACCCTACCTATTGACCTCAGCTAAGAACTACAAATAAGCTATCCCAGTACAGAAAGTATGCAAAACATGCAACAGAAAATTCAGTCTTATAAAAAAGCTATACAAGTCAGTATTTCGTATCACCACACTTTATCATTGGTGATCGGATATGGAAAACTTCTGGTAAAATATCTGAAGCATTTTGCAAAATTCTGTGGTTATTCAATTTTATT
The DNA here is from genome assembly GCF_004348235.1 of Phoca vitulina. Classification (NCBI taxonomy): domain Eukaryota; kingdom Metazoa; phylum Chordata; class Mammalia; order Carnivora; family Phocidae; genus Phoca; species Phoca vitulina. Next base: position 22,288,935 of record NW_022589711.1, on the reverse strand, counting down.
CCTATATTTGTAGAAGAAAATAGAAAGTATTAAGTATATAAGACTAAATTGGCCTTTGGAATGAAATTATATATTAACATGTAATATAGGCCAATAGAAGAGAAAGCTAAAAAAAAATAAATTTATTTGTTTGAATGGTACTGGATTTTGACATTTTCTCAAAGTTGTATATCTCGGAATATACTATAAATTATTATACCAAATATATGACTTTAGGAAGGCAGTACTGGATATCTTAAAAATCAATAATAAAATAGTTAATTACAGAAAGTAAAAAACATGAAATATCCCTGTATATTCTCTTGAACCTGACAACTTTTACTGAATATAAAAGATACTAAAATTGAGAGTATCAATGCAAACAAAAGCTTCTATATCAATGCAAACAAAAAATGAAAAAATAAGGCAACTATAAAACAACAGAAGGAAAATATCAAAATATTTTCCCTTATTATCAAAAATAGAGGTCTAGAAATAGTTGCAAGACATCAGAAGCTAATATATCTTATTTGCAACTATTCCATATTCATAACAGATAATTGTAATAATAAAAAGAAATAAACATTTTTTTCAGTAGAGCATATAATAAATAACATCTGTAACAGTCCCTTGAACACAACAGGTGCACAATTACTATTATAAGATAAGGTGAATTATTCAAGTGGTCAACCCTAAAATATTTGCATTCAAGGTATCTATAGTAAAATTCTCAAGAAAGTGCTAAGCATATTTTAATGAATGATACATGACAGAAATCAGAGGCACACAAATTATTTGTAATTGTATTACTATTTTTATTTTACTTCTACAGATCTTATAATTATCACTTTCCATCATATTCCATCAAGAGTAAGACAAGTGGCAAGAAGTCATATTTATAAACCCAACTGAGGGGTCTACTTTTGTGGACCCCATTTCCTCAGTATCCAATTCCTGACTCTTTTGCTGTCTACCACTCCTACCGGGAATCCAGGAGTCATTTATCTGGCACCTCAGTGTCCTACAATCCCAGACCTGATAATCTTATCCTTGCAGAAACCCTGTGTCCTTTCTCTTATCGCCATCCTTCCCATGTCCTGGTTTCTCTATTTCCAGTGACCCAAATTCTGCTCTACCTTTCTGTACTCTAGTCTAAACTTTCTTAAGAAAAATATATCTTGAAGTCTCCTTACCTCCTACTTCAATGGTTGCCCTAAGCCAACTACTGTAGAATTTTGCTGCGCTATGTAGTCTTGGAGATTACAAGAAACAGCATAGAAAATTAAGACAAAGAACAAATGCTGTAACTAGAAATTATATTCAAGGGTGCAAAGACACAAAGATATTCTTTATAAAAAAAAAAAAGATATGACAGGGCACAAACACATGGCATGTCGGGATGTGTGGACTGGAATAGCTTTGATATGAGTTCCCTTGTTGCCAGAATGTTCAAGATGCTCAATGGGTAAACAAGTGAGACAAGAGGGTCTTGATGCATTGTGAAGCAGGTGTTAGAGCATGAGGAATAGGAGTCCAGGAATAAAGAAACTGAGAACAAGGGAAGACAAAAGCCTGGGCTTTAGTGAAACTTACCAAAGATGGCTGACACTTGACCCACTTCACATAGTGTTGGTCAGAACAGAGTGGAAATCTGAGACTGCAGGATCTGCAGAAATAAAAGTAAAAACAAAGAGAGAGAGAGAGAGAAAGTAGGGGGAATGGAATTTGTATTGCCTGCCACCTCTCTCTCTCTTGCAGCTATGCTTAGCAATCACTTGGTAAATGAATTTGGACAATTCAGCTTTTTTAAGAAAAAGGAAAAAAAGAAAAAAATAATATTTTATGGGTGGATAACTCCCTGGGGTTTCTCAATGATTTCTCAGTATGATTTGTACACATAAGACCTATCATACCCAGATTTTACAAGATGTAATCTTGAGTTTTGAACTACTACCTATAAGTGTGTGTGCGTGTGCACACATGTGAGCATGAACACACACATTCCTACATAGGTTAACTATGTATTTACAAAATTATTATAATTAAAACATTTTAAATATGAGATTCTACAAAGTGTAAGCAACCTATGATAAAAGTCGTAACTCTTATAGACTAAAAAATTACTATATTTAAAAGATCCATATGGTAAGTTAAAACCACTTTTGCTTCTCTAGCATCTGTAGAGACTACCATGCTTGGTGATTCCTATAATAGTGAGTAAAACCTGATGAGAATAATTAATAGTCTTCTTTCCTACACGCTATAAGCTTTTCTATAAGCTACAAGTTTTTCTACAAGTGACAAAACACATGAAGTATTTCAGTTCAATTACCTTTACCATTCTAGAATCCAGTGCTCACAAAACTGTAAAATACTTAGATAACATTAATAACTTTTAAATTAATTTTGTATTTATTTTCTTTGTAGAAAGATATAACATTCCATATGATTTTTTAAAAATCTGTATTTTCAAACTTAATTATATGAATTCAGTCCTCTAAGCTCAGACTAACACTTCTGAACTTTAAAATTGCAGTTAAAAAATTTAAACACAGGAAGAACATTCTATATCTTACTTAAAATAATTTTCAAAGAATTTTAAAACTAAATATTCCTATAAAATTACTCACAGAACAGGAAAGATCTTAAGACCTTGGAGTTCTTAAAGATCTTAAGACCTAAGTCACTATAAAACATCTATGATTTAGTGAAACTATTTGTACTATCATAAATATTAATGTACTTTGAATTCTAAAGCCATTTTTCTTTGTTATTTTAGAAATGTTAAATAACTAGGCAATTAACATCTTCAAGCACGTGTCACATGTACTTTGTGCATTTCCTAGTTGAGATTCTCATAAATGGTAATACCAGGTAAGAATATTACTGGTTTTATGGTTCATGGTATGAATCTGCTTTCCCATATATACAGTGCTATTAGCATGAACATGAACACTAGTTTTAATGCTCTTTTGTCAGTGTTATCGTCTGTTTACAATTTTAATTTGACAAGTAAAATATTATGGTTTTCATTTTTTTGAGAGCTATTTGGCAGGAACTTCATGAATATCATCATCCTGTACATCAAATTTAGAAGTACTGCCAGGGTTGGAATCCTGACAAATATTGACAAATTTCTGTCATACCTTCTGAACAGAGCCTTTCAAATAGAGTTCCATAGAACATTGGAGTCAAATGAGCTACTTGTTATTAATACAGGGGGGAGGGGAATGATACCTCTTTGTCCTCAACTCCTGCAACTCTTGCCCCTTCACACTAGCTATACCAGTTCCCATGATTTTTCCTTATACTTGTGAATCATCCAAACTTGAAAGGCTTTGCATTAGATGATACCTCTCCCAAGAAGAGTCTTCCCAGATATCCACATGGCTCACCATCCTTTTTTTTTTTTTCAGAGTTTTTCTCAAATATTATCAGTGAGATCTTGTCCAACTCCAGCACCATTTCACCATTGGTTTGTCACTCTTCTCTCATTACTTTATTTCTTCTTAGCCCTAGTCACCACTTTATATCATAGTAACTTATATATACCATTATTTCCTTTCTCTCTCTGTTTAAATGTAAGCACCACAGAGGCAGGTGTTTCATCTGTTTGGTTCATTTTTGAGTCCCTGGTGTTTAAAATATATCTGACACACAGCAAATGTTCGATATATGTTTGTTAAATTAATTATTTAAATTAATTAATATAATTAGCACAAGCAGTGGCAATTTCCCAGAATCAGTTGCTCCCTAACTTTCAGCTGGATTCTGTCAGTGAGAGACACTGATAGGAGATTAAAAGCAAGAGAAAAGGCATTGTTGCTCCCCTGTTGTGCTTCTGGCCCTGGCAGCAGAGGAGGGGAAGTCCAGCAGTCCCCAGCAGCAAGACTCACTGGCTCTGGCAACAGATAATGCAGCAGCAGCAACTGAGATGTGGACACCAGCCACATTATAGATGAATCCAAGAGCTTCGGCTGGATTGAGCTAGCCAAAATTCTGGCAGTATCAGTAGATGTGTGTGACGCCTGGCTTGCTGAAAAATGGAGAGTCATTTCAACAACAGAAGTGGCCACAGCGGCATTCCATCATGGGACTCTGGATAATCACTTTTTTTTGCCCCTCCAGTCCTAAAAGTAATAGTAGTTTCCTGCAATAACTGATCTTTAAGCATATTTACTTCCATCTTTTACTCCTCCAGTCCTTCTAACATGTTTGTAAATAATTTTCTATTTTAATTCCTGTGTTGGAATTAATCAGAGAGGTTTTTATGTTCCTACTAGACAAGACTAATCCATTGCTTTAAAAATAACTTTCTGCCAAATATCTGCTCAATTCAACAGCAAATATGGTCATTCTTCCAATGCAGCAATCTCACAAGGTACTAAATAATGCCAAGAGGTTTCCACTGCCCTAGCCCTTTCCATGGTCTTTTCCCATCTTTTGTCTTATTGGTAATATAATACTCTGACATATTAAATTAGCAATACGTTTTGTGATGTTGGCATAATTATCCCACTCTCTCTGTAGGAAATAACAGTGATGTCTTTAAGTCTTCATACATATTTACCTGTAAGTACAACAAATAAAAAATACCTTCCAGGAAACCTACCTTACACCTAAAGGAACTAGAAAAAGAACAACAAATGAAACCTAAAGTCAGCAGAAGGAAGGAAATAATAAAGATTACAGCAGTAATAAATGACATAGAAACTATACAACAGATCAATGAAACCAGGGGCTGGTTCTTTGAAAAAAATCAGTAACATTATCATAAACTTCTAGCCAGAATTATCAATAAAAAAGAGAAAGGACTCATAAATAAAAGCACAAATGAGAGAGGAAAAATAACAACCAACACCATAGAAATACAATCATAAGAGAATATTATGAAAAAGATATATCCCAATGAATTGGATGACCAAGGAGAAATGGATAAATTCCTAGAAACATATAACCTACCAAACTGGAAACAGGAAGAAATAGAAAATTTGAACAGACCAATAACCAGCAAAGAAATTGAATCAGTAATCAAAAAATTCCCAGCAAACAAAAAGTCCAGGACCAGATGGCCTCACAGGTGAATTCTATGAAACATTTAAAGAAACGTTAATACCTATTCTTCTCAAACTATTAAAAAAAAAAAAAAAAAGAAAAGAAAACTTTCTAATTCATTCTATGAGGCCAGAATTACCCTGCTACCAAAACCAGGTAAAGACACCACTGAAAAAGAGAACTACAGGCCAATATCTCTGATGAACACAGGGGTAAAAATCCTCAACAAAACACTAGCAGACCAGATCCAATAATACATTAGAAAAAAAATCATTCATCAAGATGAAGTGGGATTTATTCCTGGGTTGCAAGGGTGGTTTAATATTTGCAAATCAATGTGATACATCATATTAATAACAGAAAGGATAATAACCATATGATCATTTCAATAGACACAGAAAAAGCATTTGACAAAGTACATCCATTCATGATAAAAACCTTCAACAAAGTAAGTTTAGAGGGAACATAGCTCAACATAATAAAGGCCATATATGAAAAACCCACAGCTAAAATCAATCATCCTTAATGAGGAAAAACAGAGCTATCCTTTAAGATCAGGAACAAAACAAGGATGTCTACTCTTATCACTTCTATACAACATAGTACTGGAATTCCTAGCCACAGCAATCAGACAACTAAAAGAAATAGAAGACATCTAAATCAGCAAGGAAGAAGTAAATCTTTCACTATTTGCAGATGGCAGGATACTATATATAAAAAACCCAAAGACTCCACCAAAAACTGCTAGAACTGATAAACAAATTCAGTAAAGTCACAGGATACAAAATCAATATACAGAAATGTGTTGCAGTTTTATACACCAATAATGAAGCAGCAGAAAGAGAAACTGACAAAACAATCCCATTGAAAATTGCACCAAAATAATAAGATACCTAGGAATAAACCTAACCAAAGAGGTGAAAGATCTGTACTCTGAAAACTATAAAATAATGATGAGAGAAACTGAAGACACAAAGAAATGGAAAGACATTCCATAGTCAGGAATTGGGGGAACACTGTTAAAATGTCTATACTACCCAAGGCAATCTACCCATTTAATGCAATCCCTATCAAAATACCAACAGCATTGTTCATAGAACTAGAACAATCTTAAAATTTGTATGGAACCACAAAAGATACAAAATGACTACAGCAATCTTGAAACAGAAAAGCAAAGCTAGAGATATCACAATTCTGGGCTTCAAGTTATATTACAAAGCTGTGGTAATCAAAACAGTATGGTACTGTATAAAAATAAACACCTAGATATTATGCTAAGCGAAACAAGTCAATCAGAGAAAGACATATATCATACGATCTCACTGATATGAGGAATTCTTAACCTCAGGAAACAAACTGAGGGTTGCTGGAGTGGTGGGGGGTGGGAGGGATGGGGTGGCTGGGTGATAGACACTGGGGAGGGTATGTGCTATGGTGAGTGCTGTGAATTGTGTAAGACTGTTGAATCACAGACCTGTACCTCTGAAACAAATAATACATTATATGTTAAAAAAAAAAAAGAAGAAGATCGTAGGAAGGGAAAAATGAAGTGGAGGGGAATCAGAGCAGGAGACGAACCATGAGAGACTATAGACTCTGAGAAACAAACTGAGGGTTCTAAAGGGGAGGGAGGTGGCGGATGGGTTAGCCTGGTAATGGGTATTAAAGAGGGTACGTACTGAGTGGAGCACTGGGTGTTATACGTAAACAATGAATCATGGAACACTACATCAAAAACTAATGATGTAATGTATGGTGATTAACATAACATAATAAAATAAAATTAAAAAAATGAAATATAATGTGAAAAAAAAATAAAAATATAAACACCTAGATCAATAGAATAGAACAGAAAACCCAGAAACAAACCCACAATTATATGGTCAATTAATCTTCAACAAAGCAGGAAAGAATACACAATGGGAAAAAGACAGTATCTTCAACAAATGGTATTGGGAAACTGGACAGCAACATGCAGAAGAATGAAACTAGACCACTTTCTTATGCCATACACAAAAATAAACTCAAATTTGATTAAAGACCTAAATGTGAGACCTTAAAATATAAAAATCTTAGAAGAAAGCATGAGCTGTAGCAACTTTTTTCCTAGATAAGTCCTCTGAGGCAAGGGAAACAAAAGAAAAAATAAACTATTTGGACTACATCAAATAAAAAGCTCCTGCACAGTGAAGGAAACAACAAAATTACAATGCAACCTACAGAACGGGAAAAGATATTTGCAAATGACATATCTGATAAAGGGTTAGACAACACTCAAAAAAACAAATAATTCAATTTAAAATGGGCAGAAGACATGAACAGAGATTTCTCCAAAGAAGACATCCAGATGGCCAACAGACACATGAAAAGATAGATGTTCAACATCCATCATCATCAGAGAAATACAAATCAAAACTACAATGCAATATCATGTCACACTTGTCAGAATGGCTAAAATCAACAACACAAGAAAAAATAGGTCTTGGTGAGGATGTAGAGAAAGGGGAACCCTCTTGCACTGTTGGTGGGAATGCAAACTGGTGCAGCCACTGTGGAAAACCTCATGGAGGTTCCTGAAAAGGCTAAAAATAGAACTACCCTACAATCCAGCAATTGCACTACTGGTGTTTACCCAAAGAATACAAAAACAAGAATTCAAAGGGATACATGCACCCCTATGTTTATAGCAGCATTATCTACAATAGCTAAGATATGAAAGCAGCCCAAGTGTCATTCAATTGATAAATGGATAAAGAAGATGTGGTATACACATACAGTGGAATATTATTCAGCCATAAAAAAGAATGAAATCTTGCCATTTGCAACAACATAGGTGGAGCTAGAGAGTATTATACTAAGTGAAATAAGTCAGAGAAAGACAAATACCATATAATTTCACTCATATGGAATTTAAGAAACAAATGAGGAAAGGGAAAAAAAAGGGAGCGAGAGACAAACCAAGAAACAGACTCTTAACTATAGAGAACAAACTGATGGTTACCAGAGGGGACGTGGGTGGAGGGATTGGTTAAATAGGTGATAGGGTTAAGCAGTGCACTTGTGATAAGCACTGAGTGATGTATGGAATTATTGAATCAGTATATCGTACACCTGAAACTAATATTATACTGCATGTTAACTAAATGGAATTAAAATAAAAATTTAAAAAAATACCCTCCAGGACAATGTTCAACCTTTCTTTTGGTACTTTTTAATCTTCATATTTAATATATGTTTGGCAGAATAGACACACAAATGAATAATTAGTGGATATGACTGCATATACAAATAGTTTATAATACCATTTCTTTGACTTGTTGGAAGGTAACTAGTGGTTACTTGGAAACTCTTAAAAATCATAATTATACTTGTAGACTCTTAGCCAAAAAATGAAGCATGATCTATCCTCCTTGCTCTCTTTGGCAACAGGAATTTTGTTAACACATCCCCCTCTACTTTTCTCCCCTAAGGACCAAGACACCACTCATCCACTGGCAACACAGGAAGGCAGTTGTGGTTCCCTCAATGTTAGTTTAAGTTACAAATCACGTGATTTTATTTTTATTCTATCTGTTATGACAACCAAAATTTTAATAATTGTCCCATTTTATTTTTATTTATTTATTTATTTATTTATTTGAGAGAGTTGGGGGTAGAGGGGCAGAAGGAGAGGGAGAGAATCTTAAGCAGACTCTGCTGAGCATGGAGCCCAATGTGCGGCTCGATCTCAAAACCTTTGATCATGATCTGAGCCAAAATCAAGAGTCGAACATTTAACTGACTGAGCCATCCAGGTACCTCAATAATTGTCCCTTTTTAGAAACTCATTTTCCTTGCTATATATAAAAGCACAAAAAAATGAATGTGATATAAAAATTAAAAATTAAAATCTAATAATAAATATATGTGAATATCATGTATAATTCTACTTTTCTTAATAAAATGATATAAAGTAAAAACATAAAAGTTATCTTCTCACAGAGTCCTCTCAATCCAATTCTGAATCTGGGAGATAATTGGGATTACCACAATATAACCAATTGGAAGCCACTCACCAAACATTTTTCTATGATTGTATGTATATTATGCATTGATATACGATGCTAATAATATTTGTAGGTACTGGTTTTTTTTAAAGATTTTATTTATTTGAGAGAGAGAGAGAGAGAGATCGTACAAGCAGGGGGGAGGGGCAGAGGAGAGGGACGAGCTGGCTCTCTGCTAAGCACAGAGACCAACACAGAGCTCCATCCCTGACTATCCCTGACCATTCCATGACCATGAGATCATGACCTGAGCTTAAATCAGAGGAGCCACCCAGGTGCCCCTGTAGACACTGTTTTAAGATTAAAAATAAGGTAGTGTTATACACATAGTCCTGAATAGCTTTTTTCATTCAATCATATATACATCATGGCTATCCTCATAAGTCTGCAGATATATATCTATTTTCTTCTTTGACAGCCAGTGTATGTGCTGCCTCCTCATCTGCATACTCAAATATTTAGGCCTGCTGCAAGCCACATGAGTACGGCTGAGTTAATCTATGGTGTCCATGGCAAGAGCTTCAGAATCTCTTAGCTGACAAGAGTCTCATGAATTGATAAGATCTCATTCTCCATGAGGTTTAGCCTCCCCTAATATGCTGCCTCTAACCAACAAATGTCATAATTCATGCAACAAAAATAACATTAGTTCTTTTTTACTCCCAGTCAGATGTGTAGTTAGGATCAACATTGATCACCAATTCCTATTTAGCCAGGCAGTCAAGTTTATCTTCAACTTGTGCCCTGTTATATTAATGCATTTTGGGTCAAAGATTCAGAATGTGGAAATACAAGGATATTCCAGTTTTTTTCCATTTTGCTCACACAAACACTGTAGGTTTTGCATAATAGCTACAGGACTCAGTAATGATGCCATTAATCACTTGTTCTTTCAAATGTTTCCTCATGTCCTCCCTCTCATAACAGGCAATTCTTTGAAATCAGTCTTTGAAGGGCTACCACTGACAGAGATGAATAGGATACTTAATCGCACTGGCACATGCCAGAGCCTATTGCTGTGGCAAAAGCACACCATGTAAAGCTTCTTAGTCAGTAACGTTCTGTAGATAATAACTCCAAAAACCGAACATCTCTTTCCATGCTTGCTATTACAGCCGTATAGTCTACTGCTCAAAAGTCCTATATCTTTCCCTTCCCCAATTCCTATATTCTTATGTTCACTGTATTCACTATCTTCTTCCTTCATCCTCTTTTTTTCCCTTTTCTTATAACTGAACACTGAAACACATATCCCTGAAGTTTCTTTCTACATATCCACATTATAAATGAGACTCAACAGATGAATTTCCGTAACTGAATTTGAAGTTATTTAAAATTGAGGATCTTAAAAAGAAAATTCTGATCCTTTTCCCCAAAAAAAGGTGTCACCAAGATTATGGTGCTTTAAAAAAATTTCAATCTCCTTCAGAATATTTACAATGATAATCTAATGATATTCGATACCATTTAATTTCATTTGCAGTAATCCAAGCACCTGGGATAAAAAAAGACATGCATATAAGAACAATATGTATTATGTTATATGTGAAATTTAAATTAAATAGGCAGTAGCTTTTACATTTTCCTCCAAATTACATATGTAGTTTTTCCTCTCTGTGGAGTTAATGTAAAACAGGTAACACCAATTTGCACAGTCTTACTAAATTAATACCTTCTTCCTCGAACTTAGTTCAAGAACTATGAAATATTACCTATGACTGAGAGAAGCTATGTTTGATCATTACTTTTTTCCATGTTGAGGCATGTGAGAGACACAATTATTCCAATTACCAATAAAGAGATCGGTAGGTTGGTAAATAGCTAGCAGGACTGTATGCACTGTTTGTAGCTATTGTCCTAGAGTAATTATTAATACTGCTCACTTCATTTTCAAAAGAAAAACAGTTTGGATAATAATTTACTTTAATTGCCATTGATTCATAGTATAGAGCAGACCAAAGTCTGACAATGGAAAACATCTATAAAACCACTACAAGTTAACAGAAAATGATTACATATTTCTATCATTTCAGAAACTTTTTCAAGATCTTTATAAGGGCTGTTGGAAGTCATATCTAAATTGTGAATTAAGATTATTTCCTGAAATTACAAAAAAATTTGCAAATTTCTCAAATCGCTTTGTTCCTTTATTGTCTGTTAATAGTGTTTCTTCAGATTTCACTCACAACAGAATCCTCCATGGCAACAGGACTCTGCTTATAAAGAAATATTAAAAGACAGAAGACACAAGGCAATTATCCTACCAGCACATAACTATCAAATATTTTTAGCATTCCAACTACTCCTCAATGAGAATGAGCTTATTCAAAATGTCAGATGTTAACTTCGAAGAAAGACACAGACCCTGAACAGTACTGACTTCATATTAAATCAGTCTCTGTATTTGTCATATTGCTCTACTTTAAATCACGAGTGTACCCTTTACACCACTATGAAAATTAATATGCTGACATATAATGGGTTGAACAGTGCCTCGCCCCCCCACCAAACTCCATGTCCCTCTAGAACCTGTAAATATGACCTCATTTTGAAACAGAGAGGTAATTTTGTAGATGTAATCAAGTTAATCCAAATATTTTGTAATCCAATGACTGGTGTCCTTGTAAGAAGACCCAGACACACACAGAAGGAAGACAGCCATGTAAAGACAGAGGCAGAATGTGGAGAAATGCAGCTACAAGCCCATGGATGCCAAAGACTACCTGGCAAACAACAGAAGCTTGGAAGACACAAGGGAGGATTCTTCTCTAGAATCTTCAGAGGGAATGGGGCATTGCCAGCACCTTGATTTTAGACTTCTGGTCTCTAGAACCACGAGAAAAAGAAAATAAATTCCTGTTGTTTTAAGGCACCAGTTGGTAGAAATTTGTCACGGAAACCCTAGGAAACTAAGACATGATATAATGCATGTTATGATATATAGTAATAATTCCTGATTAGGCTGTACTTTTAACTTGCCATAACTGGGCACTGAAATTGTGTAATAAATTGTGTTTCTTACATGTAAAAACAAAGATTCGTTGGTCATACATATTATTTGAGTAATTTGCTAATGGGGAAATCCTGGGAATAGAAGAATCCTTTGAAACTTTCAGCAATTACTCTGAATCCCCAAGGGGTAAGAGGTGGTAAATCAGGGCTAAGAGATGAAGGCAGGAAGGTATTACTGAGGTTGGGAAACTATCCTTCTCTACTTATCATGCAATGACAAGTTTCTTCTGTCAGCTGTGTTTTTCCCATTTCAATATAAATCTAAGGCTTATCCTTAGCATGGTTCCCAATAACAATATTTTAGTCCCATTACAAATATTAAATAATTATGTAGGCACATTTCATTGCTTTAATATTAAAAATAGTTTGGATAATGAATATAAAACTAACATATGCAAAGGCAGCACTTCATTTCTAGGCATTGTCCTAGTAAAGAGTTAAATATCAATTACGTACCATTCTGTTGGAACTAATGGAACTAAACCAACAGATGTTTTCCTTCTTTAGCAATATTTACTTCCAAACAAGTAACCACAACAACATTGATTTCTTAAAATCCAAGTAATGTTAAAGTTTATAAAACTAATAGTTTTCCTTTTCATTCATTTTAGGTTTTGAAGTCTTAAGGTTTTAGGGTTAAAAAATTATAGATTGAGGGAAAAATGTTTTGCCTTGAGAACTGCCTAGCACTCAGTCAAAGTATTGGCTAGTTTACCAAGGAAGACTAGTTCATTCCCCCATGCTGTATCTTCCATGGACAAAGGGAGAAATTACCAAATTGTATATACTGAGATGCCAAAATTTGTTGTGAAGATTTCTATTACATCATTCACAACATGAATCAGCACACTAACAAAAAATATGTGAATTTTGGAACCCATCTGGAAAAATTCTTACATAAAGGAAATCATTGAACTATGCTATAATTTTAATTGGCATCCCTCTCCCTTTACTTTGCTGTTCTTTCTATATATGTAGCTATATTAGAATTTATGATTATGTTCGTTAACATCTGGTCAGGGACAAATGATACATTTAGTTTGATATAGAAGGACAAGGCTGCACAAGAGCATATTTTGAAGACACTAAGTGAAGACTGCTTTTCTAAACAGACTGAGTCTGTGAACAGAAGAGACAGTCCAGGACTGAGAATACAGAAAGATGCACTTCTAGGTGAATAACATCCTCTCTGCTTCCAAGATGTACCTGAAGAAACAGAAACAAAGAGTAGCTTGTCTTCTTTCTTCATCCAGTGAGATCTGGTTCTAGCACCTACCTACCAAGATCTGCTTGAAAGTGTATTAGATAACAGGTCAATAGCTGAATAAGAAGAAATTTGGTCTGCTGACAAACACATAGCAAAACCACTACTCAGCATCAAGAATGCTGATAGAGAATTCACCTGAAGCTTAGTATAAAACACATAAAATAAAGGTAATTGGCATTGGATGGAATTGGTGTTTGCACAAAAACTTTGTTTTGGGATTTGTAGAAACCTACTTGGGGAATGACAGTAAAATATATTTCTAAAAATCATACTATTTTGTTATTCCAATAAAGCCATACCAACTATTTCTATATGACTTTTTTCCCCTGAAATGCTATGAATAATATTGGGGGAAATAGCTATTTTAATTTCGTGGTAGTTTTTTAATGACTAACAAGACAAAGCACAGAAACACTGTTTACACTTTTAAAAAAAAATCTTGAATGCCTTTTGGAAAAAGGGCTGGTTCTAAAATTTTAAATAGATGACTTGTACTTAAAAATTATTCAATCTTAATAAATAAATGAAAAGCTTACAAAACCCTAACAGGTATATAAAAGGTCCTCTATTCAACAAGTGAAGAGATTTAACTTTTGTTACTTTGAATTTCTCGTCAAGATGTCATAAACCCTTGCTTTGATGACCTACCTCTGTTGAACATTGAGAAGTCATAAATAAGATATAAAACTAAACAATCAAAATTATATAGCCAAGGCAAAAAACAAGTTAAGAACTCCTTGGACAAAAAAAAAAAAAATTACTCTTGATTGATATTTGTGTTCATTCATATCTCTTGGTGAACACGTTACACAGTCCTGTTCCATATATATCTAGAGGTAGGGGGCTAGGAAATGGGTGTTAAAATTTAGTAGAAATTACCAAACAATTTGCCAAAGTAGTTATAACAATTTTCATACTAGTAGTATATGAGTCCAAATCCTTTGTAAAACCCAACTTTTAAAACATTTTACCCATTCTGTGTATATTAAAAACTCAGTATGCTATTATTATTCCAACATTTCTATTACAAAAATGAACATATAAAAAATTTCAAAGACCCTTACAATGAACATCCATATATCCACCACTTTGATACTTAACATTCTACTGCATCTCTTTAAAATCACCTATCAATCCCTCTATCCATCTCAAGTTTCATTTTCTGATGCATTTTGAAGAAATTGAACTCCTTTTCATATGTCTATTGATTATTTGGCTATCTTGTTTCTCCAATACCCATTCAAGTCTTTTGCACATTCTTCTTTCCTGTCAACTGTCTTCTCATTGGTTTGTAGGAAGTTTTTTAAAATATATATTCTGCAGATGAATCCTTTGTTAGTGGCTGTATTACAGATACCTTCTTCCAACCTGTAAGTTGCCTTTTCCCATTTTTTTAAGTATTTATTTGAGAGACAGAGAGAGAGAGAGAGAGAGCATGCATGGGGGGGAGAGGGTGGGGGAGAAAAAGAGAATCTCAAGCAGACTCCCCGCTGAGCACAGAGCCCAACACGGGGCTCGGTTTCACAACCCTGAGATCACGACCTGAGCTGAAATCAAGAGTTGGACACTTAACTGACTGAGCCACCCAGGTGCCCCAACTTTTCGCATTTTTAATGGTTTCTTTCAATAACGAAAGCCCTTAATATAGTACATTTTTATGTTTGTTCATCAAATTTGGTATCACGTTTAATAAATATTTGCCTACTTGAAGCTTATTATTTTAGTCTTATAGCCAAGAACATAGCTTATAATAAATAGTTGCTAAATGGATGGATAGACAGACAATTAATGACTTGGTTGAATAAACGCTGGCAATTCTTTTCTCTCTGAGTCAATTTTTTTTTGAATCACAATTTCTATCATTTATATCACCAATCTTTCCTATTTTTTATATTTTTTATATCAATAATGGGTAACATCTCTTAGATATTTAACAAAACCAGATTCTGCTTATTCTTCCTCTTTCTAATCTCAGGAAGCATACAGTAAATTTTTAAGGTATTTTTCTACTTAAATATAATATATATTGGGGCGCCTGGGTGGCTCAGTCGTTAAGCGTCTGCCTTCGGCTCAGGTCATGATCCCAGAGTCCTGGGATCAAGCCCCACATCGGGCTCCCTGCTCTGCGGGAAACCTGCTTCTCCCTCTTCTACTCCCCCTGCTTGTGTGCTTGTGTTCCCTCTCTCGCTGTGTCTCTTTCTGTCAAATAAATAAATAGAATCTTTAAAAAATATTTAAATATAATATATATTAATTTTATATATTAATTCTGGATTTCAGAGGTAACTTGAAGTCATTTCCTTCTAACATTTATGATTGTTGGGAAAACATCAATACTAAATCACACTGAATACTTTTAAAATTACAAATTAACAAAATATACCTTAGAACATAAATAAATATATATTTAATAAATGTTTTCTTTTTAATAATAAAAGAAATATATACCTATTGTGGAGAATTTTGAAAAAAACAAAATATGAACAAAAAAACCAAATGACCCATACTCTCATGACCTAGAGAAAAACATTCTTAATAAGTGGTTTTATTTCCTTTCATGTTTTTTTGTTCTAGCACAAACAGTTTAAAATAAAGATTAGAAAGTTTTTGTTTTTTATTTCTCTCAGTATTATATAAGAGAATATTCCAATGTTATTTATGCCTATAACATAAACATAAATTTTAATGGTTGTATAGTATGCAACTCCATCATCCTGGCATATGATCTCATCCTCAAGTTCACCTTGTGGTTTAAGATGGCTGTGAAGCTCTAGGCATCACATCTGCATTCTAGATAGCAAAAGAGGGATGCATCAGTCAAAAAGGTTTGACCTCAAGTTGACAGAGCTCATTTTAAGCAGCCTAGAAATACCACAAAACACCTCCATTTACACCTCCATTTACATCTCATTGAACATAATGTTTGGTCACAGCTGGCTGCAAAATACACTAGAAACTTTAGGGTTTTTTAGTTGGATATACTGCTGCCTCAAAATAAGGTTCTGTTAATGAGAGAGAAAAAGGAGAAATGGATATTACATGACAACCAGTAGTTTACCCCATTCAACTAAAATCCATTTTCTCTTCTTCCCAGGTTAACTTACATTTTCTGCTTCCCCTGTAATTGGGTATAATAATGTGAATGGATTATAGCCAATGAAATATGTGCCACTTCTGAACTTTTAAGAAGGAGGATTTTATCCTCTCCATGGAGAAGAGAGGATGAACTCCTGACAACTGGAAATACTTCAGACAATTACGACAGTGAGAATAACATTCTTTTGTGTTTATATTATACATTTGGCATTTATTTGTAATGCAGTTGGCATTATCTGAATATTAGCCATACGTTTATCATCCAAACAAGGAAACTTTTAAATGAATGGGGCACAATAAATAGTCTATTAAGAAATAGTCTAGGACAACAACAACAAAACCAAAAAACAGGACATTCCAGGCAAACCAGGACTGGTCATCCAAGCAATTAATATAGTGTTTTTAAATAGAATAAAAAATAACTATTATATGTTTTCTGTACCTATTTCTTTATTGTAAGATCTATAATGTGTTTTTTTTTTTTTAAACATTTTATTTATTTGACAGAGAGAGACAGCGAAAGCAGGAACACAAGCAGGGGGAGTGGGAGAGGGAGAAGCAGGCTTCCTGCCGAGCAGGGAGCCTGATGTGGGACTCGATCCCAGGACCCTGGGACCATGACCTGAGCTGAAGGCAGACGCTTAACGACTGAGCCACCCAGGCGCCCAATAATGTGTTGTTTTTTTTTTAAGATTTTATTTATTTGAGAGACAGAGAGTGAGGGGGAGAGGCAGAGAGAGAAGCAGACTCCCCACTTGGCTCTTTAATAACAAAGAGCCCAACATCTCTGGGATCAATCTGAGCTTGATCCCAGAACATGGGGTTTGATCCCAGGACCCTAGGATCATGACCTGAACCGAAGGGAGATGCTTAACCGACTGAGCCACCTAGATGCCCCTAATGTGGGTATTTCTTAGAGCACTTCTCAATAGTAACCATGAAGAAATCCCTTCTAATGCACATCAGAAAGCACGCCATTTAAGGAAAGCATATAATTTGATTAAATGAATAAAATTATTAAATTGAGCAATCTGAATCAACAGTACAGATTAATTTTACATCTCCAAATGTGGTCTATAGAATGAGCAAACATTCAAAGGAAAAAATGTGTGTGCCTGTGTCTGTGTATATATATTTAAATCTTAGTTTCATGCTTTTATTTGAAAGACTTTTTAAATTACACTGAAATATTTTGCTATACATTGCTACCTAATTATGGGGGAGATGAAGACTAAGTTAAGTATTACATTTATGGGCACAACAGATTTTGCTTTGCTAAAATAAAACAAAGACCAACCATTTTTAAGCACCTATTTTGCTTACTATGGTACATTAGTTCAAAATACTAATTGCATGGAGTATAGATTACAAAAACCTATTTAACATTTAATGCTGACCTATGCTTTTTGAAGCTTGACTGGTTAACATAAATTTTCTAAAATCTGCAGTCCATCTATCAACCATTAAAAATCCATATGTTCTATTTTTTATCCTCATCTTTAATAACAAAGTAGAGGATTAATAACCATCTGGGGTTAATACTTCCCATATGTGATTCAGACCATCAACTGTTCTAAATCAGTCATTAATTCTTTGAAAGTATATTAAGTCTTGATTAGGGTTGCTTAAATAGCTTATAAGCTCTTTTATAGCCTTTATTTCATAGGTAAGTATCTTTCCCACCCACCTTTCAACTTTAATTTTAGTGAAAAAATTGATAATGAGAAAATGGATTGGATTGTCTAAAATACAAAAATGAGAGTAAATGTATAAACTTCTCTCCCTGTACTCAATCCAATGCTGAATAAGAACTCAGTTCAATTTTCACAACCATTTAGTCTTTTCTTCAGAGATGATTCAGCCCAAAGATTATATTAAACTGTTCCAGGTCCAATGAGAGTTGCAAAATATAGCCTTTAACCAATATCTTATCTAAAATAATTTGCTACTTGTATTATCTATTTAGCTATCCAACCCACTTTTATTGAACATCTGTCATATGGTAATCATTATATTGCCTAATTCAGATACAGATGACACACCCAATCCATTTGAGAGTTCACAATCTGGTAGGAGACAGATATTTAAATATTGTGAAATAAATGCTATATAGATACGCACCGAGTTCTAGGTATCCCCCAAAAAGGAACTTCCTAATTTAACTTCCTGCAGTATAAGTCTCCCCAGAAAAGATGGAAAATCTTCTTTGCTTTTAAAGACCAACAGGAAAAAGCCAGAGAAGATAAGATTGGTTGGCAAGAGAACTTTCTAGATAAACTCAACCGCACGGTCTTATATCCAAAAATAGAGAATAAGTTACATAGAAGAAACTACAAAAGTCTCTGCAGAAAAAGCTGGAGGCAGGAGTGGCTGAAGGGAAGAGAATATCAGAAGGTAAAAATGGAGAAGCAGCTGTGGGCTGCAGGTAAATGGTAGATAAGGGGAGTAGGGATAAAATAGGGACAAGATTAGATCTTCAGTTTTCAGATCAGTTCTGGCCACAGGATGAAGGGTGGGTTGAAAAGGCTGGTGGAAGGGGCTGGAGAAAAAGCCAAAGCAAGTGGATAATTTAAAATACATCCATGGTGATTTAGAGAAGAAATGATGAGGAGACAAACTGATGCAGTTATGATAGAGAATGATTTGAAAGAGCTTTTAAGAGGTAGAATCAACAGGATTTGGCGACAGGCTGTGGGGCTTAAGGATGAGTCAATTACTTAAAATACAAACAATTAAATTTATAAGAATATCTGGCCTATTATATTTCATCTAGTTGTTAAGTATTTTACTAAAAATCTCTTAGAGTTCATAAGAGAATTTAGCATTTGCATTGTGCCTGCTTTGGATTTAGATGTAGACTCTGTTTATAAATGAAATGGTTTATAAATATCTTGAATGATTCTGCTTAAAATAATTTTAACTTTTTGATAAAACCAAAAACTGAGTTTAGATTATGCAATATGGGAATTCATGTTAAAAGAACAACTGTAAACCTCTCTTGGAAGTAGGAGACTAGAAGTTAAAGCTTTATAACTAACAATGTAAAAAATAAAATAAAAGAAAAACTATATTATATAAATCAACACTAACTGGCTTAAAGAGACCCATACCTTTAAAAACAAGTATGCTTGGGGAAGACACCATCAAGAATATACAGAAAAAAAAAAAAAAAAGCAGAGATACTGGAAAATGAATTGCATACATACTTATTTTTCAGCTGCCCAGAGAATGTGAAGCTAATTACATAGTCACAGATCAGTAAATACTTCACATCTGATTTCCTAAATCATTGTTACCTGCTTTTCTCTTACTTCTCTTCCTCACCACAGAATTAATCTCTTCATTATCCAATACATGTTCTTTCAACTGGTGAAAAATAAGGAAGCAATCCAATTTTTTATTTATTTTGCAGAGGAAGCTATACAGGAAGGAATATTCTGAGATAGTACAGAGAAAAGTGTCACAAAACACAGTTGCTCAGCATTACCAACAATAGTTAAATTATGGAAAGAACCCAAATGTCCAACTGATGAATGGATAAGGAAAATGTGGTATATACATATATATACACATATACATATATATATATGTGTATATATAATGGAATATTACTCAGCCATAAAAAAGAATGAAAGCTTGCCATTTGCAATAATATGGATGGAGCTAGAGAGTATAATGCTAAGCAAAATAAGTCAGAGAAAGACAAATACTGTATGATTTCACTCATATGTAGAATTTAAGAAACAAAAATGAACATGGAGGGGGAAAAAAGAGAGAGGCAAACCAAGACAGACTCTTAACTATAGAGAACAAACTGAGGGTTGCTGGAGGGGAGGTGTGGGGGAGGATGAGTTAAATGGATGATGGGTATTAAAGAGGGTATTTGTGATGAGCGCTGGGTGTTGTATGTAAGTGATGAATCACTAAATTCTACACCTGAAACTAGTATTACATTGTATGTTAAATAACTGGAATTTAAATAAAAACTTGGAAGAAAAAAAAATCACAGTTACTGAGATATTAAATATTTTAAAATTTATGCACTGTAATAAGCTGTGCATATTCATTCACCTGTTTCCTCGCATTGCCTACACACAGGGGAGGTCATTTATCCATGCTTGAGTTAATAAAAGAGAGCCTGCAGCTCTGGATAATTAATGTCACTGTGTTCTCTTCAAGGAAATTCTTCCTTCCATTGATTTTATGTTTCCTGGCCAGTCTTAAAACAGTGTCAGTGTTTCACTGCCTTCTTTTTGCTGTCATTGCTGCTGCCGCCACCACCACCACCACCATCATCAGGTTTACAATCTGCCTTTACAATTTAATAGCTCAAGTAAGGGGATTCATTTTAAGAACTGGGTCGGGAAATTCAGCAGCAACCTGGTCAGCTCTAGAAGTGTTGACGACGCCATTCGTTTTCTCATGGCTTTTTCTCTGCATGTGCTATGTTTTCCTCTTCTGCTCCTTTAACTCTCCTTTAACTGCTGTTATTTTCTGCTCTCTTACAATTTCTACTTGCACATGACTTTGATTTAATACTCTGCTCTAATCCTTTTCTGTGTATTTTTCAGTGTATCTTTACGGAAGGAGTTTCAGATTGCTCTTTTCCTATAAGGAAATTCCTAAATTCCTAAAAAGGAATCTAATTAGTTTAGTCATTTAAGGAAATCATACGTAAGAGGTGAGAGGTAGCTGGTTAGCCAATGAACTGGATGCCTTTTGATGAGGTTTCCACCTCTGTCCCAATAAGATATGGTTGAGGGAGTAGGACATCTTAGCACTAACCATATGGCTAACTTTCAATAAACCTCTGGGTCAATTTACTTAGAAGATGGTGTGAGAATGACAAACTCTAATATTTCTCTTTTTTTTCCTCCAATTTCTCTAACATTTATAATAAACTTATTTCTATGAGGTGGTTTGTTTTTTTATTTTTGGATTAGATTACTCCATATTTTACCCCTAATTAGGTAGCTTATAGTCAATAACAGACATGTATAAAGATATGAAACACAAAGGAATAAACCCAAAAGAAGTACACTGAAGGAATATTTCTCTAGTTCTTTTCCAAGAGAAAAAATATCAAAACAATCTAAACATGCACCAAATATTCTTATGCCACTAACAAAAGAACTGTATTTAATAATTAACCATCCTTTGCTTTGGGATATCCTTTGGTCTTCAAAGACGAAATTATCTTTTTATCAGCACTTTTCAATAACTACATATCTTTTTATACAACATCTGTGTCATTCTAACAGCACTGTAACTAGATGAGACTGCGCTTGAACAACCTTATAGGTTATTTTATACCCTCCACAGCATCAATCACAATGTTGAAACCAATCCAGGGTTGTGGTACACTGAATGACTAATAATCCTGGCTTTGGGATTGAGATGACCCTGGCTTTAATGCCAGTTCCTTCAGTCAGTATCACCATAAACTTAGGCAGGTTATATGACATTTCTCAGGTTTAGTTTCTCTCATGTATAAAATGGTACTAATAATATTTACTTTAAATAGATATTATTAGGACTAAATTTAAAAAGTTTATGAAATGTGTAAGCACAGTTCTTACTGCAAACCTATGACATTAATAATTTGAGCATTCTGAGACAAAAATTTGCATTGGGTTTCCTGTGAAGCCAAGATACATGGAATTAAATTTCTAAGAGCTCCGAGGAGTGTCATGGTCTACTACTCAACCTGCACACGACAGGAAAGCTCTGAAATCTTCCTTTACTGATTTGTAAAGAATAATAGCAATAATGCCAGGTAAACAGAGGCATAAGAACTTGATTTATTTTTTTTTAGATTAAATGAACTTGAAAATAAAGCCAACCACTACTAACAATGAAGATAAAGTGAAAAATGTAGACCATTCATTGTATAAAAACAGAAGGTAGGGAAAATTAAGTAAAATCATAATTTGCAAAACGGTTTAAGCAAATGTTTCAGCCAATTATATAATATCTATGACAGTTGAAAATGTAAGGAACCACTTCGAAATATGCCAGTGCATTCAGTTCTTCTTAACAAGGCCTGCTCTCAGGAGAAACTATTTTATCAGAGCCTAACTTACTTGAAGGAAGAAAAATACTCAGGTCCAGCAGGCTCTAGCCTTCCATGTAGGAAGAGGAAAATACCCAACTCCAGCTCCCTCTGTCCATGCTATCCCATCTAATGGTGAAGTTCAGAGTCCAGGGGCACAGGCTCACGAAAAGAAGGAGGCCCAATTGTAGAACTAGAGAACACTTCCCCACTCACCACACCTAACTACTATATTACAAAGGCCTGATGACCTCAGTTTCTTTTACCCAGCCTCATGTCTACCTTTCAATAACAGATTACAAGACGTACTAAAAGGCAAACATAAAAACACTGGTTGAAGAGACTGAAGAAGCATTAGAACCAGAGTCAGATATGGCAGGAATGTTAGAATTATCAGACCAGGAATTTTTAAAAGTTATGATTAATATGCTAAGGGTTTAATAGATAAAGAAGACAATGTGCAAGAACAGATGGGTAGTGTAAGTAGAGAAATAGAAACCCTAAAAGGAATCAAAAAGAAATGGAAGAGGTCAAGAACAATGTAACAAAAATGAGAAATGTTTCTGAAGGGCTCATTAACAGACTGGGCGTAACTGAGAAAAGAATCTCTTGGGGTACCTGGGTGGCACAGTCGGTTAAGCATCTGACTCTTGATTTTGGTTCAGGTTATGATCTCAGTCAGGGTCATGAGACTGAGCCCTGAATTGGACTCCACACTGGGCAAGCAGCCTGCTTAACCGCTCTCTCTCCCTCTGCCCCTCCCCACTGCTTGTATGTGCTCTCTCTCTAACACAAAACAAAACAAACAAAAAAACGAATCTCTGAGTTTGAGGATATGACAATAGAAACTTCCAAAACTGAAGAGCAATTTATTTCAAATGTGAAACAGTATGACTGAAATTAATATGATGGATATTTAGAAACTACTATATATGTTGAGAATTTTCTCAGAAGAAAAAACTATTTAGATATCAGTTTTGAAAGCAGTGACTGAAACAACCCATTTTTTACAGATGTTATAACCAAAGCTTATATTTTCAGAATTCAAACACATACGTATAAGTTTGGGATAATTTCAATGTATTATAAAATGCATCAAAATGCAATACTGAAGTCTGCAGCTATGATAAATTTGTTCCTATGATAGGAAATGTAGAAATTACAAACACAAATAGAAATTAATTATTAGTTAATTCCATTTATCACTAATACATGGTTAGTATTGGTTTTTCAACTTTGGAACAGTGATATTAGGAAATGATGGGCTCTAATATATGGAATACAGTACCTTTCCACACAGTTTGGTTTTTTTTTTTTTGTCTTGTTTTTTTTTTTTTTTTTTCCTGGTGAGCATTTTTTCACACAGTTTAATTGTAATGTAAGACTCTTATTATAAAAATCATTCATTTTTTTCATTATAAAAATCATTAGCAACTGAATTATATGTTCACTTATAGTTTTATTTAGACATGAATGACCTGTATCACTATTCTCCCAATTACTTCAGGGTAAATTTCCTAATACCAATTCACTATGTTTAACAGATAAGATCACAGATCTTGTATCATCTTGCGTTATACAAACCCTAAAGAGCATATAAGTCACAACATGCAAAAATACATATGTGATATTTGAAATCAATATTTGACATCTGAGAAACAAAGTTTTCTAATCTCTAGTTGTCATAATTAATATAAAATGCAACTTAACATCCAAAAGCACTTTTTTTCTACTAGGAGTCATTTTTCTCTTAATTCTTTTTGTTAAAGTGTTCTTCACTATTGAAAAGGAAGCTTGATTTTGAGTATTGGAGTGCCTATATCTATGTCCACTACAAATGTGTAACAAAGATCTGATCTACTATGTATGCAAGTAGCCAAAACAGGAGAGTGGGGGGAAAAAAATCTGGGATAAGCAAACCTTCCATTTTCTTGCTAAAAATATTACTATGAATAAAAATAAATAGTGAAAATCTTTCAGGTGAGATTGATGGAGTGCTTAAAAATCAAATTCTTTGCATCAACATTAAGTATTTGTAATACTAAGTATAAGTAAAATAATACCTTATGGAATTATTATTAATATTATCAAATGTTATCTTTTAACTATCAGATTTTGTTAGGTATAAGTACTGTTAATAATCAGTATGCGGCTACCCAAACAAGTCATTTATCTTTTTAATTATGGTATCAAAACTAAAAAGCCATATGGCTGTTAAATCTTAAGTAGTATCAAATATAATTTAAAAAGCTCAAAGAAAATAATGTAAAAGTCTTTAATCATGAAATTCTTTTTTTATATTATTAAGTCTTTCATTTTTCTGGTGGGTAGCAGTTACTTTTTATTAGTCAGAATTAATATTGAGCCAGGGTCCCCACTATGACATACCCCACTGCTATGTGGCATTGAATGGAACCGAATCTGTAATGCATATTAAGGATTTTGGATGTCACATTCAACTACAGATCTTCTTATTGTATTATTCTCTTTCATCTACAATGTTATATATTGGCTAAAACCAAATTGGAATAAAAATATTAAAGGAAAGGAGTAAACATAAGTAAATGTTTCAAGAAAATTTATATAATTTTTCTTTAACACCTTTTCAGATTATGAGAACAAACTCAAGAGATACATATTTTTTTAATTTCTTCTTTTGTACAAAGTTACTGCATGAACAGTATCTTTCATGTTTCTTTGTTTCTCATTAGCATTAAAATAGCATGACTTCTTAAAGACTATCTTCTTCCCAAGAGATTTTCAAAATTAAATAGGTCTTTCAGTTTTGCAAGGAGTAAGATTTAGTATTAACCAGGTATTAGTCATTTACAGCAAATAAAAAATCCAGGACATATGCCTATACTTAATATTTATGAAAACATTTCTTCAATATTCACTAATAACTTCTATAGTGTTATGTGAAAATTTTTATTCACGCAGCATTCTTTCATTGATTATCATGGCACTATTAGCTATCTGCTATATCATCATAATTTTATTATGTTAGTGTAGTAATTGACAGATCAAGGATGGAAGGGACACTTATAGGATAAAGCTCTTAAGAGTTTTAAATTATGTAGACATAAAATTCTTCACATTAGACCATGACAGCACGGTGTTAAGAATTATAACCACTGGTTACCAAAATCTTTGATATATTCATTCTTTTCTAACACCAAGCTTCATTATATACACAGGTGTAATTATTCAATTTCATTCCATTCTCAATATATCAATAATGTCCTATTACCTATATTTTGAACATCCTTTCCTAACAATTTTCTAAGGCACATTTCATTTCCATGGGCCTACATTATTATCTATAAAACAAAAGAAAGCTTTAATACTTTTTGTTTGTTTGTATAACTGAATCCAGAAAGTTTTTACTTTTACTTCTATTTACGGGGACTGAGCTATACACTATCTAAGTCAATTAAGACACTGAAATTCTAAGTCTTCCACAATATGGTTAGCCTACAATCACTGTCTTATTTCCCACAAAACCCTTCACTCCAACCACACAAATTATTTTCAACATTCCCAAAACTTAATGCGCACATTTAAGAATGCTCTCTGCCTTTTCTCAAGTTATTCTCTTTGCCTAGCAGATGCTCTCCACCCTCTTGTCCAGCTCATATGGGATTCCTTCACAGTTTATCAGAAAAAACTGATGTCACATCCTACTACCAATATTCCCTGATCAGAATTAATCCCTCCCTTCATTATTCTTTCACAAGCCATTATGCAAACCTGCCTGAAGACATTCTCTGACCTTATGATTATGCAGAATGATCTCTATACTATGAGGCTTCTGGAGCTATATAAGTACTCTAACAAGGTACTTGGCACAAAGAGCATAAAATGGAAGTTTGTTAAACTGAATTGTGGACATCACATATTTTAAATGTTGGTGCAAATGAGTTGACAAGCAAGCATTTCAGTAAATACACACATATATATTTTTTTCATTTTTGCAAGCCTAAGAAGTCATTTGTTCAAAACTACTCACTCATCTATGTTCCACATTCTCTAACCAGAGGTGCTTACCTCCTACTCAAATTACCAGTAATGGATTTTATTCACAGACATTGTAAATGTCTACTCCATTTAGTAGCATGATACTACTGGTGGGATGGCTATTTTAAGTAAAAAAAAATTAAAAATCTCTAAAGTCATTAAATCACATTTTATATAGTATATAATTTCAAAGATGTCTCTTAGTTCAAGTCTTTATAGAAAAAAAATTTTATCAATTGAAAAGTTATTCCTAGGAAATACTTCATTCAGAGAAATACCAATTACTTGACTTCATAAAGTTGCCAAATTTATCATCTAGTTGTCTTTTTTACCCATGGCATATTTGTAAAACCAACTGAAATAGTGTCTCTGAAAAAAAGTCAACTTTAGTCAAAATGGCCATTCATATTAGCATGCCTCAATAAACCTGACAACCTGAAAAAAGTCGTACAATTTCAAATAGATAAAATTACAATTTTAATATACAGATATAAATGGTAGTTTAAATGTTATAAACTGAAACATAAAAAAATTTTTTTAAAAAAGATTTATTTATTTGAGAGAGAGAGAGAGAAAGAACAGGGCAGGGGGGCAGAGGGAGAGGGGACAAAGAGTCTTAAGCAGACCCTGCTGAGTGTGGAGCCCAATGCAGGACTCTATCTCACAACCCTGAGATCATGACCTGAGTCGAAACTAAGAGTTGGACACTTAACTGAATACACCACTCAGGCACCCCCAAAAAAATATTTCTAAGGTATCCAAATACTGCCATTTATTGGATTATAAATGTTTATGTACAGATCTAATATAAAGACATGAAAATTCCATTTTACTTGGTTACTAGGAATATTACAGACATTAAGTATTGAATAATTTCTGAGATATTAGTGATCAGCAACACCCAGTTTTTTCTAACAGAAAAACCTTCTAAAGCATAAGGCTTAAGTGGAAGAAACCAAAACAGTGTTAGCCTTGCCTTATTTTTACATATGTGAAGGAATTTGTGAATATTGCAGCATTTCTCAGAAACAGGTGGAAGCAAGTTTAACCCTCAATTTTTTCATTTAGTAGCTATATAAACTTGGCTGTATTACTTAAACACTCTGAATCTCTGCTTCATCACTTGTAAATTGGGAATAATGATTCTCAGAGTTTCTATAAGATTTGAAAGTGCTCAATAAATATCCTTTTAAAACTGATTAACAGTTTCTATAGATTTTAAATTATTTAACTAATATTGATGTCTAGACGATTTTCATTCTCACCGTTTTTATTTTTTATTTTTTTTAAAGATTTTATTTATTTATTTGACAGAGCGATAGCAAGAGCAGGAACACAAGCAGGGGGAGAGGGAGAAGCAGGCTTCCCGCCAAGCCGGGAGCCCGACGTGGGACTCGATCCCAGGACCCCGGGATCATGACCCGAGCCACAGGCAGATGCTTAATGACTAAGCCACCAGGCACCCAATTCTCACCATTTTTAGAGCCTTTTTCAAAGTTCTTCAACTTTGAAGATTATTTCCTTACTTGTTTTAACCTATAAAGAGCTTTAAGTAAACTTTATTCTCATCAGTAATATACCCACTTCAATAAAAGAAATTGAAGCTATATGTTTTCTTAAATCATATATCCATTTTACTGTTTCCCTGGATTCACCTTTGTTTCACCTAATTCATGTAGCTTCATCTGTATCTATTATAAACTATGTCCATATGCTCTCATTTTCAAGTATTCCTATTGCTTTCACATGCTATGTGTGCACTATTTTTTGAGGGATAATCTAAAAGTAATATAGCTCATTCCAACAGTGACATTCCAAGGTGTTCAATTTATGTCTTAATGTCTGAATCCCTGTGTGATTTTTCCCTCTGTAGTTTATACATATTGGTCACTGGTCTTTACATTTATATGGTAGAATCTTACAGGAAATAAAAAGCACACATGTGTGTTAAAGATAAGTATCTACTTGGCTTAGAATTTTTGCTGCACTAATTCCTAGCTCTGTGACCTTGTAAAGGTTATTTAATGTACTTGAGTCTTGATTTCCGTATCTTTCAATGGGGTAAAATTATTCTTGATCTCTAGGACTCATGTGAGTAAACTGCTTTAAACAAAGCCTCGCAGATGGTAAATGCTTGATAAGTATTAACCATCTCTTCCTTTTTCACCTTAATCTATCCTACTTATTTTCTCCTGTATTCTCCTTTCTTCTTTCACCTTTCCTCCTGTAAATCCGTGGCTGGTGTCCAAAATGTTCATCTCAGTCAAGTACTATGTTTATCAAAGGGAGAAAAGAAATCTGAATCAATTATGCAAATATCAACATAAATAATTGGCCTTTCATGAAGTTTCCAATGCCCCTCTCTGTTAAAAGTGCCATGATTAAGATGCAGGCTTTAATCAGAAATAACTAAGTTCGAATTAAATCCCATCACTCACTACTTAACCTATAACTTCTTGGTATTTTGTGTTCCTTACTCTCTTTAAGGTGAGGTTTCTCTGACTGGGAAACAGAACTAAGATATACCTCATCAGGCTATTGTGAAAATAAAATAAAATTCTTAGTGCAGAGTCTCCAAATAGAAAACTTTTGGGCAAGCATTACTTTTCAAACAATTCCGCCCCTTCTCTAAGTAATAAACCAGAAATAGTAGGGGAAAAAAAAAATCTCCCTTTCACAACACCTATGACAAGATCAGTAAGAGAACAATAGCAGTAAATATATTTGTAACTGTAAGTCCCTGTGTCTCCTCCTCACCAGTCTGCTTTGAAATGCAGCCTGGTCAAGACAAATACAACACTGGAGGAGGGATGTAACTCCTTCTGTTCCTCACACGATTCTTTGGCTATGACTACATGAAGCCAGTGATAATATAATCACTCATATTTTTGGTCATTTTTTTTCAAACAATGGAAAAGTAGCGCTTATAAACTTTATAAGTTCTTATAAATTACTTTGTATACCGAGAAAGGAACATGTATATATCTCGGAAGAAAATTTTTTAAAAAAATGTTTCGTTCGTTCTTGAAAGTAACTGTAATAAATTTGACATGCTTAATACAGTCAATAAATATTGATGTTTAATGAAAATAAGATGATGAATGTATAAAGATAGTTTCAAAGATTTATTTTCAGAAATGGTTTGATGAGAACTTTATGAGAATAAAATGAAAATTTCAGAAAAAAATAAAATCAGTCTATAAAACAAACAAATCTAAAGAAAAAATAGCCTGTTGAAAAAAGGAAGATTTAACTTTTCATAGAAATTTATAGTTGAAAACACACGTTAAATGAGTAACTGTTGCTATAAAAGGTCAAATTCAAACAATATTTGAATGATTCTAAAAAATAAAACATTTTTCAGTCAACTTCTGTTAGATTTAAATTTGCAGATGTAATGGAAAAAGCAATGTAAAAATATCAACTTAGAATCTGATGAATGAGAAAAATAAAATTTCTAAAAAAAGGAAGAAAAGCTAACCCAAGTAGATTTGAATAACAGCTGAGTACCTCCATTACTGAAAATTTTGCTTAATTAGACAAAATCTAAATAAAAAGCTTCACAAACCACCCTTTCATTTTAACTTAAAATTAAAAAAAGAAGAGAAATACATTGCAATGTCAAAATGATGCAAAATACATTAAACCATATTAAAAAGCAATTATAACCACAGCTAAAATGATATCAGTACTTGAAAAATTGTAGTTTGTAAATTACACACCCTTAAATTACACAACTTTCAAAAGCAAGAACTCTCAGCTAACAAAAACCTAATCATAATATTTCTTTTTGTCAAGTTCAAAAAACACATACTATAGTACAGATATTTTCTAATAAAAAACAAATTGTTACTATCTGTAAAATCCACTTATGATAATCTAAAGTTTATGGACAAATACTCACTGAGGTTACCAAATTTAATAAACCTATATACTAAAAACCGTCTTGAACTTATACACATAAATTTTTTCTATGAGAAAACATTTATATAGGAGACAGTCTAATGTTACTATATATAAACACTATATTAAAGACAGACTAATTTAAAAGAAAGCAAGGATTTTTATACAACATTCTCATTGGTTACAAGTTCTAATTGTATTTTAATCTTTTCTCTGGGATTTTAGTTATATGCTAAAATTAATACTACTTAGAGCCCAAATCCACTGTTCCTTTAACTATTATAAGACCCTAAAAACCTAGCAAGGATGAAAATTTTAAAAACATAATTAAACTTACCCCATTTAATGGATATGTTTTCCATCCTAGCTCTCCCAGCACAGTTGTTGTATCAAGCAACACAACTGGAATTAAAAAAAAAAAAAAAAAATTACATGAATTTTTCAATTGAAGCAAAAACGTTATTTAAATCATTAATGTCAACTACTTTTACTATTATTCATTGCATTAATTTTAATATGCAGCATTACTTACTTTAAAATTAACTGTGTATACTAAATACTAACATAATAATATTAAGTAATGATAAAATACATGAGGTAGTTATAACTTATTTTCAAAATATGTAATTTGTGTTTAACAATGCTAAATAAAAGATAAGTGAGCAACAGAATTAACAGTCATTTTTAATAGCTGGCTTTTAAAACTGATAAATGTTGATGGAGGTAATCAAGATGATGTGACTGCCAGTTGACCCTTGAGCTGGACCCAGGCAACGGGAGGCTCCTCACTCCCCTCCCCCATCCTCAAAATGTAAGCTCTGCCTACTGTTTCGGTAGTGGGAGCTGTTCCAAGGACAGAGCCTTGAGAGAGTAACATGTTGAGACCACCTGGATAGTATACATGACTGAACCCAGTTAAGGCTTCTATGCAAACTTTAAGATTCTGGTGGGTGGATGTGGAATCTTGCAGCTGCCCAAGACAAGTTTCCTTGCTTATTAGCCCTCCCACCTACCAATCTGGAGTGGTCTGTCTCTTTCTGCAGTCTCTCTTGGCCTGCATGAATAGGGGGCCAGTTTGGGGACCAACAATGAAATAATCACCTTTGCTTTCCCCACCACTTTCATATATAGTCTTTCTATACCACAATAAAGAAAGAAAAACTGTTAAAGCAGGCTTCTGTAGCTCCTTTTTATGTTATTAAATGCCCTTATATATGATTTGCATAGTATGAAAACAACTCATTTTTAATAAATCTACTATCTTTAAAGCATAGATTACATTATTATTGTACGTGCAGGTATACTGACAGCTAAGGCAAAAGCAAAAATAAAAACCATGCATCTTTTTTCCTGACCAAAATTTACTCATAATCTGATCAAAAGGCAGACATAAAAACAAATTATTAGAACATATTCTGTTAAATTTTATTTTTATTTATTTATTTATTTATTTTAAAGATTTTATTTATTTATTTGAGAGAGAGAGAATGAGAGACAGAGAGCATGAGAGGGAGGAGGGTCAGAGGGAGAAGCAGACTCCCTGCCGAGCAGGGAGCCCGATGCGGGACTCGATCCTGGGACTCCAGGATCATGACCTGAGCCGAAGGCAGTCGCTTAACCAACTGAGCCACCCAGGCGCCCCATATTCTGTTAAATTTTAAAATGGAAGATTATATAATAGCCTAGCGATTAAGTTACATTAGGGCTAGTACGGAGGTCTGGGAGAATTTCACAAAGGAGATGCAATTTGAGCTGACCTAGGACAAAGGGACTTTCAATTAGATGTGATAAGAAACAAATGGCTTACTTTTAGAATAAAGTAACTGAGCTACAACTAAATCAGTTTTCAGTTGCTGGAGTCAGAACTAGGAGTGGGGATTATTTGGGGAACTAGCAGGATAGATATGAGGTTGGAAAGATAGATATCAAAAGGGGAGGATTTTTGTGGTGTTTCCAGGAGTTAAATGTGTAGGGCCCATGATTCAGATCTTTATTTTTAACTACTACCTCCAAGTCCCCTAGATGCCAGTAGACCATGGATCATACTGAGAAACAATGCTTTGGTATTTCATCATGAGTTTTAGATCTTCACATAGTCAAGAAAGTGGGGTTTTCTATTTGTAGTTTTAAAAAGTTCCACTGATAGTAGGCTATTTGGTGTCTATTGTAAGGATTCTGTGGTTTTTCTTATTTGAATCACTATGTTTTATTATTTTTTAAGTACGAAACCATATGCCAATTTCTGAGATGAACTCTACTCATTGTAGAATATTCTTTCAGTACTGTTAAAATCAGTTTACTAAATATACATTTGTAAAACTGAGCTGTAATTCTTTAAATTTTATTGTGGAAAATTCTCAAACATATTTTAGAATATAGAGAAAACAGTAAAATGAACCCTCATGTACTCATCACCCAGATTCAATAATTACCAACTTATAGTCAATCTTACTTCATCTATATACCTCTACCGACTCTCTCCCACTGCAGAATTTCTTTGAAGCAAATTCCAGTAATAATCATCCATAAAAATTTCAGTGTATATTTCTATGATAAAGACTCCTTTTAATATAGCAACAATATCTTAATTTATTACTATAAGTAGTAATTCCTTAATGTCATCAAATATCCCTATTGTCTCAACTTAACTTGAACAGAAAAATCAAGTTCCAGATAAGTGCTATTCATTGCAGTGAGTTGACATTGTTCTTTGTTTTTTTAATCTAATTTCCTCCATTAACTTTTAAGTTAGATTTACTGAGGTATGATTTACTTACAATAAAAAAATCACCCTCTTTAAATGAACATTTCTATAAATTGTGACAAACCCCCACATCCATGTAACCACTGCTACAACCAAGCTATGGAATATTTCCATCGCCCCCCAAATTTCCCCTGTGATCCTTTTTGGTGAATCCCTTCCACAGCCCAGCCACTGGCAACCACTAATCTAATTTCTGTCCCTATGATTTTTGCCTTTCCCAAAACGTCAAATCAATGAAATCATATAGCATGAAGCCTTTTTGAGCCTGGTTCTTTCACGTAGCATAATGCATTTGTTATAAATAAAGCCAGTATAAACTTTCATGTATAGATTTTTATATGACCCTATGCTTTTACTTCTCCATGGTAAATAGGGATTCCTGGGTTATAGGGAGAGTACTTATTTTTTTTTTTTTTAAGATTTTATGTATTGGTCAGAGAGAGAGAGAGAGTGTGCACACAAGCAGGGAGAGTGGCAGGCAGAGGGAGAAGCAGGCTCCCTACTGAGCAAGAAGCCTGATGTGGGACTCCATGCCAGGACTTGTGATCATGACCTGAGCTACCCAGGAGTCCCAAGAATGCCTATTTTTGAGAAACTGTATTCCAAAATGGCATTAGCAGAATATGGTTTTCCAGTTGCTTCACATCCTCAGCAGGATTTGGTATTGTCCAGGTTTTAAAGGCATTCCAAGAGGTGTGTAATGGTATCTCATTATTGTTTTAATATATTTTAATATATTATATATATTTAATATATTTTACTATATTTCTTTTTCACTACTTGAAAACAAATTTACTAAAAAAAAAATAGGTTATTTCGTCCCACATTCTAGGTTTTTCTAATTGTGAGATATCATTGAACATGCTCTCCCATTCCCTTTATTTTCTTTAAATTGGTAGATTTAGTAGCTTGATCAGATTCAAGTTCCATTTATTTTTTATAAAATTACATACCAATGTCTACTAGGATCATGTTAAAAAAACTTGGGAACCAACTTTCATAGGCTTACACTGGCCAAAAATGGATAATCTGATCATATACACAAGGTTAATGCATTCATAATGATTCATAATGATAAAATATACCTACTGATAACTTTTGCAGAATACTAGGAAAGCATTATTTTAAAAACTGGTAAATAATCTGAAAACAAAACATTTTGCTTTTTCTATATAAACTACTTATGAATAAAAAAATAGTTAATGAAGTAACATTTCTCTTATTGAAATAGTTCAGGTAATAAATGAAAAAGGAATGACTGAATTAGGCTATCTCATTTTCTACTCTTAAAGAATTAATATATTTAGCGAATGGTTTTAAATGGCTGTTAACATCAACTAAAGAGAAAAAAAGACACATAAAGGGCTAGAGCTTTTTAAAAGGGTTTCTTATAAGTTTCATTTATTTCCTATTAACATACAATTCTAACAAGCCTGGAAATAAAAGAAAGTACAATAAAGATGATATATATATATATATCATATATACAAACACACACACATATATACATTCATTCTCATACACACACACAAATTATACAAAAATATTTGATGGCATTTGGGTTCATTCAGTGTAACAATCTCACATTTTAGATAAAAAAGCTGAAGATATCATTATAATAAATATTCAAAGCTATAAGTTTATCTCATTATCAAATGAAAGTTATTTTCATTTTTGGTATATGTTACTGAAAAGAATTCAGAAGTATTAAAGACCAGTATGCAGTTCTGGGTACTCAAAAGTTCAATGTAACTCATGGAGCACATTTATACTTTTAAAATAATCATTACTTCCCTGCAGGCTGGCAAAATAATGATACTAATTCATAGTCCCCGTAGGAAGAACTTTCCATGTATTTTCTTCTCCAAATAGTCTCCACATTGTCCTGAAAGTTGTTTCTTTTTTTAAATACCCAATTAACAGATGAGAAAAATAAGCCTCAGAAAGGTTAAGTAGTTTTCCTTGAGATCAGAAACAAATTTGGATTCCAAACAAGGAGACTGACGCTAGAATGTCCTTTGTAAAACATTTAAAACTTTTAAATTTTTTAAGTGTTTTTCTTCTTACCCTTTATAAAAGTTTTTATTTAAATTCAAGTTAGTTAACACACAGTGTATTTTTAGTTTCAGGTGTATAATATAGTGATTCAACACTTCCAAACAACACCTGGTGCTCATCACAAGTGTACATCTTCATCCCCATCACCTATTTCCCCTATCCCCTACCCCAATCCCCTCTAGTAATCATCAGTTTGTTCTCTGTAGTTCAGAGTCTGTTTCTTGGTTTGCCTCCCTTCGCTCTTACTTTTGTAGATACAGAAAAACATCACTATTTCTTTTGCTGATCCAAAATCTTTTATCCTAGTTTTCCCATCAATGGATTCTACAGAAAATTTACTGGTACTACATATAAATCACACTATTTAAATCAAGGGGTTTATTGGAGCAGAGTGTTCAAAAATCTGTAATATTAAAGTCCACCAACAGAGATTCATTTTTCATAGACTGGCAAACTAATTAATTGATTATTAGTTGTTCCAATTTTTTTTTTCTAAAATTGCTAGGCTGCTTGGTTCTCAATATTTAGCATTTATAAACTGTGAAGTATATTCATATCAAAATAAACAAAAAAGGGAAATATGTATATACCTACAAAACTGTAGATCCTCAGAATTTTCTTATTTCTTATTAGCTTCAAGAAGCAAGATTTATAAAATTGTTTATTTTCCTCTTTAAACTGCAATCATACTTTTTAAAAATTCATAAGAACAGTAAAATTTCAAATTTGCATTCCTGACAAGTGAATGATAAACTGATACTAAAATAAAACTAAGGAGTTTAAGATTTTTAATACTATTACACGTGACAAATGTTTAAATTCTACTATTTGTTTCATACATAAAACCCCCACAAATTCAGGTTTTTCAGGCACACTAATTGCATTGAACCCAGCAAGGTGAGAGCTCCTCCTGCTGGCTTTAAACAAGTTATCTAGTCCCTACCAGAGCGCAAAAATACTGTACACTTAAAGAGGAAAAAACCACTATGTTGACATAAACTTCAGTAAAAAGTCAATACTTTATTTTTACTTTAATGGCAAGCTTTTAAATATAGCACAATTAATACCTATTATTTATGTAAGGAGTGCATATGAAAATATAATTATTCATATTATCAATAAGAAATTGGATAAATCAAAAATAAGTGTAAGGAGTAGTAGGTTGGTGGTATCAAATAAAGGTTTGAAAATATGTTTATTTTGTTTAATAAGCAACATAATGCATAAATATGTTTGCTAAACCACATACAATTTTCCTATTAACTTTTAGAAATAAATTTCCAGCATATTGTGTTTCTGTCTGAAAATGTCTCTTAATTTATTAGTACTCCCTTTACTCATTCTTTTGGAAATTATAAGAAAATTTCATTGTGTTCTAAAAGAAGATATCAAATGATAAAGACAAGATTGATAGTGCTGGATTAAATGAGACTAATGAGTACCTAAGATTAAAAAGCTCAATGCTAATTTCTTGTCCTTGAATAATTTATCAAGTCTTTATCTACATCCCTTTTAATAAGCTTAAGAGCTATTTTAAAAACAATTAGGTTATGGGACGCCTGGGTGGCTCAGTCCTTAAGCCTCTGCCTTAGGCTCAGGTCATGATCCCAGGGTCCTGGGATCAAGCCCCGCATAAGGCTCCCTGCTCAGCGGGGATCCTGCTTTTCCCTCTCCCATTCCCCCTGCTTGTGTTCCCTCTCTCGCTATGTCTCTCTCTTTCAAATAAATAAATAAAATAAAATAAATAAATAAAATCTTTAAAAAATAAAAAAATAATAAAAACAATTAGGTCTATAGTATATAATAGGTCATCTTTACCCCAACTGCACAATAAAAAAAAGGACAGGATTTTATTTGTACATCATTTTGACAAATTAAGCAAAACAAATCAATCAACCCACTAAGAAAGCAGTTATTCTTTTAGGATAATTTTGTTGTAAAAATACGAGTTAATGGCATGTCAATTGAGTCCAAAGATTTACCAATATTCTCCAACAGACTTCATGTGAAAAAGAACAAGGCATTTCTTCTTATAATCATTCAATTTAGAGCCTTTATTTCACAAATAAATCCAAGAAAGGTAAAGTTACTAAGTTATTTAGTAACAACATAGTAGTAGAGGCTTTTGATAGTTAATTCCAGTCATGTTCCACTGACTGTAACACACCCTACTAACACCCATAGCTCCAAACAAACTAGCTAATAAACAAAGGGAATGTTTCTGACATCACGACCAGATACAGTCAGAGAATACTCCTAATTATAGATAAACATGCATATATATGTATGTGTATGTATATGTATTTTTTATTTCTACATACTTTAGCACTCATCTGTTTGAATATCATCCTGTTTAGATCTTGCTTTAAACTGACATTCACATTACTATATTAAATGATTTAGTTTTGACATAATCGCATATTTTTGATTGACAAAAATCACAGCTTCAATTTCCAGATCTGTGTAACTATGGGTATCTACCCTCACACAAAGTCAGAATCAATATTTAATTCCTAAAAAAATCAAACACAGATTGCTTTAAGTAAACATGGGATTATTACGTTTACCTCTAGTATGGCCCTATGTGTTTTGGTATTATTTTAAGCCAACATTTTCCAAAGAGAATCATTCCTTCTTAAAAATAGCGAAACTACTTTTATCTAGAAACTGAGATCAATATTTGTTCGTTAGGTGTATTTACAGCATTTTGTTTTTCATGCCTTTCTTAGTTCTGTGGTTGCTTGCCTATTTTAATATAGATGGTGTTCATGATTAATTTTCCTACCCCATGAGTAGTAGAGTTTGAAAATCCTATTTGAAAGATAAAGTAACATGAACACAGTGACATTAAACAGCTTTCTCAAATTTAGAGAATAAAATCAAAGCTAGAACTTTTGAATTCATACCCTTCAGCTTTCTACTCTACTAGAAAATGACACCCTGGGCGCCTGGGTGACTCAGTCGTTAAGCGTCTGCCTTCGGCTCAGGTCATGATCTCAGGGTCCTGGGATCGAGCCCTGCATCAGGCTCCCTGCTCAGCGGGGAGTCTGCTTCTCTCTCCCTCTGCCTGCCGCTCTCCCTGCTTGTGCTTTCTCTCTCTCAAATAAATAAATAAAATATTTTTAAAAAATGGTATCTTTTTCAGAAAGCAGGTTCAAACCTCTCTGCCTCTGTCCCTTCTGGAGAAAACAGATCACTCTTTTTCAGTTCTGATGGAAAAATAAGCTATAATAACCAGAAATTCTTTTCCTTCATTATCACTTAAATAGAGAAAAAAACAAAAAAATCAAGCTAGTTTCCTATTTAGAAGGCAAGTTATACTTGGAGTTAAGAACTGCTACTGAAAACCTTATCAATAAAGGTTGATTAAAAATATAACTAGTAGTGTTCATCCTCACTTCCACATTGTCCTATTTTCCTCAAAGAACCTCTATATTGTTATCCTGCTTGACACAGCTTTATTTGCTTCATCTTAAATCATTTTTAAAGCCTGCTATTAAGACAGGCAAGCTTACCCCATAGACCCAAGGAGAACCCAGATGTGGATCTGGTCCATGATAAAGTCACCAAATGACAGGTGCACCCCTAGGCTCCTGAGCAAGGTCAGTAAGACTTATCAATGAGTCACCTCACAAGTCATGCTTTCCTCATCAAACTGTTCAATTATTTCTATAGATTAAAAAAAAAGGAAAAGAAATTTGGCATGTTCCTATTTAAGAGCAAATATAATTATTTCATTTTGGCATCCTCAGCACTTTGATCTATGAACTAAGTAGTTTTGTGTGGGACCTGTATTATTTCCATTTGTTTCAATTACACAGAGATTAAATAGGTAGGAAAGACTATTTGGCTTTGGTTTTAGATTTGCTAGTCATACATTTAATAAATGTTGTGATTTTTTTTCATCTGTCACAAGAACTCACAACATACATATTCCCCAATTAGCCCAAACCATTGGCCCTTCTTCCCATCCCCTACACAGCATTAGAGATGCTTCTTTCCTTTCTAGTGCCTTCTTTTCTTATATTCCTCACTTGTATTCCATGGCTTTGGACACTTCCTATTTTTTTTCGGAAGAATATTATGAAACTCAAGGTTTGAAATGCATTTAAATATTGTTTTTATAGCTCTGGTAAAAACCGATTGTGACTACTTATTTGAAAGTCTTATCTAGTCCTATCTACAATATAATGGCCATCTCAATGTAAAACCATTTCTACATGATGCAACAACAGTCTAAAAAAGTTATGAAACCGTTACTCTAAAAAGAAGTAATAATGGTTTTGCACTAAGAAAGAAATAATGAGTTTTACTAGAATCTAAGAGAAAAGCATATGAGTAAAGGAAAGACTTCTTTTTTACCCCGGAAAATGGAAGGGAATTTTTCCCTTTGCAATATTGTTTTTTTTTTTTTTTTTCCTCCATTACACTTACATGGACATAACGGAAATCGTTACCCTTTGGGTAACAGTGAACTTGGGACTCCTTCATGGTATAGCTAATATCACACCACATAAGCAATTTCTCATAGACTGTATTGAAAAAGAACTCCTAAAACTCCAACTTCTATCATCCAAAGAAATTACCCTCTGTTTAGATTATACTGTGTGCCTATGTAAACTTAGCCAAGTCATAATTCTTATTCTACCAATTCTTGGGATTTGCTCTGCCATTAACCAAGTAATTCTCTAATTTTTAGTAGCCACCCCAACCTGGCTCTCGACAGACTCTGATCTTTTTAGCCATTCTTCCAGGATAGCATGCATGACTTAGTATGTAAAAACAAGAGTAACAAACAAAAGTTTGCTTA
The DNA here is from genome assembly GCF_004348235.1 of Phoca vitulina. Classification (NCBI taxonomy): domain Eukaryota; kingdom Metazoa; phylum Chordata; class Mammalia; order Carnivora; family Phocidae; genus Phoca; species Phoca vitulina. Next base: position 22,248,876 of record NW_022589711.1, on the reverse strand, counting down.
TTGTGTCATGGGTCATGATTGTCTCTTCTTTGCCCTTTGAGTTTCTCTTGTTAATCTACTCCAAGTGTCTTCAAACAAAACAAAACAAAACAAAACAACCAAGAGTCTTCTAAGAGAAAACTAAGAACAGTGGCTTTTTTTTTTTCCTTAGATTTCCCCATCCACTCTCTCCAGCTACTTCCAGAAATATCATCCATACTCTAGCTTTAGTCTCTAAAAAAGACACAGCCAAATTGCCAATTGAAGATTCTTTTCTACAGCAGCTAACTAAACCGTCCATGAACACTTAGATTTAACAGTCAGCTACTTATGAAACATGATTGTCATGTCATAAAACTTGATAATCTGTTCATACAATAATACATATTTCGGGAGAGATGCTGCAAAAGAATAATTTAAATAAAATGTAATTTTTAACCCTTTTACCATAATTTCACCATCCTTGGCTGCCTAAGAAATGTGTGTTGTCTCCTGAATCACTAAATTGAATTATACTGAGATTTTAGTAAAGTAATATTGCCTGTGGAAGAAAATAGCCTGTAATGAGAGAAATGGGCAGGAAAAATATGAAGACAAAATATAAAGACAACTAGTTGTCATATCATTTACACATAAAACATCTTTTAGCATAATTATTTGATAAATAAAGTCATGAGAATTATGTAGGACAACTTCCTACCGAAACTACTGAGGAAATGACAGAGCAAATGTGATGCCAGATTTAGAGGTACATGAACTGTAAGACAGCTGATCTTTTGTGGCATATTTCTACACTGCAGACGAGTAAGGAGGAGGAATGGTTCATAAATGAAACATTTACAAATGTGACCCAAGCCAAGAGCAGCATGGTTTCAGTATATAGAAAAGAATGACAGATGGACATTTTATTGTTGGCAGAAATAAAAGAAAAAAACAAAACAACAACAAATAGGCATTATCATCATTATCCTGAAGGGAAGGCAAGTCATTAAGTGCTTTTGTGAAAGTGTTTATCATCAGGATCTTGTGCAATAAAATAAATGCAATAAAGATGATAATGGCATTTTAACATTTAGGCAAATGGAAACTATTTTATGCAACACAGCATAATTAAAAGGAAGAAAGTGGATGCAGGTTTTTATAAGACACTGATCAATTTTAATTTATTGATTACCCAAGACATGAATTATGGTAAGAAATATAAAATGTTGAGAAATTTATTTTGGTGAGGCCATCAGGATCCAAACTCCATCCTCAGCTGCCATGACTGAGAAGCTCAATTTTTATCCTTGTTCCAAGGAGGAATGATCATATTTTAGGAGACTGATTCCTGCTAATCAGACATACAGGAGACTAATCTATAAATAAGGATGATTTATTCACTGATGATTTGTCTCCCCAGGGAATCTCTTTCTTTGAACGTAAACACATTCAAGAGACTAAATTATAGATCAAAGATTTCTAGGAAAGTACTAAATTACTGGAAAGGAGTAACCCTGTTTCGCTTTTTAATCCTCTAGGTCTATTTCCATGTAAGGAATTCACAATTTTACCTACCCATTTTAAAGCTCCTAAATTTGAATAGTGCTGAAGAAACAATAAGAAGTTTTCTACTTCTAAAAAAGGAAATTTTTTTTCTAAAAGAAGAAAATACATATATTGCCAACTTATTGTAACTTTGGCATTCCATTAGCCTAAAGATCCATGTCCCATTTCTAACTTATAAAATGAGAAGAATAATTTTTTGTTTTTAAGCCATTTCAAACACTATTTACAAGGCATATTAGAGTCTCCATAGTTATAGCCTATCTTTTATTGGCTAAATTTGGAAAGACTAATTTTTATTTTTTGGAAAGAAAACTGGTTTTATGTGTAGATTCTCATTAATTACAAAGTAGCATGTGTTTGTTTGTTTTTTTTTCCCAGGAAAGATTCTTCCATGTGAGTAAAACAAATCCCAATTACTGAATTTTATATGGTTTCAAATAAGGACAAAGAATAACATTTGTGGCCATGCTGCATGATTTTGGAAAGAATCTAAACTTTTAGGCATAGAGTCCACAATTGGTTGGACAGATTGTTTTGGTTTCAGACAACTCTTTAGTGCGGCCCTTATTTTTATCAACCAAGAATGAGAAGAGTTTTCAAAACTTAAAACCATTGATTTGTCAATGCAGATAGTTTCTGAGGACCTCAATGACATTATTTGATCATATAACCCAAAACTGCCATATTCTGAATAATGCACAATTGTACATTCTTTGGGAATCTGTTACTTCTTGTTTTCTCTGTCTTCAAGCTTTTCAGAAAAAACTTACCAGTTTGAGGGTTTCAACTATTATTTCAATGTTAACAATCTTCAAAACAGTATCTCCAGCATAAGTCTCTTTTATGCATCACAGTTCAGAGGTCCCTTATCTGTTCACAAACTGGCCTCTGTACGTGGAAGGCAAGGACATACCAAAAAAAGAGAGGGAAACCATTTCAGATTGGTAGGTGGCAGGTTTTAATAAACAATGGAACATATTTAAAAGCCTTGTCTTAGGCAGCCACAAGATGAGTGTACCTCCACACCTGCCTGCCAGATCTTAAGTTTGTAGAAGCCTCAACTGGGTCCACTCACGTGTACCGTTCAGATGGTCTCAACAACATCTTACTCTCTTTAGACTATGTCCTTGGAACAGCTCCCACTGTAAGAACAGTGGGCAAAACTGTACATTCCAAGGACAGGGGACAGGGTGAGAAGCCTTGATTACCCAGGGCCAGCTCACTGGTCAGATAGTAGCCATATCTTCTTGATTACTTCCTCCAATACCCCTCAAACTTAACAAGTCCACATTTGACTTGATTATTTTCCCATGAACAGATACCACCTCCTGATTTCCTGATTTGAGTTACTGGCACCAGCATCTGCCCAAGTACACAAATTAGGAATCTGTATCCAATCCTTGACTCATCCCTCACTGCTCATCTATCATTTTGCAAACCATATATTGTAAGCAGAATAATGACCCTCCCACCCACCAAAGTTGTTCATGTCCTAATCCCAGAAATGTGTGAATATGCTATGTTACATAGCAAGGGAAATTAAGGCTGTAGATGGAATTAGATTGAGAACAATCTGACCTTAAGATAGAGAGACTATCCTAGATTATCCAATATGTAATTATCCCAATGTAATAATCAATAAAGGTTCTTAAAAGTAGAAGAGAGAGTCAGAGGAGGTTGTGACTACAGAAGAAAGGCACAGAGAAATATAACCTTGCTGACTTGAAGATGGAGGAAGGCAACCATGAGCCAAAGAATGTGGGCAGCCTCCAGAAGCTGGAAAGGGCAAGGAAATGGGATTCTTCCCTACAGCCTCCAGAAAGGAACACAGTCCCACTGACACCTTGATTTTATAAGTTTCTTTTTTTTTTTTTTAAAGATTTTATTTATTTGTCAGAGAGAGAGAGTGCACAAGCAGGGGGAATGTCAGTAGAAGAAGAAGCACACTCACCACTGAACAAGGAGCCCAATGCAGTACTCCATCCCAGGACCCTGAGATCATGATCCTAGCTGATGGCAGACGCTTAACTGACTGAGCCACCCAGTCCCTGACACCTTGATTTTAGCCTAAAGAGATCCATGTCCCATTTCTAACTTACAAAATGATAAGAATAAATTTTTGTTTTTTAAGCTACCAAACTGAAGGTAATTTGTTACAACAGCAATAGAGAACCAACACATTAAACTTCCTAAATCAACTTCAAATCTATCAGTTTTTCTATTCGCTACCTATTTCATCTCTCAACTGGACTGGGGTCCCTTGTCCTCTCAATTAACTTCCACAATGCAGCCTCAGGGATCTGCCTAAAATACAAATCTGATTTTTCCATCCTTTACTCAAAATTCCTCATTGGTTCATCTTATGACTTGGAAAATTCTCCCAAAATATTTGCTATAAATGTGCACTTATTTCTTCATAATACATACCTTAACATTCTACCAGATTCTGAGTATAAAGGTGAATCAAAATAAACATAGCCCATGTCTTCAGGGTTATTATAACCTAATGTGAAAAACAGAAAATAAACAAAATATAAAATAAATATATAACTATGTTATGAGAAGTGCTATGAATCTAAATTAGATTGTAGGCTCACAGAAAGCCTCTAAAAAGAGAGTCATGATTATAGAGTGGAACTACTTTCTATATTCCTTTTAGATTCATGATGTGAAAATTGGAGAAGACATGAAATAAGGTATTGCTGAGTTATTTTTAACCCAGTCTTTCTCTCATTTTTTTGGTGCTAGAACCTCTTTGCCACTGAATATACTCTAACATTCTAAGGTAAAATGTTCAAGAAAACACAGTAAAGTAACTGCTGCCTTTCAAGATATCCTTTTCACTGCATGTAAGACACTTCCTGGCTTGATCTCATCTATCTGTCCATCCTACTTCTTCTTCTGCAGTACCCCATCCCTGCTCTACATTACTCTGATATACTGGTAATGCTCAAACTCACCTCATCCTCTCGCCTCTCTACATTTCATGCTATTCTTTTCTTACTGGAATTTTCTCACTGTTTTGGTCCTGGAAAAAGTCTCCTAGTCATCACTTATGGCTTAGCCTAAATGTGATGTCTTATAGAACCTTCCTAAACTCATCCCCAAAAGATGTAGATGCTCTTAATCTCATGTGCCCTTGAAATCTGTACATACTTCACAAACAGTAATTATCTTACTTTATTTTACTACAGTGTAAGTTTCTCTTTGTGTAACTGTTCTTCCATATAATCTAAAATCCTTGAAGACCAAAACCATATATTTTAACTCCCACAATCTTCCTGAATATTGATTATTTTAAAAATGAATAATTAAATGGATTAGCAAAATGAGAATAAATAAATGAGAAATTTAGAATAACTAGTTAGTAATATTATTATGCCACAGTTAGTAAATGGCTCAGAATGTCGATAAAAATGGACAACTCAGAGTACACAAACAAAAAAATAGTACCTACAAAGTACATTGGAGTACATTGGAGAGGGAGTAGCTAAGGTCCTCTGATTATAAATCCAATGGTCCAAAAGCAATTAATAATAAAATAACTTTGTGATTTTCTATCAGATTGTTACAAAAGAAATTACTAGAGCAGAGTTGAAGCACTGGCAAAGTCACAGCAATAATCCTGAAATCCTGATGTTATGGAAAAGAATAAAAATTACTACTGAAATGGAATCATAGTGATTCAGGAGCCTCAAGTATTTAAGCAAAAAATATTTCAATGGAAACCAAATAGGACAGATTTTATATATATAAAATAAAGTATATTTGAAGTAGTCAAGCATATTCTTTTCATATCAGTTATATATATAATCTTATAATTAATAATATGTAAATAACTAATCTGAAAGAATACACTCAAATATAAGGGAAAAATACCTATGAACAAGAAGAATCATCTACCCACAATAAAATAAATCAGCTGGTGCTCCCGATACAGAAAAGTTGATGTATTATGGCCACTGGAATTGAAGAATGGCTAAGGAAAGGAACATCAGATGGAATTAAAAGGCATTTTAAAAGCTATAGAAGTTGCTAGAACATCTTTGAAGTTAAATATAAGAATCCTACTGATTTGCCATTTTCATCTTGAAGTGACCAGAATGCTATGACAATTTTATACAGCCCCCATATTTGGTTGGGTTTTCAGGTAAATTCAAACTTCCAGTAAATTTATTTTTATTAGACTAGATATATTGAAACCTCATAAAATGATACAGAATATTAATAAATCTCCATACCTAATATGCTCTAAGATATAGTTATAAATTTTGATGACATTCGCTTTGCGTCTTAGAGGCGCAAACTGTGGACATAAGGAAGTATGGAAGCCCCTACAAGATTTCACATTATTACTAGGGAAAGGGTCCTTTCTCTTTTAAACAGGGGAGCCAAAGTGACAATAATCAGGAAGAGGTAGGTTGATCTGGCTCTGGGGTCAGTGGCAATTATCTCCTATACCCTCTATTATAAGAGCAATAATACACTAGTCATATTGTTTATGGAGAAATAGATGATGTACTCAAAGGAATTCCATAAAACAACTGTAAGAGAAACCTATTAAATGAATAGTTTTGCCTACGGCCCCAATCCCAGATAAGTAAGCTACTGATGTGAGAAACACCAGATATACTCATTCACCTCACCATCATCACTTTTATCAACTATCTATTGAGTACTTAGTAAACCCAAGAAATGTGCAAGGGACTCAAGTACATATGAAATGGAGCAGAGGTCCATATGGTCAGAGGAACATAAACCATTTTGCATTAGGAAATGGTTTGTGAAATGAACAAAATACTCCAAAAACTAAGTAATATACTGTACCGCATAAAATTCTTAAAAATAGAGTGCCTGAGAACATTCTGTAAACTGACCCAAACTCATGAAACTGAGTGACAAGGAAACAATTTTGAATTCATCCTATCCAAAAGATTAAACTTTGATGAACATTCTCTTGACATAGTATTGGACCCATGTTGATAAGAACTGGAATTTCTAGTTTTATCTAGAAGATTAATACTCTAGTTGCTCCAGCCCAACTCCAAAATGTCACACATTATAAGGAAATGTTCCTACCATACCATCATAAATAATGGGACTAAGCTAAAACATTTAGTCAATTTAAAAAACAAAACACAATTTGCAAGTATGTATTTCTTCGCTTAATCCTTTCTTATATTCCTCTTTAAGATGATATTTTCTCCAGTATTCCCTAAGTTCAACAAAAATTCTGAGCAACTCTCAAGTGACCAATATGTCATACAGGATCTTGACATTCATCTCAAGCCTTTTTTCTTAGCATTCTATCCCTCAAATCCAGCATTCCAGGCTTTACTGAATTTATATCATGGTTTCAAAAACCTCAAATTCTTTGGGCTTTCTCACAAACTAATATCATCTCACCTTGGTGACTACCTACTCACCCTTGGTCTCAGTTTACATGGCAGTTCTTGTTGGAAGCTCTCCTGACCTCTTTTACGTAATGATGGGGAAGTGTCATGTTTAATGGGCCTCCTTACTAATGCATATTTTACAGCTGAAAAGCATGTAACTATTTACTGTTAAGTATTCAATCATTTATTTCCCAGAAAAGAATAAGTTTCATAAGTTTAGAGACCAGAGTCACCTTGTTCAGCAACCTTTCTCTAGGATCTAGTAGAATGAACTATCAGAAGGCTATCATTAAGAGTCTAAATGAGAAATAATAATAGCCTTAGCATAAAAAAATTCTCCCAACTGATCAAGGCCATGGTGAACTCTATTCCCTCTAAATATGCCCAGCTAATTTTTGCTTCTCACTTGAAACTTACCATATGTCAGTTTATATTATTTATATATAACTTCATATCACAGATGAGGAATATAGGACCCAGAAATATGAGAAGACTTACTAAAGTTCACTTAGGTAATTAGTGTTACCACCAGATTAAAATCCATATCTGAGCTGAAGATCAAGATGTCAGAGTAGGAAGAAACTGATCTCTTTCCACAGACACACCAAAACTACAACTGCATATAGAAAAACTCAGAATGAACCTAAAGACTAGAACAGCTTTTTCACAACTAAAGATATAAAGGAAAAGCCACATTGAGATGAGTAGAAAGGGCAAAGATATGATCTAGTCAGGACCCACACCCCTAGCACAGCAGCCCAAAAGTGGGAGGCATATCATAAACTGGAGGCCCCTCTTGGGGAGCAAGGGGTTTAAGCCTTACATTGGGCAACTCCACCCTGGGGATCTGCACTGGGAAGACAAGACCCCATCACATCTGGCTCTGAAAATCAGCTGGACTTAACTACAGGAGAAGCAGAGGGCTACAGTAAACTGAAACTCCACTCTTAAAGGGCCTACATACAAACTCACTCACTCTAAGACCGAGCACAGAGGCAGCAGTTTGAAAAGGTCCTGGGCCATATATGAAAGAGATTTATTAACCAATTTTAGGGCATGTGTCAGAGAAGCAAGGATCTGTAGGAACTTCCTCCAGAAATGGAAGTGCAGGCGTACTCTATTTTTCTTACTCTCCTTCTCCTTAGCTGGCCCAACACTGGTAGGTGCCATGTCTGACACTCTCCATCTACCTTGCCAGCTCCACTCATTCCTCCCCATTGCTCTCCTGCAGACCTGTCCCTCCTAACACACCCACCCAACAGATGCCCCTCCAAAATATCTCTCACCCTGCCATAAACAATGGATGACCTCAGCAAAGCTATAACCCTCCCCGCAAAGCAATTCCTATCCCACTATACCCAGGAGGCAGTCTCATCCAGATCTAGCACTGGCTCTTGACCCACCACCCACCCGGTAGGCAGTTTTGTTTGGATCTGGTGCTAACCCAAGTGGCTCCCACCTTGCCAAACCCCCAGACCATAGCCACGATTGGAACCAGCACACGCACCCTGATGCACCCAGTAGGCACCTCAGGCTGGACAAACACCTTCCCAAAGAGACTCTACATGAGGAGGACCTGTCCCACTCACCAGTGCATGTGGAGCAGCTGCAGCTAACCACAACAAGAGGACTCACAGAGCCAACATAGGGGTCACCCCTGGAGCACCTCGCTCTGGTGATCTGGAGGGCGAATTGTGCTTCTGGGTTCCACAGGACACTTTCTATATAAAGCTACTCTTTCAGGATCAGGAGATGAAACTGATACACTTCACACACAGAAACAGAATCTGGCAAAATGAGGCACTGGAAAAATAAGTTCCAAAGCAAATAATGAGACAAAATCTCAGAAAAACAACTAAAGAGAGTAGAAATAAGCAATCTACCTGATAAAGAGTTCAGAGCAATGGTCATAAAGATGTTCATCAAACTTGGGAGAATAGATACACAGATCAATGGAACAGAGAGCCTAGAAATAAACCCATGTGTATACGATCAATTAATCTATGACGAGGCAAGAATATACAGTGGGGAAAAAACAGTCTCTTCAACAAATGGTGCTGGAAACACTGGATAGCTACCTGCAAAAGAATGAAACAGAACCACTTTCTTATACTATACATAAAAATAAACCCAAAATAGATTAAGGACCTAAATGTGAGACCTGGAACCATAAAATTCATAGAAGAAAACATAGGCAGTAATCTCTTTGACATCAGCCGTAGAAACATTTTTCTAGGTATGTCTCCTCAGGCAAAAGAAATAAAAGCAAAACTAAACTATTGGGACTACACCAAAATAAAAAGTTTTTGCACAGTGAAGGAAACTATGAACAAAATGAAAAGGCAACCTACTGGATGGGAGAAGATATTTGTAAATGATATATCCAATAAGGGATTAATATGCAAAACATATAAAGAACTTACACAACTCAACACCAAAAAAACCCACAAACAATATGATTAAAAATGGGCAGAGGAGGGGTACCTGGGTGGCTCTCAGTGGGTTAAGCAGCCAACTCTTGATTTCAGTTCAGGTCATGATCTCAGGGTCCTGGGATGGAGCTCTCAGCTCTGCACTCAACGGGGAGTCTGCTTGGAGATTCTCTCCCTCTGCCCTCACCCCTCCAATTCACACACACTCTGGCTCTCTCTCTCTCAAATAAATCTTTAAAAAATTGGCAGAGGACCTGAATAGATATTTTTTCAAAGAAGACATACAAATGGCCAACAGACACATGAAAAGATGCTCCACATCATTCATCATCAGGGAAATGCAGATCAAAACTATAATAAGATATCACCCCACACCTGTAAGAATGGTGAAAATTAAAATCACAAGAGATAATAAGCATTGGCAAGGATGTGGAGAAAAAGGAAACCCCATATACTGTTGGTGGGAATGAATGCAAATTGGTGCAACCACTGTGGAAAGTAGAATGGAGGTTTCTCAAAAAATGAAAAATAGAATTACCATATGATCTAGTAATTCTACTACTGGGTATCTACCTCCCAAAAATGAAAGCAATCATTTGAAAAGATATATCCACCCCTATGTATATTGCAGCATTATTTACAATAGCCAAAATATGGAAGCAACCCAAGTGTCTATCAATAAATGAATGGATATAGAAGATGTGGTATGTATGTATATGTGTGTGTACATATATGAAATAAAGGGGATCCAGAGTACACTTATCTTGACAAGCACTTGGCAATGTATAAATTTGTTGAATCATTATATCGTACACCCGAAAATAATATAACACAGTGTATTAATTATACTTCAATTAAATAAATAAATGGCCATAACAAAAGTAAAGAAAATAAATCTTAGTGGTAAAAGAAAACATACAGTAAAAGTAGTGAATCAACCACTTACAAAGCTAGTATGAAAACTGAAGTACAAAACTAATAAAATCAAGTATATCTTCAGGGGCGTCTCAGTGGCTCAGTCAGTTAAGTATATCTACAAGAACTACATAAGGGATACACAAAAAAGTGATGTCCAAAATGATGTCAAAAACATAAAATGTTGTGTAAGGGTAAAAATGTTGTGCTTTTAGAGGGTGTTTAAACTTAAGTGACTATCAACTTAAAATGTATACATATATAGATAGGGTGTTATATATGAACTCATGGTGACCACAAAGCAAAAATCTATTATAGCATATACACAAAAAAATAACGAAAGGAAGCCAAATATAACACCAAAGAAGTCATCAAATCACAAGATAGAAAGAGAAGAAAGGAACAGAGAAGAACTACAAAACAGCCAGAAAACAATAAAACGCAGTTAAGTGTCTATCTATGAATAATTACTTTAAATGTAAATGGACTAAGTACTACAATCAAAAGAGATAGGCTGGCTGAATGGATAAAAAATAAAAAAACAAGACCCATCTATATGCCGCCTATAAGAGTCTCACTTCAAACCTAAAAACACATACAGACTGAAAGTGAAGAGATAGAAAACGATGTTCCATGCAAATAAAAACAAAAAGAAAGCTGCTGTAGCAATATTTATATCAGAAGAAATAGACTTTAAAACAAAGACTGTAATAAGAGATGAAGAAGGCATTACATAACATAAAGGAGTCAATCCAACAAGAAGATAGTTATATCTTTGTAAATATGTACCCAACCATAGGGACACCAAAATATGTCAAGCATAAATTAACAGACTTAAAAGGAGAAATTGACAGTAATGCAATAATAGTAGAAGACTTTAACATCCACTTACATCATAGATCATCCAGACAGAAAATCAATATGGAAACAGTGGCCTAAACAACACATTAGACCATGTGGACTTAATAGATATATGCAGGACATTCTATCCAAAACCAGAAGAATACATATTCTTTCCAAGTGCACATGGAACATTTGCTAGAATAGATCACGTATTAGGCCACAAAACAACTCACAATAAATTTAAAAAAACTGAAATCACAAGACTCTTTTCTGACCACAATAATATGAAACTAGAAATCAACTTTTAAAAAGGAAAAACACAAAGTTGCGGAGTCTAAACAACATGCTACTAAACAGCCAATGGGTCAACAAAGAAATAAAAGGAAATAAAAAATATCTTGAGGCAAACGAAAACAAAAATACAATGTTCTAAAATTGATGGGATATAACAAAAGCAGTTCTAAGAGAGGAAGTTTATAGTGATATAGGCCCACCTTAAATGTCAAATAAACAATCTAATGTATACCTAAAGGAATTAGAAACAGAAGAACAAAAAAAAGCCCAAAGTTAGAAGGAAGAAAATCATAAAGATCACAGTGGAAATAGAGACTAAGAAAATAGAAATGATCAGTGAAACTAAGAGCTGGTTTTTTAAAAACATAAAGAAAACTGATAACCTTAAGCCAGACTCTTAAAGGGAAAAAAAAAAAAAGAGAGAGAGCCCAAATAAATAAAATCAAAAATGAAAGCGAAGTTACAACTGATATCACAGAAATACAAATATATTATGAGACTACTATGAACAATTATAAGCCAACAAATTGGATACTCTAGAATAAGTGGATAAATTCCTATAAACACACAATCTTCCAAGATAAGCCAGGAATAAACAGAAAACCTAAACAGACTGATTACTAGTAATGTAATTAAATCAGTAATCAAAAAACTCCCCAAAAACCAAACGTCACAGGTGAATTCTACAAAACATTAAAAGAAGAGTTAACACCTATCCTTCTCAAACCATTCCAAAAAACTGAAGACAAAGGAATGCTTCCAAATATATTCTCTGAGGCCAGCATTCCCCTCATACCAAAACCAGACAAGGACATCACAGAAAAAGCAAATTATAGGCCAGTATCACTGATGAACATAAATGAAAAAATTCTCAACAAAATATTAGCACACCGAGTTCAACAATACAGTTGAATCATACACCATGATCATGTGGGATTTATTCCAAGATGCAAGGATGGTTCAATATCTGCAAATGGATCAATATAATGTACCATATTAACGAAATGAAGGATAAAATTATATGATGCACAACAGATGCAGGAAAAACATTTGACAAAATTTAGCATCCATTTGTGATAAAAACTCTCAAAAAAGTGGCTACAGAGGGGAACATACCTCAACATAATAAAGGCCATATATGACAAACCCACAACTAAAATCATACTCAGTAATAAAAAGCTGAAATCTTTACCTCTAAGATCAGGAAGAGAACAAGGATGCCCATTCTCACCACATTTATTCAACAGGCAGAATCAGCAATCAGACAAAAGAAGAAGAAGAAGAAAGAAGAAAGAAGAAAGAAGAAAGAAGAAAGAAGAAGAAGAAGAAGAAGAAGAAGAAGAAGAAGAAGAAGAAGGAGTAGGAAGAGGAGGAAAGGAAGGAACCAAAAGAATGGAAAGGAAGGAAGGGAAGGGAAGGAAGGGGAGGAAGGAAGGAAGGGGACCCACATTGGTAAGGAAGAATTAAAACTGTCACTATTTGCAGATGACATAATACTTTTTTAAAAACCATAGAGACCCCAATAAAAACCATTCAAACTAATAAAATAATTCAGTAATGTTGCAGAACACAAAATTAATACGCAGAAATCAGCTGCATTTCTATACAGTAAAAATGAGCTATCAGAAAGAGAAATTAAGGGGTGCCTGTGGCTCAGTTGGTTAAGCATCTGCCTTTTGGCTCAGGTCATGATCACAAGGTCCTGAGATGGAGCCCCACATCAGGCTCCCTGTTCAGCAGGGAGTCTGGTTCTCCCTCTTCCTTTGCCCCTCCCCCCACTTGTGCGTGTCGCTCTCTCTCCCACTCTCTCTCTCAAGTAAATAAATAAAATCTTTTTAAAAAAGAGAGAAATTAAGAAAACAATCCCAATCATAATTGCATCAAAAAGAATAAAATACCTTGAAATAAATTTAATCAAGTAGGTAAAAGACCTGTACTCAGAAAACTATAAAATACTGAAGAAACTGAGAAAGAAACAAGTAGAAAGATATACACTGTTTATGGGTTGGAAGAATTAATATTGTTAAAATGTCCATACTATCCTCCAAAATCTGCAGATTCAATGCAATCTCTATCAAAATACCAAGGGCATTTTTCACAAAACTAGAAGAATTCTAAAATTTGTGTGGAACACAAAAGACTCCAAATAGCCAAAGCAATCTTGAGAAAGAAGAGCAAAGCTGGAGGTATCATGCTCTCTGATTCTGAACTATACTACAAACCTATACTAATCAAAATGGTATGGTACTGGCACAAAACAAGACAGGTAGATAAAAGGAACAGGACAGAGAGCCCAGAAAAAAAATCCCACACTTACATGGTCAATTAATCTATGACAAGGCAAGAATACACAATGAGGAAAAGACAGTCTCCTCAATAAATGGCACTGAGAAAACTGAACAGCTATAAGCAAAAGAATGAAACTGGACCACTTTCTTACACCATGCACAAAAATAAATTCAAAATGATTTAAAGACCTAAATGCAAGACCTGAAGCCATAACATTCCTTTTAAAAAAAGACAATACTGTTGGTACTCTTGTTATTATTCACTTGTTTACTTACTGCATGTTTTATTTTTATATTTTAATAAAAATATACTATGATAGACTACCATTAGAGGGCATATTATTGTAATAAATAGCAGTATACATTATATAATGTTATAAATAATGAATATACTATGTATTAATTGATTAATAAATATTTCTACAATGCCAAAAAAAAGACAGGAAACTCTTAGATATCAGTCTTATCAAATTTTTTTAAATTATTTTTTATTTTTTTAAAGATTTCATTTATTTATTTGAGACAGAGACAGAGAAAGAGTAAGCATGAATGGGGGGAGGGGCAGAGAGAGAGAGAGAAGCAGACTCCCCACTGATCAGGGAGCTGGATGCAGGGCTCAATCCCAAGACTCTGGGATCACGACCCGAGCTGAAGGCAGATGCTTATTCAACTGAGCCACCCAGGTACCCCCAAATTTTTTTATATCTGTCTCCTCAGGCAAAGGAAACAAAAGCAAAAATAAACAATAAATTAAATATCAAACTAAAAACTTTTGCACAGTGAAGAAAATCATCAACAAAATTAAAATGTGACTACTGAATGGGAGAAGATATTTGCAAACGATATAAGGGGTTAATATTCCCTGACTAGAGATTAATACCCAAAATATATAAGAACTCATACAACTCAACACCAAAAAACAAATGTCAATTAAAAAAATAGGCTGAGTAGACATTTTTCCAAATAATACATATAAATGGCCAAAAAACACATGAAAAGATGCTCAACATCACTAATCATCAGGGAAATGAAAATCAAAACCAAATGAGATATCACTTCCCTCCTGTCATAATAGCTAGTATCAAAAAGACAAGAAATAACAAATGTTGGTGAGAATGTAGAGAAAATGCACTTATGTTGGGAATGTAAATTGATATAGCCACTGTGGAAAACAGTATGGAGGTTCCTCAAAAAATTAAAAGGCCTGTCATAGTATCCAGCAATTCCATGTCGGGGTATTTACCCAAAGGGGAAAAAAACCCCACTAATTTGAAAAGATATATGCACCCTTATGTTCACTGTAGCATATTTACAATAGCCGATATATGGAAGCAACCTAGGTGTCCATCAATAGATGAATGGATAAAGAAGACGTGGTATATATACACACACAGTACTACTCAACCACAAGAATGAAATCTTGCCATTTGTGTAAACAAGGATGGACCTTGAGAGTGTAGTAAGCTAAGTGAAATAAGTCAGTCAAAGAAAAACACGGTATGATTTCACTTATATGTGGAATCTAAAAAACAAAATAAACAAAACAAAATAGAAACAGACTCATAAATACAGAGAACTGGTGGTTGCCAGAGGGGATGGGTGTGAGGAGAATGGGTGAAATAAGTGAGGAAGATTAAGAAGTACAAACTTCCAGTTATAAAATAAATAGGTCACAGGAAAGTAAAGTACAGCATAGGGAATATATTCAAATAACATTTTAATAACTTTGTATGGTGACAGATGATAGCTACATTTATTGGTGGGATCATTTTGTAATGTATAATAAATGCTGACCATTATGTTATACAGCTAAAAGTAATATAATATTGTATGCCAACTGTACTTCAATAAAAAAATCTTTACCTCTCACCTCACACCTTTACCTCACCTCTCATACTGTTTTTCATACTACACCATAAAATTACATTCTCATAACTAGCATTTGTGCTTCCAGAGGGCACCAAGATACGTATCTCCTGTAACTACATATAATTAGGGGCATACTTATATTAAGAGATGATTGCATTGAAAGAACTGAATTTTATTTATATTTTATTTTAATTTATGTATTTATTCATTATATTTATTTTATGTATATTTTTATTTGATTCTAATTTTCTGCCACCCATCCTTCAAAACCATTTCTGTGAGCTAGTTTCACCCCACGCTCCAGTGAAATCTCAGGCAAGTAACATTATTTTGCCATGCCTTTTTAGTCATAATACGTTGTATTTCAGAAATGTTAAATATTTAGTTCAAGAAAAGAATCAAATTCAAAATCCATACAACTTTGTACTTCTCCATCAATTTGATTTTGCTTAAAGCCTGGAAGCTTGCTGCATAGAAAGAATATGTGTTTTGATTCCCTTCGTAATCTGCCACTCACTGGCTGCTATTTCTGACTCACTGGGGTCAAGCCAAGTGATTAAGTAGAGAAGGGTACAGTTTTTCATGACTGGTTCAGTTCAGTCTTGATCTGGCTTTGGTGCTCTCTGGGACTAGAAAATGGTCAAAAGTGACTTTACCTTTGACAACCATTTTATGGACATTGTCCTGCTAGGAAATTCCAATTCCGAAGAAAACGTTGTCTCTTCCAGTTAATTATTTTCAACTTCCTCCTCAGCTCCTAGCTTATATCATCATCCTACGCAGAAACCACCAGGCAACACCCTTTCTAAAAGGTTCCAGAACAGTTCTTTTCTTAATATTCCACACATTTGACCCCTACCCACTAGTTTATGTAGCTCTCTTCTGGTGCAGGCCTTCCCTGTTTCTGCCTCTGCTCTCCTGTCTCAGGCCACCTAGTCACAGTCTCTTCTACCATCCTATACCCCCCATCCCCAGATTATACTGAACATATATTAACCTTTAGATTGTCCCTTTAATGTCCCCTGCACTAAAGCATCCCCTCTGTAACCCCCAAATGCAATTCCTTCCAATCTCCCCAAACCTAATCACTTACAATACTTGAAACTGGTCAACTCAAATGCTGGAAAAATAGGTTCCTTAAATCTTTTAGCCATGAGGTGCAAAGGGGATGGTCTAATACTTCACTTTTACATATGTCAGTATTGGTACCTATATATTGTTCTTGGCTTTGGAATTTCAGATGAGTTTACGAGTCTCATTTTAAAATCCTGTATTATAATAATTTTTGCTAACATTTGTTGAATGATTCCTATGAGTCAAACACTTAGCTAAGCATGTTCTACATGCATTACCTTATTTGCTATTTATTTCAAACTTTTTTTTTTCAAGTTCCTATTACTACCTCCACTTTACCAGTTAAGAAAGCAAAGTCCTGAAGAGGTAAAGAAACAAATGTACTCCAGGAAGCAAAGCTAGTAAGAGGCCCAAGCATTTGAATTTAATGCCAGCTGGTCTTGGCTTTAAAGCTCAAGGACCTAACCACTATGCTAAGGCTTCTCAGATCTCATTAAGGACAAGAGAATAGGAAGTTTAAGAGAAAGGGAAACAGAGCAGGCTGTAGTACGAGAAGAGTGAAAAGGAGAACATGATATTTAAGACAGATTTTAGAGAGATCCTGCACTCTTGGTTTTCCGATTTAAGGACTCTAATAGGCAGCTATAAAAAATTAACACAGTAAAATGTAAAAGTTTACATTATTTTATATGGGTCTTTCCTAACATAAAACCAACAAAACAATCATCTTTATATTTATTTAAAATTTTAGAAATAAATATCATGAAACTTGATTTTAAATTTAATTGATTTTATAAAGAGTCCTATTTACTGCCCAATCTCTCACAGTGTGAAATGAATAACTACTCAGCCAGAGTCATTCACATTTCTATTGAACAATAAAATACTTAAAACTGGCACTTTTTAAAGCACTTACCTTTGATTTTTATAATAAAAATCACCTAATCTAAGCAACTAGACCAAGGTAATGAACAAATCACCTAATCTAAGCAACTAGACCAAGGTAATGAACAAATCCTATGATAGAAGGCTATGGACATTAGTATTTGGTCAGCAATTTCTGAATTAAAGCCTGCTGGGAAGCTAAATTTCATGTCTTATTTACTTCAGTTTTGAAGGCTGCTCAAGAAGACAGCGCTAACTTTTGATAAGCATCTATTTTTTCTCCTAGGAAATTTCCATTTTTCGAAATTGTTCTAGGAAATGCAGTTAGTGTGTATTGTGTAGTCCAGAAAGCAAAATTACAGTTACATCATTTAAAGTCACCAGGACACCTGGGCGGCACAGTCAGTTAAGTGTCCAACACTTGGTTTGGGCTCAGGTCATGATCTCAGGGTCATGAGATTGAGCCCCTCACTGGGCTCCATGACCAGCATAGAGTCTGCTTGAGATTCTCTCTCTCTCCCTCTCCTTCTGCCCCTCCTCCCATCTGTGCATGCTGTCTCTCTAAAAAATGAATAAATCTTTAAAAAATAAATAAAATAAAATGAACACCAATATTTTCAAATGTTCTAAATCGGATTACAAATCATGGAAATTTTTATAAGAAACATAAGCATAAAGCAATTCAGAAGACCTAAGAATAATAACAAATGCAATCTAGTCTGGCTTAAAATACACCTTATTTTTTAAGGATATAAAAATGACCAAATTATCCCATCTCAAGAAATTCTTGAGTACCTTTTAAAACCATTAAGTATTATATAGCATAGTAAAGTGTGTGAACTGAATTTTCAGATAAAATTTAATATGATCACTAATAGTTTTCACAAATCTTTATTTTAATATATTTTCTTGGGTATTCTTAGAAAAAAATCAGAACCAAATTTTTATTAAAGTAGAAATATTAAAAATTTATAACAATCTATGATCATTTTTCATCTGTTTGGAATTTTAATACACATTAGTAAAATTTCAATAGGGGAGAAAAGCTAAAAACTAATAGTAAAAACTAATAGTAAAATCTGACTTGCAACACAAATTTAATGAAATATATGTACACATAAGAATGTTTGCCCATATACATGTAAACATAAAACAATTTGAAAGATGATTTTTTTTAATTCCACACTCATGTGGAATCAATAAATATATTTCCTATTGCTAACAGTACTCCAAAGTCACCTTTGTTACATCCAAGAAAACCCATATTATGAAACATATCTCAACAAAATTTCCCATCTTTTTAACTCTGGCATTTGATATAGTGACTATCTAATAAGCAATCAATAATGTGTACTAAATGAATAACATGATTCCTTCTACTATACTTGTCCCTATATTACTCAATCAAATCAAGTTTTAAATGGTTTGCAATAACTTTATTGTATATCTTTTGGGGTAAAATTATATTTTGGCTTCCTATGACACTATACAGTTCTAAGATGTCTAAAAATACATAAATATTGCATTTTTCATGTAATCTACCATAATCTACTTAGCAAAAAGAAGTTCTCATGTAATTTTCTTTTTTTTTTTTTTTTTAAAGATTTTATTTATTTATTTGACAGAGAGAGACACAGCGAGAGAAGGAACACAAGCAGGGGGAGCCGGAGAGGGAGAAGCAGGCTTCCTGCCGAGCAGGGAGCCCAATGCGGGGCTCGATCCCAGGACCCTGGGATCATGACCTGAGCCGAAGGCAGACGCTTAACGACTGAGCAACCCAGGCACCCCTATAATTTTCTTTTCTTAAAGACTATGATCCTAGAGTTCAAGAATCTTCTGTTAAATGTTTCATCATCTCATGGACTATAATTCATACTCCCATATCAACCTATTTAAGCAGGACATGTTCACTCAGTTCTAAAAGGGTATGTTTCTTCTTAAGAGAAGGAATACTCTATTTTGTGTAACAGCACAAGCTTAGCTAGCCCTGGAATTAGCTAACAAGTTTAGCTATCCCTGTAATTCACAATATATGTTGGAACTGGAACTGCAAAGCAGAGCCAGTTCTGAATCAGGAAAACAGAACAGATGCTACAAAATTCAGTGTGTCAAGTAGAACCTTAACCCTTTACACCAACAAATTCCTTAACCTATGATCTCTGAAGGTTATACAGAAATGTGCTAGGTTTCCTTTTCTTGGTTAACTCAAATCAAGTAAGACCTTATAAAATGATGAGATAATCAGTTTTAACTGTGGATAAAGATTAGAAATTCACTATGAGAATTCATTGATGGTGGTCAGAAAGTTAGGGCAGGCAAAAAAATAGGGAAATAAGACAAAAGATATCTTAGTAATCCACTGAGAGCAATCACCAAAACATCTGAACCAACATTGGCAGAGAGGCATCATCAACATTACAGATAGGAGTTTATTTTCATTTTCAGCCAGATATTAAGTCTTTGTATTACAGCACGTGAACTACACTGCTGAAAGTTAATTGGGCACAGCATGCGATTAATTCTAACACAATTGCATACCAAATGAATAAATCTCCTTTACACTCCCACCTTGAATTCTTACAGATTGATTATATTTTGATAAATATAACTTATATTTTTTACCTGCTGTCATTTAATCATACTATCTAAAGAGGAGAAATCCATTAAGATGTGGAAATAAATTTTCTTTTTTGATCATAAAAGCTACTTTCTTAAAGTCAGGCTTTCCTCATTTAAAAAATTCCACTCATTTATTCAAAAATATTTGCCTGGTCTTTCTACCAGTTTCTGTGCTAAGTGCTAGGGAGACAGTAGAGAATATAACAAATAAATGCACCTTCACTGAATGTACAATATATTTCATTTATTTTATTTTAATTAGCTTATGCTTTATATTTCATTTAATTATTTGGTCTCACTCACATAGACTGGATGAATTGAATATCAGCTGGAATCAACTTGGTTGATTTTATTTTAACTGCTATTCCTCCTTTCTTACTACCTGTCTTGATCTCTTTCATACTCCATTCTCTTCCCTCCATGTTTTATTTTATATTTGCCTCTCACTTTTTCACAGGTCAAGTCCTGTTGGAATTATCATCAGATGAATCCCATAGCTGCTTATAGAAATTACTCACCTTTATTTATCCCTCATGGGTTGACACACATTTCATCACAATTTTATTATTTTTTGATAAAAATTGTGCCACAACTCTGAACTGGCTAATCACAACCCAGATAGTGAATAAACTTTCCCTTAAAAAAAAATAAACAAACTGGTGCGCCTGGGTTGCCCAGTCGGTTAAGCGTCTGACTCTTGATTTCAGCTCAGGTCCTAATCTCAGAGTCCTGGGGCTCCCTGCTCAGTGGGGAATCTGCTTGAGGATTTCTCTCCCTCTCCCTCTGCCTCTGTTCTCGCTTGTGCTCTCTCTCTCTCTCTCTCCCTCTAAAACAAACAAATAAATATTTTTAAAAAGTAAACAAACCCATAATAGCAAAATGGCTTTTGGTATAGTAATAACTCAGGCCTCATATATAAAGATACTTTAGGATCACTCAGAATCAGATTTTTTTATTTAATCCTTTAAGTAAAAATTATTTTCCAAATATCCCAATCTTCTTCTAGATATTTTTCATTATACCTACATAAACTCAATTTGTAATTTCTCATAAAAACTTCATCATATTTGAGTTCTCTATATGATAAACCACATGAAGCAAGACCTATATCTTTAGGAGGTAAAAACAGTGAATGTCAAAGCACAATTATAGACCGTAATACATATCCAGAGGCCCGTCTCAATTTAAATATGAATTAAATGAGAAGGTCAGAGGAATAATGTATGACATACATTTTTGTGTCTTAGTCACAGGGTCAGTCATGGTAAGTCTAACTATAGGTATTCAGCGACCACAAACAGTAGTTGAAGATCAAGCTTATAGATAGAATTAAGGAGTCAAGCACAGAGCTTCCATCACTAGTCAAAATTTGAACTTACGGAAAAACAGAGAAACCTAGAGATTAGTATGAATATACAAGATTAACCTAATACAGTAATCTTTGCTGCAGTGTTAAAGATTACTGAAACTTTTCTATTAAGTAAAGACTACTCCTACCCTCCAGCTTGAATGGGAAGTATACTGACACATGGGACTCAAATGGGTCCAGGTTCAAGCAAAGAAGGATTGAGTGGAAAAGAATATGATTCCAATACACTTTGTGCATTTTATATAAATACAAGTATGTTCACATGAAGTGCATCTATTGTGCAACACTGGTTTCTTCTTTATAAAATAATGGAAAGTACAATTTAGAGAAATGGACAATAAAATAAAATTTCTTATTATTTTTAAGTATTGTTATTGTTAAAGTACACATTTTTATCAAGGTGTCATATAAACGAAGGGCACGGCCAGGGTATGTTCAAAGTGGTAATTCATATGCCCTCAAGACAGCCTATTTTGGCTGGCTGTCAGTCCAAGTGATAATTGTACTCGTACACATCCCTCATTCCTCACTCCATTGTAATCCCTTTATTCTGAACACTCACAGTCAAATTTCCCTTGCTAGAAAAAGGAGTTCATGATTTCTAAAGGTTAAAACCCAACTTCATTACTACCTTTTCTACTTGCTCACTGCCACCTCACTGATAGAATTGCCTCATAAAATTGACAAACATCCTTCTCTTCCTAACTAACCATAACTAAATCTGACTTTATTAAAGAAAGAGCTCTATAAATATCCCCAATCTATAATTTAAGAGTATTATTTAAATGAACATGTGTTTCAAACAACATACATCATACATTCATATGTCTTCACAAATGCTCTCAGCTACCCCGTCCCCAAATATTTTCATTAGTGTTCTTTTTTTTTTTTTAAGATTTTATTCATTTATTTGACAGAAAGAGAGCACAAGTAGGGGAGCTGCAGAGGGAGAAGAGAGGGAGAAGCAGGCTCCCCACCGATCAGGGAGTCTGATGCGGGGCTCGATCCCAGGACCCTGGGATCATGACCTGAGACAAAGGCAGATGCTTAACCAACTGAGCCACCCAAGTGCCCCAAGTGTTCATTTGTAAGCACCGAATCCTTATTCTTGCAAGATTAAAACAAACAAACAAACAAAAAACACCTCAGGTTAATAGGTAATGGTAACAGCTTGGTCAGAAATATTTTGTCCAATCCAACCTCTCCACATTATATTCTCATTAACCGAAATACAAGATCAGTGACAATCCTAGGTCCTGACAGTTCTACTCTGACAAGTTGAAAATGAAAGAGAATGTGTATTGACTTACACAAAGGAAATCCCTACACATGGACAGAGATGTTTAGTATAAGCAAAGTATGAATTCTATGATAAAAGCACTTTTATCTATTTTTTTTAAAATTAGGGTTTTAATAGAGAACACCACTTTACATTTTATGATTGCACGAAATTTTAAAGACAATTGATTGAAAACTGGCTGACGTAAATATTTAAAAATATACATCAAGAGTAAACAGCTAGCCCATGCAAACCAAACCACTCTCAACTCAAGATGTTAAATAAATAAAAATGTTGGAGCCATAACATTCCAACCTGAACAAGCTGATGCTGCTGATTTTATTTTCTGGGGAATTATCTCCAATTATATTGAAAAACAGTAAGATATTAGGAAAGTACAACTTGAATAAAGTTAAAGATATTCTAAAAGGGAAAGTAAAACCAATTAAGGTGCAATAAACCCTTAAAGGTCTGCATACCTTCACCATATGCAATGGATTAATTACTGAGAGAATGTTAGCATAAAGTTGAAATTTACAATGTATTTTAAAGGCATAAAATAATAATCTAAGTCTGTTTATAAGATTAGAGTTAAAATGCAGTGCTAAAGAAACAATTAGAGGTTAGGGCAGGGAGCAACACTTTGCTGAAAAGTGTAACCTCCCAGATATAATCAACTGGAGAGCAGCTGTATCACCTTTTATTTTTTTTTTCTATCCCTGTCTTTCCACGTAGATTACAAGAATATAACACACCAAGGAAAGATCAGCTAACACCTATTCTTGGTTTAGTAGACATAATCCTACTTCTTGCTGGTATAAACATTAATTCATGCTGAGGCCTGGGATAATGTTCCCCATTTTTCTGTATGACACTGATAGTACTTCTGGTTCCTTCATGCTTTAAGATTTCCTGAGCTGACATTTTCATGCCTATGCTCTCAGACTTGGAGTAGTGCCTTTGCTCAAACCTTATCTTACTTTTGGGGAGGAATCTCAGGCTAGATGGGAGGTTGCCCCTCACCAGAGAATCTGAAGGAGGGCAGATATAAGATATATGGCTTCTTGGCAGCCATATCACAGGTACCAGGACCTAAGAGCACCCAGTGGAATGTTCCAGCCCAAGACTTTTAACCTGGAGTGAGTGATGGTAGGAAGCATAGGCAGAATTAATTTCAGTGGTGGAGGGAAAAGCAGCAGGTTGCGTTCTCATGGCACTGCTGCGAGCATCTGATATTAAATATTCCTCATAAATACAAATAAAACTGTGATGCTAAATTTTAC
Source organism: Phoca vitulina (assembly GCF_004348235.1). Classification (NCBI taxonomy): domain Eukaryota; kingdom Metazoa; phylum Chordata; class Mammalia; order Carnivora; family Phocidae; genus Phoca; species Phoca vitulina. Next base: position 22,224,803 of record NW_022589711.1, on the reverse strand, counting down.
ATATTAGATCAAAAAGTATGCCAATATATACTATTGTTAAGTATATTTAAAATAGGCTAAAAGAGGCTATGTTATAAGAAAAAAACTCCAAAAGTTCAATAAGCTCCACTGTTATCTTGGAGGGAGGCTCTGCCCATGGTAGTTAGAATCCAAGGATGAATGAGAAGCCATCAATGTGATCATTGACATGGAAGAGGGAAAATGAGCCTCTAGAGAGTGTTACACTGGCACTTAATGGAACACACACATCTAAACTCGTTAGACAGAACTAACCACATGGCCTCGCCCAACCCAAAGGTGGCTAGGCAATGCAATCCTGAAATACATGCCTGAAAAACAGCCAGGAATAGCGTATAAATGACATTAATTACTATCATAATTTTTGTTTTACTTTTATAGTCTTCCCTGAAACTTGGAATAAAAGTTGATTTTTTTTTTTTAAATTCAGTATTGTTGATTTAACTGCCACAGAAGGCCAAAAGAAGTACATTTCCTTGTTTCTCCTCTAAACAGTCATTCTAATGACTCAATTTGAAAAAATTCTGATTTGTCTCACCTCCAAATACTATCCAGTGATCAGGGTTCCGTTCTCCTTTCTTTTGAATTGTTACTTTTCCTGCCCTCCTCAATATTCTATTTTCACCCATAAGAATGGGTCAAGTCTGAGTTAGGGAGAGAAATCATTACCACCATCCCATACACAGGCAGCAGTCAGCCCGCAAGCAATTCACGCCCCTACTCATCCCTCTACCACCAATTCTATGATCTTCACTTTCCACTCAGAGCTGTAAAACAGTGTTTGCTGTTATCACTATTCCTCACAACAATGGGTCCAATGTCTAGAATAACAAAGGCATTTTAAACTTTCTGCAAGAGCCGTTTGGACCATTGACACTTGTTAATAAAGATGAAAATAAGAGCACATTTGGGGAATCTCCCTTGACAGTATAGGTCAAGAGAAAGGAATAATTCTGAACAGATTAGAAGTGGAGAAAGAATAGATTTCTTAACACCACAAGGTGAGTAATGTATTTTGTTGACAAGAGGCAAAATGAGTCAGGTGTTTGGTTACCAGAAGGACGAACTAAGGAAATCGTTATTGCTGCTCACAATATATATATAGATAGATAGATAGATAGATCTCAACTTCCAGGCACATGGTACAATTTGTGTTTCTTATCCCTTTATGGTTGGGCCCCAACAATGTGATTAGCTCTGGCCAAGGTGTTGTGAGCTAAGTGACACATTATTTCTGAACTGGAAGACTCACTGGCTGGTGTAAGATCCTCTCACATCCATATCTACTCTCAACACTCACTGCCACTGCTCTAGTCCAAATCACCATCATTTTTCCCTGAATAACAGCAGTAGTGTCCTAACTAGTGTCCCCATTATCAATTCTTGCCCTCTCCAAACACTGTTCATCCAGGGACTAGAATAACCATTTTTAAAAAGAAGCTGGGGGAGCCTGGGTGGCTCAGTTGGTTAAGCGACTGCTTTCGGCTCAGGTCATGATCCTGGAGTCCCGGGATCGAGTCCCACATTGGGCTCCCTGCTCAGCGGGGAGTCTGCTTCTCCCTCTGACCCTCCCCCCTCTCATGCTCTCTCTTTCTCATTCTCTCTCTCAAATAAAGAAATAAAATCTTTGAAAATAAAATAAAATAAAATAAAATAAAATAAAATAAAATAAAAAGAAGCTGGATTATTTCACCCTTATCCCCCTTACCACCTGCCAATCATTTCACTGCAGTGCCAACCACTGCCTAGTAATTGCCTACAAAATCAACAACCCAACCCAACCCAACCCTACCATTAGGACCAAGATATCAAATCTTAAGCTTACAAGGTTCTTAGAAATCATTGTTTCCTTTTACCTAGTCTATTGCAACTATTTTTAACTGACACAACTGGTTCTAGTCTCCACAACACTTAAATCACTTCCAGAAAGAGCATTCTAAAATATTAATTACATTATAGACTCCTTATTTCTTAAAATCTAGTAATGGTTTCTAATCAGTTACAACGTTTTCTAACTAAAACCCTTGGGTCTCTGATACCAAGTATTAAATGTACAAATGAAAACTTTCAATTCTGGCTTTCCACCAGTTGCTTTTTAAAAAAGTTAATAGATAAAATTATTACAAATTTTCCCTTTAAAATGAAAGCCACAGGGATGCAAACTAATGGCAGTTTAGAGAGATAAAGCAAGCACTCAATCAACCTTTCTCTTAGCCTCCACTAGCTATATGAAATTGCTCATTCTCAGTCACATATATTAAATATTAGATATCCCATAAGTGATGACCAACTAAAGTAGGAACTATGAAGAATACTGATGTAGTTATATTAAAAAGATAAAATGTGGGGGTGCCTGGGTGGCTCAGTCAGTTAAGCATCTGCCTTTGGCTCAGGTCATAATCCCAGGGTCCTGGGATCAAGCCCCACATCTGGCTCCCTGCTCAGAAGGGAGTCTGCTTCTCCCTTTGCTTCTGCCTGCCTGTCTGCCTACTTGTGATCTCTCTCTCTCTCTCTGTGTCAAATAAATAAATAAAATCTTAAAAAAAAAAGTGTGGTAAAAATTGTATGTGATTAACTATTTATTTGAAGGAGGCTTTCAATACACAAAATGTGTTATTTGCAGATAAGTACATAAAACTGCAATTTGACCTCTTATTTATTTCATCATGTAGACTAGAATATGAATACCATAAAAATGATCCACTGAGAATTTTAGTGAAAATTTGATAAATTTCAAATATCAAAATATTGAGATTTTTATACCATATCAAGTAGATGTATTTTAACTGATATATTAAAATATACTTTTGAATTATATAAAGATCATAATTATTCCTTAAATAATCAATTTTAAGGTATGTACTAATTATCAAACAAAAAGATAAAATATAGTTAACAATATTGTAATAATGTTGTATGTGACAGATGGTAACTACACTTGTGGTGAACACAGCATAAAGTATAGAACTGTCAAATCACCATGTCATACACTTGGAACTAACAGAACATTATATGTCAACTATATAGCTGGTTCTTTTAAAAGTGAAATTCTGCCTTATATTTTTATTTAAGTATAAGTTAATTTTACTATACTTAATCAAAATAAAATGTCTTTATCTGAAGTTGTCATATTACACCAAAAATTGTTAAATGAGCTGTTATTTAAAGGTATTAAAGATACCGTAACATAATGAAAAGCGTACAAAAGCAGAATATTATTGAAGCATGCTGACCTAAAAAAAAGTTCAGGATCACCTCATTTTTCAATTTGTCCTCTATCTCCAATCCTTTTGCCCCCCCACCCCAAAGTCAACTATACCAAATTAGTTGCTTTTTCACAGAAATGCCAAGCTCTTTAGCTCTCTCTGTGTCTTGGAATGGCCTCTTCAATCTTTTGGAAAAGCCCTTCTCTGCTGACTCTCCGTCATCATAATCAATGTCATTCAAGACTCTGCACATAAAAACAGACACATAGATCAATGGAACAGAATAGAGAGTCTACAAAAAACCCACACATATACAGTCAACTGATTTTCAACAAAGGTGCCAAGAATACATAACAGGAAATGATGGTATCTTAAGTAAATGGTGTTGGAAAACTGGATACCCACATGCGAAAGAATAAAATTGGACCCCTATCTTAACCATACACAAAAATCAACTCAAAGATTAAAGTCTTAAACATAATACCTAAACCTGAAAACTAGAAGAAAACAGAAGAAAAGCTCCTTAAAATTGGTCATGGCAATGCTTTTTTGAATATAACACCTAAAGCACAAGCAACAAAAGCAAAAATAAACAAATGGGACTACATCAAACAAAAGTTTCTGCATAGCAAAGGGAACCATCAACAAAATGAAAGGCAACTTATGGAATGGGAGAAAACATCTGCAAACCATATATGAGAAGTTAATATCCAAAATATATAAGGAACTCTTAGAACTCAATAGCAAAGAAAAACCAAATGAAAAAAATGAAAAAATAGGCAAAGGACCTGAAAAGAATTTTTCTAAAAAAGACATACAAATGGCAGCAGGTATTGAAAAGATGCTCAACATCACTAATCACTAGGAAATGCAAATCAAAACCACAATGAGATCACCTCATATCTGTTAAGATGGCTATAATCAAAAAGTCAAAAAATAAGTGTTGGCAAGGATGTGGAGAAAAGGGAACCTCTATACATTGTTGGCGGGAATGTAAATTGGTACAGCCATTATGGAAAACAGTATAGAGTTTCCTTAAAAAACTAAAAACAGAATTACTATATGATCAGCAATCGCCCTTCTGGGTATACATCCCAAGAAAATAAAATCACTATCTTGAAGAGATATTGGCAATCCCTTGTTCATCACAGCATCATTCACAGTGGCCAAGATATGGAAAGAGATTAAATGTCCATCAATGGGTGAGTGGATAAAGATGTTGGTTAAAAAAAAAAAAATCTTGGTGTATATATAAACAATGGAATATTATTCAGCTTTAAAATAGGAGATCCACCAGTTGCGATGACATGTATGAATTTGGAAGACATTATGCTAAGTGAAATAAGCCAGACAGAGAAAGGCAAATAACTGTATAATCCCACTTATATCTTGGGGGAGGGGAGCTGAACACATAGTAACAATAAAGTAAAACAGTACCAAAGGCTGGGGCATGGAGGAAAAGGGGAGATTAAAAAAAAGAAAGAAAGATAGTAGAATGATGGTTTTCAGGAGCTGCTGAAGGGTAATATGGAGGGGTAATGGGAGTTACTATTCAATGGATACAAAGTTTCAGTTTTGCAAGGTGAAAATTTCTGGAAATAAGTGGTGGTGATGGTTGCACAATAATATGAATGTACTTAACACCACTGAACTGTATACTTAAAAATGTTTAATATAGTTTTATATGTATTTTACCACAAACACACACACACACACACACACACACACACACACATACTACACAAGCATTATCTCCTGTGAAAAACCTTTGTTGATTCCTCCATGCAGAGTAAGCCACACCACCCTTCTTCATCCTCCAGGAAATCCTGTGCATTTTTCTATTAGAAAATATTTACCGTATTTAATTATAATTACTAGTTTAATATTTCTCCATTCTGTGCTCAAGAAATCTGAGCTTCTTAGAGTATTTCCATCTATTTCTAGCATACAATTTGAAGAGGCAGGTCATCTTGCTTGTACTTGCTGTACAACAGCAGATATGAAAAGTCACTGCTCCCCTTATCTTTATGTCAATGAATTCCTCTTGGCCTCATCTTATATTGCCCAATCTAGATGCTTTCACACATTGCTTTTTCTGTTTTCATCCTATCTGAGTGGTCTTTGATAAATTATTTATCCTCTCTATAACTCAGTTTCCTCATTTATAAAAAAGGGCACAGTAATAGTACCTATTTCTCAGGATTGAAAGGACATTAAGTGTGTATAATCTATGCAGAAGCTTAGACTTTGCCCTTTTTGCAATATATCAATTTGATAATCTAGGACCATCCAATTATCTTGGCAGCACAGACCCATGCACACTGTCATGTGCTGCGGCTAGGCTGAAGTATGCCCAGGCACAATCACAGTGATAATACCTGAACACAACTGGCTCACCTGCCCTCCCCCTCCCACCAGTCCTCTTCTTAACTTGAAAGGGAGGCAAGATGGTTCATCTTTTTTAACACCAACATGAATCATGGTTTCTGGAATTCAATTAGTGTTTGCTCAGTAAATGTGGAATGAATGATTAAATGACTTGACCAACACTGCTTAAAGGTGTTCCAACACTGCTGATAAGCAGCAATGAAATAATACAACTGTGTAACACTTCACTATTTTAAAAATATATTTTTTTTAAGATTTTATTTATTTATTTGAGAGAGAGAGACACAGTGAGAGAGGGAATACAGCAGGGGGAATGGGAGAGGGAGAAGCAGGCTTCCTGCGGATCAGGGAGCCCGATGTGGGGCTCAATCCCAGGACCCTGGGATCATGACCTCAGCCGAAGGCAGACGATTAACGACTGAGCCACCCAGGCGCCCCTTTTAAAAAATTTTGACAAACAATATTCTATTACAACAACATGATAAAATGAAACTTCAAGGATTATCAGCACTTTACCAAGGAGAAAACTGTGGCTCAAAGAGATGGAAATAATTGCCCATGGCCACAAAAAGGCCAGAATCAGTCACCCAACCTAATTAGTCTGTGTGGTGCCTGGGAAAAGGGTTTTTACTTCCTTAAGCTATTCATAGGTTTTCCCATGATTTCAATAAATTAGCAAAATCTGGGTTAAATATTAATTGCCTAAATGTTTTTTCCTGATAGTTGTTCACACACCAGAACCATAATAACTAAGAAAAATGACAGTGTAACTTTAGGGAATGAGAGAGGGAATATTCGACTATTCTGTTTATGGAAAAAGAGATCAAAGCTGCTTGTCAATTGCTACACAGCTCACATAGTACAGAGTTTGTTATTTTAATTACACAGTCTCTAGATTGAGTTTCTTCCTATAGAATTCACCTCCATAATATAGAATGAGATAAATTTTATACAAGCAGTATGAGAAATAATCATCAATACTTATTTCACCTTAATACTGTGAAATTCTTGATGACATTTTTTGTATAATTTTCATCTCCAAAGTTGTATATCTCCAATTAGAAATGACAGGGTCTATCCCATCACACTTCTTAGGAAAATCAATGAAAATCCATTTTATATCTTCTATGGAAGTTTCAGTGTGTTGTAGAGGTTCTAGTATTCATTTTGCCAATAACTGCTAAATGATCATGGATAAGTCAGTTAATATTTTTCAGTCTCATTTCACTCAAATCAAAGTTACAGAGTTTTGCTAGTGATTTCTGGCTTTCCATCTACCTCTAAATTCCTATTTTATATACCCAATTGCCCAAACAAATCCGTACAAATTTAAATAATAAAAAGAAAGCACAGCATTACATTAAGAAATCAAAATATCAGTTATAGCTATATTTTTATGATTAAAGTATCAAAAAGCCCAATTTTTAAAAACTTATCACTTGGAAGTAAATAAGTTAAAATTTTATTATATTAAGAATTTTCAATTGTATAAAAATGACTCAGAGAGAAAACTTTTATAATAAAAATACAAATCTTTTGCTAGTTAGTACTTTTATGTTATATAGAATAAAACACATCTCAGAAATAATATATAGATATACCATATATTTGAGAATACAAAGGGAAACATAATACCTGAATGAAAGCAGTTTGTCATTAGAACTATGTTTAAGGTCAACACACAATTTTTGCTATAATTCAAGTATTACACTTTCAGTTTATCTTTTTTTTTTGTTTTCTTTTTTTCCCTCAGCTTTACTGAGGTTCAATTGACAAATAAAATTGTAAGATATTTTAAAATGTATAATGTGGTACATTGTGATAATTTGATATCTTATATGCACTGTGAAAGAATTACTCCCAACTAGTTAATTAACACATCCATCACCTCATATATTTTTTATGAGAATATCTAAGTTCTACTCTCTTAGCAAATTTCAATTTTAAAATTCATGGTTATCCACTATAATCACCATGTTAAACATTAGATCCTGAAGCCTACTTCATCTTATAGCTAACAGTTTGTACACTTTTACCAACCTCTCCCCAACTCCCCCAACCTTCCCACCTTTGGCAACCACTTTTCTTACTCTGTTTCTTAAGGTGTCTGTTTTGTTTTGTTTTGTTTTGTTTTGTTTTTTGTGAAGATTCATTATATAAGCAATACCATGCAGTATTTGTCTTTCTCTATCTGGCTTATTTCACCTAGCATACTGCCCTCAAGGTCCATCCATGTTGTCTCAAGTGGCTAGATTTCCTTCTTTCTCATTCTCATATTCTTTCTCATGGCTGAGTAATATTACGTTGTATATATACACCTTATCTTTGTTATCTATTCGTCTGTTGACAGACACTTAGGTTTTTTTTTCATATCTTGACTATTGTGAATAATGCTGCAATGGACAAGAAGTGGAGATATCTCTTTGATATTTTTGTTTTCATTTCCTTTGGACAAATTTACAGAAGTGGGACTGCTGGATCATGTGGTAGTTCTACTTTCAATTTTCTGAGGAAGTTCTATACTCTTTCCATAGTGGCTACACCAATGTACATTCCCACGAACAGTGAACAAGGGTTCCCTTTTCTCCTTATCCTAATGAACACTTGTTATTTCTTGTCTTTTTGATGATAGCCATTATAACAGGTGTGAGGTGGTATCTCACTGTGGTTTTGATTTGCATTACCATGATGATTAGTGATTTAGAGTATCTTTTCATATACTTGTTGGCCATTTATACTTCTTCTTTGGATAAATGTCTATTCCGTTCCTCTGCCCATTTTTAATAGGATTGTTTGTGTTTTTGTTCGTTATGTGAGTTCCTATGTATTTTGGATATTAACCCTTTATCAAATATATGATTTGCAAATATTTTCTCCCGTTCCATAGGTTGCCTTTTTGGTTTGATGATTTCCTTTGCTGTGCAGAAGTCTTTTAGTTTGATGTCATCCCACTTGTTATTTTGCTTTTATGGTCTTTGCTTTCAATGTCAAATCCAAAAAATCATTGCTGAGATTGATGTCAAGGAGGTTATCCCATATGTTTTCTTCTAGGAGCCTTACCTTACAGGTTTTATATTTAAGTCTTAAATCCATCTTGAGTTGATTTTTGAGTATAAGACAGGGGTCCACTTAAATTCTCTTGCATGTGGTATCAAATTTTCCCAGCATTTATTGAAGAAACTATTCTTTTCTCACTGCGTATTCTTGGCTCCTATGTCATAAATTGACCACATATACATGGTTTAATTTCTGGGCTCTTGATTCTGTATCATTGATCAGTGTGTCTGTTTTTATGCCAATACCATTCTGTTTGCATTACTAAGGCTTTGTAATATAGTCTGAAATCAGGAAAGGTGATGCCTCCAGATTTGTTCTTCTTTCTCAAGATTACTTTTGCTATTCAGTCTTTTGTTTTGGGGGACTGTTTTTCTATTTCAATGAAAATGACATTGATATTTTGATAGGGATACACTAAACCTGTAGATTACATTGGGTGGTATGGATATTTTAAGAATATTAATTCTTCCAGTCCTCGAACACAGAATATCCTTCCATTTATTTGTGTCTTCTTAAATTCCATTCACCAATGTCTTATAGTGTTCAGTGTATAAATCTTTCACCTCCTTGGTTAAATCTGTTTCTAGGTATTTTATTCTTTCTGATGCAATTGTAAATGGGATTATTAGTTTCTCTTTCTGACAGTTTGTTGTCAATGTATAAAATGCATCTGATTTTTGCATATTGGTTTTATATCCTGCAATTTTACTATATTTGTTTAGTAGTTCTAACAATTTTTGGCAGGGTCTTTAGAGTTTTCTATATATAATAACATGTCATCTGCAAATAAAGATAATTTTACTTCTTCCTTCCAGATTTGAATGTCTTTTATTTTTTCTCAACTAATTCCTCTGACTAGGATTTTCACTACTATGAATACAATGGTGAGAGTGGGCATCCTTGTCTTGCTTCTGATCTTAAAGGAATAGTTTTCAACTTTTCACCACTGAGTATTGTTAGCTGTGGGCTTGTCATATATGGTATTTCTATGTTGAGGTATGCTCCCTCTATATCCAATTTGTTGAGAGTTTTTATCACAGATGGATGTTGACTTTTGTCAAGTACTTTTTCTGCATCTATTGAGATGATCAATATGATTTTTATCCTTCATTTTGTTAATGTGGAGTATCATATTCATTGATTTCTAAATGTTGAACCATCTTTATATCCCTGGAATAAATCCCACTTGATCATGGTGTATGATCCTGTTAATGTACTGCTGAATTGTTTTGCTAATATTTTGTTAAGAATTTTTGCATCTATGTTCACCAGAAATATTGGCTTGTGATTTTCTTTCCTTGTAGTGTCCTTGTCTGGTTTTGGCATCAGTAATACTGGCCTCATAAGCTGAGTTTGGAAGTGTTCTCTCCTATTTCTCAGTGAAATTTGAGAAGGATTGGTATTATTATTCTTTAAATATTTGGTAGAATTCACCAGTGAAGCCATCTGGTCCTGGACTTTTCACTATTGGGAGATTTTTGACTAATGATTCAATTTCCTTAGTATCAACTGCTCTGTTCAGATTTTCTATTTCTTTATGATTCAGTCTTGGTTAGTGTGTTATTTGTAGCACGTATTTTGGGATTTTCCAGTTATATATCTGTTATTAATTTCTAGTTTGATCCCATTGTCTAAACAGAGATTGTATGATTTCTATTGTTTTAAATTTGTTAAAGTGTGTTACGGTCCAGAATTGGGTCTATCTTGCTGAATGTTCCATGTAAGCCTGAGAAGAATACGTACTCTGCTATTGTTGGATGAAGTAGTCTATTGATGTCAATTATATCTAGTTAATTGACAGTTTTGTTGAGTTCAACTATGCCCTTACTGATTTTCTGCCTGCTGGACCTGTTCATTTCTGATAGAGGGATACTGAAGACTCCAGCTATGGTAGTGTACTCATCTATTTCTCCCAGCAGTTCCACTGATTTTTGCCTTACCAAATTTGATGCTCTGTTGTTGGGCACATACATATTCAGGATTTCTTGGAGAGAGTTTCTTGGAAAACTGATCCCTTTATCATTATGTAATGCTCTTCTTTATCCCTAACTTCCTTTGCTGTGAAGTCTGTTCTATCTGAAATTGGCATAACTACTCATATTTTTTATTAATGTTAGAATGGTATCTTTTTCTTCATCCATTTACTTTTAATCCATTGTTACTTTATATTTAAAGTGGTTTTCTTGAAGAGGACATATATTTGTGTTTTATTTTTTGATCCACTGCAGCAATCTCTTTTAGCTGCTCCATTTAGATCACTGATGTTCAATGTGATTACTGATATAATCAGATTAATATCAAATGCTCATTGCTGTCTTCTATTTGTTCCTCTTATTCTTTGTTCCTTTTATTTCACTCTTTTTCTGTCTTTTGTGATTTTAATTAAGCTTTTTTATCATTCCACTTTCTCTCCTTTATTAGAATATCAGTTAAACTTTTTTTATTTTTTTACTTTACTTTTTTACTTTAGTGGTTGCCCTTGAGTTTGAAATATACATTTCTTCTAATGCAAGTCCACTTTCAAATTAAACTATACCTCTTTGTAGGTGAAGTACCTTATAATAACAAAATAATCCTACTTCCTCCCCTGTCCCATGTACTGTTGCTGTCATTTATTTCATTTATATATACGTATACATGTATATAATTACATATATAGTAGTATATAATACAAATATATGTGCATATAAATAATAGAATACATTGTAGCTATAATTGTTTTGAACAACTGTTTTCTGTTAGATCAAGTACAAGAAAAATAAAAGTTATTTTACTTTCATTTATTCCTTTTTTAGTGCTCTACCTTAAAATAAGGTAAATCCAAGTTTCTGATGTATAGTATTTTCCTTCTTTTTAAAGAACTTTTAAAATTTATTGCAAGGCAGGTTTACTGGCAACAAATTCTCCCAATTTTTGTCTGAGAATGTCTTTTTCTTTCACTTTTAAAGAATAATTTCAAAAAAAAAGAATAATTTCAGAATAGGGTACAGGATTATAGGTTGGTGGTGTTTTAACACTTTAAATATTTCATCCTGCTCTCTTCTTACTTGCTCTGAGAAGAAGACAGATATAATTCTTATCATTGTTCCATTATGAGTGAGTTATTTTTTGTCTCTGGCTTCTTTCAGAGATTTTCTTTCTCTTTGATTTTCTGTAGTTTGAAAATAATATGTCTTAGTATTGTTGTTGTTGTTGTTGTTATTATTGTTATTGTTATTTTGGCATTTATCCTACATGGTACTCTTTGAGCTTCCTGGACCTATGGTTTGTAATCTGACATTAATTTGGAAGAAATTCTTAAACATTATTACTTCAAATATTCCATCTGTTCCTTTCTTTCTTTTCTTTCTGGCATTCCCATTATGCGTATGTTGCACCTTTTATAGTTTTTTTTTTTTCCATAGTACTTAGATATTCTGAGGTTTTTCCAGGATTCTATTGATAGATCCTCTAGTTCAGAGATTTCTTCTGTGTCCAGTCTAACAATAAGCTCATTAAAGGGATTCTTTATTTCTCTGTTTGTTGTTTCTTTTTTTATCTCTAGCATTTCTTTTTTTCTCATTCTTAGGATTTCCATCTCTGCTTACATTGCCCATCTATTCTTGCATGCTGTATAATTAGTCCATTAGAACCTTTAGCATATTAATCATAGTTGTTTTAAATTCTTCATTTGAATTTAGAAAACAAAACAGATGAACATAGGGAAGAAAAAAAGAGAGGCAAACCATAAAACAGAGTCTTAACTACAGAGAACAAACTGAAGGTTGCTGGAAAGGAGGAGAGTGGGGGAATAGGTTAAATGGGTGATGGTTATTAAGGAGGTCATTTGCGATGAGCAATGGATGTTATATGTAAGTGATGAATCACTAAATTCTACTCCTGAAACTAATACTGCACTATATGTTAATTAACTGGAATTTAAATAAAAACTTGAAAGAAAAAAAAATCTTGATTTGATAATTCCAACCATGTCTGTTTCTGAGGTTTGCTATATCTCTTCAAACTGTGTTTTTTGCCTTTTGGTGTACCTTGTAGTTTTTTTTTTTTCTTGACAGCTAGACATGGTGTACCTAGCATTGGTCCCTGTGGTTGTTTCTGTTTGTGAGTCTCTGCTCCGAGAAGCCTATCCCTCCAATCTTGGGGACAGCAACTTGCTATGTATCCCTCTCCTCTCTTACAGATCCAAGAGGAGTTTATTTTTCAGTCTGTTCAGCTTTTTATATTTATTGTTAGGACTTAGTGACTTATTACAATCTCCTTATATGTGAAACTGAATAGTTTTTCTTTTTATTCCCAGAAAACTTTTAATAGATAAGTTTCATTTTTTTTTTCTGTTTGAAGCACTAATGACAAACTAAATCTGCATGTAGCATTATTTAAAAAAAAAAACAAAAAACAACAACAACCCATAGGTAATATACTCATTCTATATTAGAAGTTGAAATAGGGAAATAACTAGACTGTCAGCTTCAAGATCATGGAAAAAAAAGCAGTCAGTGTGCCTTATATCATGATAACATGGTATAGGTAAGGTAAGAATACATGAAGGTGCTGCTCACAAAATAATGTACACTTTGGCTATTTATCAGTAAATCATCAATAAGTATATCAACATATCAGTATCACATTGATAGCTACTGGGTCATAATTAACTTAATATCTTCTTTTTTTTTATTCTTGAACATCCCTATAAAAAGGTAACTTTTTAATAATGAAGAAAAATTCCCTTCACATCACTCACTGAAATATCTAAAAATATTTATAATATGTTATATATTATAATATATTATGTATTATATATTATTATATATTATAAATATAATAGCTAATAAAAACTAACTACTAAGATCAATCAACCAATATTTATTAAAGCCTACTACATGCTTAATGAGTCTTAAAAAGAGTAGGAAGAAAGATGTTAAAAATTCATTACATTTGGGATATTTTTTCAAAAGCCCCCAATGTGAGATTTTAATATACAGCCAGGGTTAAGAACCTCTGGGTTCTCATGATAAAGTACAAATCACTTAGCACAGCATTCAAGGCCCTTCATGTCCAGACTCCTATCTATTTTTCTTCCTTAGTCTCCTACCTCACTCTTCTTCATAGTCTCTGTTCCTAACTGTTTACTGGTCCCCCACAAAATGCTATCATATGTGCTCTCCATGCCCTTGTACATGTTACTTCCTCTGCCTGGAATGATTTGCAAGTCACTAATCACTTGAATAGCAACTAATATTTCAACACTCAGCTCCAGCTTCACTGCTTATATAAAGTCCTTCTTAATGCCTGCAAGTTGATGTGACCATCTTTTCCTTTGAAGCGACTGGTAACCTGCACATATTTCCATCACCATATCTATAGCAAGTCACCTCCACCCATTTGGCTGTCTCTTCCTATTAGTAAATTCACAAAGAACTAAGTTTACTCACAGTATTCTTGATACAGGGGCACTAGCAATATATTTAATAAACACCGTGTGTGTTATTTCAAAGGTAGTGATCTAGGTTTGATTCCAAAATCTTTGGATAATTTACTCACTTGTGACCTTGAGCAAATTCCCCAAACTCTGACTTCGTTTCTTCAGATGTTGAATATGAATAAACAATATGGCCTACTTCCTAATTCAGATGAGAGGATGGTATGAAATAATGCACTAAAATCCTTAAAACCTACTAATAACTTGATTAATATTAGCTATTATATAATTGTGATTGTGTAGCCAGGCACACCTATAAATTCTGATTAGGTGTTCTCTTTGCTATTTTATAAATGGTTAAGGCAAGGCCAAATGATTAAGCCAGTTTCCAAGAAACTTATTCTTATTTTTTTGAAGAGTTATTTTTGGGGGTTGGGGCACAAAGAGAGAGGGAGAGATTCTTAAGCAGGCTCCCTGCCCAGCACAAAGCCCAATGCAGGGCTCAATCTCACAACCCTGAGATCATGACCTGAGCTGAAATCACAAGTTGGACACTTAGCTGACAGCCACCCAGGTGCCCCTCAAGAAACTAGTTCTTTTTTTTTTTTTTTTAAGATTTTATTTATTCATTTGACAGAGAGAGAGACAGCGAGAAAGGGAACACAAGCAAGGGGAGTGGGAGAAGGAGAAGCAGGCTTCCCATGGAGCAGGGAGCCCAATGCAGGGCTCGATCCCAGGACCCCGGGATCATGACCTGAGCCGAAGGCAGCCGCTTAACGACTGAGCCACCCAGGCGCCCCCAAGAAACTAGTTCTTAATGAAACATAGGACAGGGATTCAGTCTCTGGCTTATTTGATTATGCAGCTCTAAACAAAGTAAAAAATAAAGAAATATAAGGAGATACAAATCAAGCACCTTACTGATCACACTTTAATAATAAGCTGTCTCTGCTCCATAAATTACCATTTCCTCTACTGGATATAAGCAGAAAACTCCCCTAACTCATCTTTAATCTCTTAGAGTTGGAAGGGAAAAAAATCAAGTTTTCTAGAACTTTACCTTTCTTTTCTTGGCAATTCAGAACATTCTGACACTTCAAGCTTTTCATTATTGCTTCTACTATTTCAGAGTTGAGGTATCAATACACCTTCTAAGTACTTCCTACTACTAACTCTTTTTGTCTTTCATTGCATTTATTTCTGAACAGAAGAAACACAGGCTATGCATGACTTTTCCTTTATTCCACAGCTGTCAGTTTTAATTAGAAAAAGTTATGGGCAGAAGGCCATGCATATTCTCCATTTTGGTTTGTAGAATTAAAATCATATTTTTCTTCTACATTTATCCTGTTTAATTCACTAGTAATCAAGGCCCGGGTTTATGTAAAAGTCATACTCTATGTAAGCTGAGATATATATAAACAATTATCAGTCAAACAGCAACAACGGACATCTTCCTGAAGATTTTCTATCTTTCCCAAGACATTTAGTAAGGTGGATACTTTTTTATGTATTTAAATAAACTTAATTTATATAAATTTATAATTTATAATTAAATTATCAGATCATATTTTTACCAACCATACTTAGTAAGTTATTCTGTTTCTTTTTTGTTATCAATTTTGAAGGAAAATAGTACTTCAGGCTCCTTTCTCATCCAATGCCCTTGCCAAGAGGCACTTTAAACTCCAAAGAAATGTTACCAGTTCTCTTAGTCTAGATTAGCTTTCCTAGTCTAGATCTCTTTCACATGCTAAGAGATGATGTATATATTCAATTATCTTACCCTTAGGAAGACAATATAGTTTGTTGGTGAAGAATATAAACTTTGGAGCCATGATGTCTAAATCTAAATCTTTTACTCTGTTAGCTTCCTAGGGCTGCCATAACAAAGTATCACAAACTGGGTAGCTTAGAATAACATAAATGTATTGTGTTAGTTCAGGGGCTAGAATTCTGAGATGGAGATGTCAGCAAGTTTGGTTCCTGGGGGAGCTGCCAGAGAGTATGTTTCATGGCCCTTTCCTAGCTTCTGGTAATTTGCTGGTAATCTGTGGTGTGTCTTGCCTTGTAGATGCATAACTCCAATATCTGCCTTCATCTTTACATAGCTTCCCCCTGTGTCCACGTCTATGTCCAAATTTCCTCGTTTTATTAGGACACAGTTACATTGGATTAGGGCCCTACCCTACACCAGTACAACCTCATCTTAACTGATTATGTCAGCAAGAATCCTATTTCCAAAGAAAAAGTCATAGTCTGAGGCACTAGAGGTTAAGACTTAAATATATGAATTTTGCGGGGACACAAATGAACCCTTAACACTCTGTAAATAACACCCATTAACACTGTGTCAACTTACTTAACCTATTCTTTGTCCTGATTTTCTCACCTATAAAATGGGGATGATAATGATAATGTTTACTTCATGGATTGTTGTAAAGATTACATAATTGAATATGTTAAAGTACTTAGTATGGTTCCCAGCAAGAAGCGAGCACTCAAAAACTCAGCCTATACCACTGAGCAGCTATTTCTGAGAAAATCAAACACTGACAATTTTAAAATCCAAGCTCCTTAAATGCCAGTTACTGGATATTTTAAAAATACAAGGCTTATTAGCAGCATATCAATTTTGTTCTGTAGTTTAGAAATTAGTTTACTTTTTAAAGTACAGTAGTTGTATATGGAAGTTGGATCAATATTGGGCACAATACTTTGTGTTACAAATTTTCTCATGTTAATCAGGCAAATAGTAATGACCAAAATATTGTACAATATTTTAATACACTGAAAGTTTGGACATAGCACTAAGCCATTCACTAAAAATTAAATTTCTTGTAAAGCAAAGGTTGGTTCAGGCCACCTATACATTTCCTTGTCTTCTGTACTGTAGAATGAGAGCTTTCATAACAAGGGATTTTCAAATTCTACTTAGATAAAAGCAAATATATACTATCCTTTTGGGAGACTGGCTTCATGAGTCTATTAAAACATAACCCCTAAATTAATCAAAAATGATGCCTAATTCCCCTGGTCCAAACCTGGAAACTCTATAGACTCTAATTATACAAACCTGTATTTACTTCATAATTAAATATATAGTGTAAGGGCTAAATTTTTATTTTTTTATTATTTTTATTATGTTCAGTTAGCCAGTATATAGTACATCATAAGTTTTTGATAGTAGTGTTCAATTATTCATTAGTTGCATATAACACCCAGTGCTTATCACAACACGTGCCCTCCTTAATACCCATCACCCAGTTATCCCATCCCCCCACCCACCTCCCTATGGTCGACTAATCTTCGACCAAGCAGGAATGAACATCCAATGGAAAAAAGACAGTCTCTTCAATAAATGGTGCTGGGAAAACTGGACAACCACATGAAGAATGAAACTAGACCATTCTCTTACACTATACACAAAGATAAACTCAAAATGGATGAAAGACCTCAATGTGAGACAGGAATCCATCAAAATCCTAGAGGAGAACATAGGCAGTAACCTCTTTGACATCGGCCACAGCAACTTCTTTCAAGACACATCTCCAAAAGCTAGTGAAACAAAAGCAAAAATGAACTTCTGGGACTTCATCAAGATAAAGAGCTTCTGCACAGGAAAGGAAACAGTCAACAAAACTAAGAGGCAATCCATGGAATGGGAGAAGAAGTTGCAAATGACACTACAGATAAAGGGCTGGTATCCAAAATCTATAAAGAACTTCTCAAACTCAACACCCCAAAAACAAATAATCCAGTCAAGAAATGGGCATGAACATGAACAGACACTTCTCCAAGGAAGACATACAAATGGCTAACAGACGCATGAAAAACTGTTCAACATCACTAGCCATCAGGAAAATACAAATCAAAACCACAATGAAATACCACCTTACACCAGTTAGAATGGCAAAAATTAACAAGACAGGAAACAAATGTTGGCAAGGATATGGAGAAAGGGGAACCCTCTTACACTCTTGGTGGGAATGCAAGCTGGTACAGCCACTCTGGAAAACAGTATAGAGATTCCTCAAGATGTTAAAAATAGAGCTACCCTATGACCCAGCAATTGCACTACTAGGTATTTACCCCAAAGCTACAGACATAGTAAAAAGAAGCAGCACATGCTTCTTTTGTTCATAGCAGCAATGTTCATAGCAGCAATGTCCACAATAGCCAAACCGTGGAAGGAGCCGAGATGCCCTTCAACAGATGACTGGATAAATAAGATGTGGTACATATATAAAATGGAGTATCACTCAGCCATCAGAAAGGATGAATACCCACCATTTGCATCAACATGGATGGAATGAGGGGATTATGCTAAGTGAAAGAAGTCAAGCAGAGAAAGACAATTATCATATGGTTTCACTCATATGTGGAACATAAGAGCGGATGACCACAGGGGAAGGGAGGGAAAACTGAATGGGAAGAATTTCTCTCTCTTCTGTCTCATTGTTACTGTAGAGAAATGCAACTGATTTCTGTGCATCGATTTTATATCATGCCACTTTGCTGAATTCCTGTATGAGTTCTAGCAATTTTGGGTTGAAGTCTTTGGGGTTTTCTACATAAAGTATCATGTCATCTGTGAAGAGTGAGAGTTTGACTTCTTTGCCAATATGGATGCTTTTTTTTTTTTAAAGATTTTATTTATTTATTTGACAGAGAGAGACACAGCGAGAGAGGGAACACAAGCAGGGGGAGTGGGAGAGGGAGAAGCAGGCTTCCCGCAGAGCAGGGAGCCTGATGCGGGGCTTGATCCCAGGACCCTGGGATCATGACCTGAGCCAAAGGCAGATGCCCAACGACTGAGCCACCCAGGCACCCCAATATGGATGCCTTTTATTTCTTTTTGGCGTCTGATTGCTGAGGCTGGGACTTCTAGTACTATGTTGAACAACAATGATGATAGTGGACATCCCTGTTGTGTTCCTGACCTTAGTGACAGCATTTTTAAGAAATTAACTGTCCCACATAGTGTCCAGTCATGGTAAGGTTGTCAGTCAAAGGGTTCTACTCTTTCAATGATGCTGGTGTTCATGACACAATCTAGGCCAATCAGACTCACTCTTGCAGGAATAAGATTTTTAGATGAATAATAAAACTACAAGAAGAAAAGGGCTGAAATCAATTCAGCCCAATGAGGCTAATAATTAATTCCTGATGCCTAGATCCCAGGTGCTGCCTTGGTTTCCATCTTTTTCTAAAGTTGGTTCTCTAGGATTCTTTGATTCTGTGGATTATCCAACATCTTTAAAACTCTTTTCTGCTTATTTTAGCTAACTTTAATTCCTACTGCTTGCAGACGAAGAACTAGAATGGATACAGACAGGGATCTCTAAGCTGGGGTTTCTCAGACCATTTCCATCTAAATTTTATAGAGTGCTTATTAAAAATGAATAGTCCTAAACACTACCTCAAACACTAAATCCAATTCACTGGTAGTGGGCTCAGCAATCTGTCACTTGAACAAGTTCTGCAGCAATACTTATAGATACTAAGACTCCATAGCTTCTATGCCAAGTCTAATTTGAAGGAAAATCAAAAGTAGCCCATGGTGAGGAGCATCAACTGAAGACGCAAACTATACAGCTTCTCATTTGGTACTTAAGTCATCACTATTGCTCATTAATCAACAGATGGCTTAAACATATCAAGACAAATTAGTAAACAGGTGACAGAGAAGTAAATAATAATAAATAAAAAGCAACAAGAATATAAAAAGAAAATGAAAATAAAAATATCACTTAAAGTCATACTATTAACTACTAATAAAAAAAAAGTTGTATAATCCAGGAAATTTTTCTTTTTTAAGTAGGCTCCATGTCCAGCATAAGGCTTAAACTCAGGACCCTGAAATTAAGAGTCACATGCTCTACCAACTGAGCCAGCCAGGCACCCCATCCAGGGATTCTTTATAAAGATTTTTTTTCCAAATAATTATTCTATTCTTTTAAAACAGATTATCATTATTTTATAAGAGATGTAAGTTCAATGATTTAAACATTTTCAAGACATTTAATATTAAGAAACATTTAAATTTAATATCTGCATTTTTAATACTCTAGATGTTGATTGAAATTCTCCTTCCCATTTAGAAAGTACACTGATCTAACACGCTTAAGATCTGCTTTCTTTCTCCTTTGTGGTTACTAATTTGGTCTATCAGCTTTGCCAAGTAACTTAACGTCCACATAAATTCCATTAGTAAAATAAGTGCAGTAATTTATGCTGCTTACTCACCTTAGAGAGGTAGAATGAAAAAGATAAAGTGGTAGAATTAAATTAATATACATAGTTGAAAAGCATTTGGTCTTTTTCTGTATTTTTCCCAGTATGTCAAATCCTCCATCAACTGGAGATACATTTTTATATGTGCATTAATGGGAGAAACAGCTGAATGTAAAACATGTTTTAGTTTTTCAGAGAAATGTCCTCTTTAAGCACAAAGATGCTATCCATTTATTTTGAACTTAAATTAGAACTGATTTTCCTAATAACTACAGGCTCAAGCAGGTTATATTTGGAATACTCAATGTAATATGACCTGAAATACAGTCAAAAAGATAAAAATGTACACACACTTTAAATTTATAGTTCTTTTCATTATAGCACTAAAATGAGATACTTGGAATTATGTGAACCATTGCACGCTAGTGAAAAAAAAGTTTATAGACCAAATAGCATAGTGTTTCAGGCTGTGTGTGTGTGTGTAGGCAGAATGGAAATAACTGCTAACAGGTTATAAGAGCTATAGTAATAGCTAAGTAAGCTATTTTTAAGCTTATTTATTTTAGAGAGAGCAAGTGGGGGGAGGAGCAGAGGGAGAGAATCTTCACACAGACTCCCTGCTGAGTGCAGAGCCCCAGGGGGGGCTTGATCTCATGACCCATGAGATCATGACTTGAGCTGAAACCAAGAGTTAGATGCTCAGCCAACTGAGCCACTCAGGCACCCCTTAATACAGGATTTCAATCATCAAATCACCATGTTGAAAAGAACAAGGTGACAGGAAGCAGACACTATCTCTACTTCCCCATGAGATTAGAAGGATAGATCTCGCACTGCTTGGACTGCCATATACTTAGTTTTAAGAAGAAATACACATTAATTGCCAAAATGCTTAAAAATTATCAATAGTTTCCAAGAACGGGAGAACAAGCAAATGACCACACCTCTCTTCCTTTGAGTACTTCTGAAGAACACAGACTCCTTCTAATCCAGCTATTTCTAGTAGGGTTTTATTGGAAAGGGAGCATCACACAGTGCTTAAGAGCACAGATTACTGACAGGAATTAAATGGCCTGGAGTAAAAGGAAATAACTGTATTTAATTGTATTCCTTTCTTTTCGTACCATGTGGACTCTTTTTCCCTCATAAATTTGCCAAAACTGAAAGCAGTGATGCCACCCCTCCATCAAATGTTTTTAAAAAGGGACATTTATAACTTTTAAGCAATACTATTCTTGATAAACAAATTACACTTATTAGCCTAAGAGAAAGTGATCCGCATGCCACAGTGTGCTCTTTTATAACCATTATAAAGCTGGGCTGGGATAGCTTGCAACCTCCAAAACATAGCCAAAAATATAATATGAGCCTGAAGCTTTGCTTATGAGATGATGCAGGGATCTATTTCCTGACCCTGGTAATCCCAACCAGTTTGTATGAATCACTATTATTTTTTTTTTACATTTACTCCAAATCTGGAAATGTTGCCATTCGAAATATATCCTTGCAAGAGAATCATTTGTCAGTGATAATATGTGATCAAATTAATCCTCTGGTTGCTAAATATCAGAGAGGATGTAAAGTCAGCTCTTGGCTGGATATCAGGCAGCAAGGAGAGAAAGGATTGGTGGCTGTCACTGCAAAATGTGTTTGAAAGCTCAGCATGATGAAGCTATAGGGGTGTTAAGAAATGATAGTGTTTATCATCCAGGAAAAAGGGGATGAAGGCAAACAGAACCCTGTTCCTTCATTATCCTAAGATATACCCCCATTTTCACTTTGGCTGTAACTTATAGCCAAATCCCTAACTTCAGGGTTCATTTCCATGAGCAAAGAACAGGTGGCCAATCTATTGTATGCATTCATAAAAGTGAAAGTGAGCTAGTATGTTTAAAGCATACAAAACAAGATTCCATACTGTTAAAGTTGCCACTTTCCTTTTTACGTCTCTAAAATCCATTTCTTACACATTTGATCTGTATTTCCTGATAAGAGAAATAGCACACATAGCAAACACAGGAAGTGTTGTTTCTTTTCTTTTTTAAATTCTTTGCCCTCTATGAATTTTCTATGGGAATGCTGTCATGTTAGATGGATCCATGCTGCCTCCTCTGAAGGGATTAGAGACATGGTTTAGGACTAGATGAGAACAAAATTCCTGACCCAGCTGCTGTTCTTAACCGCCTATAAGGATAGGGTAAAGTTCCTGAGGAACCTCATTTAGCTGAATAGCTAAACCTTCTATCTTCTGGAATTTATTTTGGGGGGTGGTAGTGACCTAACTGCTCTTCTCTCCTCAGGGAATTTTTACTTCTATTTTCTATTCTCATTTTTCTGGAGTATAACAGATTGTGATAAAATTGTGCAGGTGAAGATGGGAGGATCTGTTAATATCTCAGTCATGCAAACAATTTCAGATAGAAGGGCAGTCACTATCATTTTTAAACTGTCCTCTTGACTACTCTAAACTGACCCCAGAATTTCCATCGGACTATTTCTCTTATAAGCTTTCTTTTCTGGTTCTCCTACCATCTCTAGCATGTTCTCTTTAGTAGCAAAACAAGCTTTTCCACGCTCTCACACAGAGAAATTTGGGATTCTTGTTGATTCACATGCCCTCATTCAAGAAGTTTTTCCAAATAAAGGAAGTTATGTCTCAATGAAGATTCTCCTATTTGGGGACATTTACTCTTATTCCAATTTTTCAGTTTTATAAATAAGACTGAGAAAAAAATCCTCATATATAAATGTTAGCCTGTCTTTATGCATTTCCCTAGAATTTAAATTCATGAAAGTAGGGGCGCCTGGGTGGCTCAGTCGTTAAGCGTCTGCCTTCGGCTCAGGTCATGATCCCACGGTCCTGAGATCAAGCCCCGCATCAGGCTCCCTGCTCCGAGGGAAGCCTGCTTCTCCCTCTCCCACTCCCCCTGTTCCCTCTCTCGCTGTGTCTCTCTCTCTGTCAAATAAATAAATAAAATCTTTAAAAAATAAATAAATAAGTAAATAAATAAATTCATGAAAGTAGAATTAATGGATCCAAGTGTATGAATATTTTTCAATATTCTGCTTAATTGCTTTCTAGAACATTTTATATCTTCAAAAGAAATGTTTGTTGTCATAGCATCCTCATATACTACCTGAAACCATAACATATCTAGAAAATACAGTTAAATAGGATGTGCAAAATTCTCCACACATTAAAAAAACCCAGAAAATTAACTGAGAAAAAGATCAACAGACATAATTCCATAAAACTGTAAAATTCTTCAAAAATATTAACTGTTGAGAAATGAGAGCTGGGGAAGGAAACTTTCCTGCTTTTAGCTAAAGATTTAGCCTCAGCTCTTATTCAAATTCTTAGCCCCCTTTCAACTGTTTTCTAGCCTTTTCCACCCAAGGAGAAGTTTTTCAGAGCTAGACAATATTAGAAGATTGTATATGTATGTGTGGATTCAAGATAAAGTCACACTTGCAGTAAAGCCACATGAACCTGCTTTTGTGATAGCCTCGCTCTGTGCAATAAACATTCCTCCACTTGAGCCTACCTTTCTCTTGCCCTCTTTTCCAACTATGCATCTAACATTGATCAATGTGTGCATGAATCTTCAGAAGCGAATCTTGGAATGAAAGGGATGGTGAGTGGGGAAATTTGGGAGGTTAAAGCCAATCTTGATATCCAAACAGTAATAAACTTATTTAAAGACAACTTGAGGGAAATACTTGAGAGTTAACATGACATATGTAAACAGCACGTAAAGAACTTAGACATAACAAAAAATCATAATCATTCCAATTTAATAGCTAAGAGATTAAAAATAGCCAATTCACATGGAATAGTCCCTACTTTTACACTGAAATAGAATTAAGTAAATTTAAAAATTAAGTAAAATTTTTAAATTGGAAGTTGAGAGCAACTGCACTGAATAATCTTGGACTCAGGGAATTAATATATCAGTGACAAATATAATAAAGAGGAAATTGTGGGTTTTTTCCTTAGTTTTATAGGTACCATTATAAGCTTTGTAAATTCTGGTGCCACATCAGGAATAGAACTGTCCACCAACCTAGTGGTGCATTTGGAGAATGGGATTCATGTTATAAGCATTATGTGTGTGTAATGCGGTATATATAAAGTCATAATTTTTTACAATTAAGATATTAAGCCTCAAAAAATATCATCAATCTAGTAGAGTCTGGCAACAAGTCAGATTCCAACAGTCTAGGTTAATCATCTCTTGTGGGAGAAAATACTTCTGGCATAGAATTAAAATAATTTTTATGATGTAGCAGTAACCATATTCCAGGTATGACATAATGATTAAAGGAGAAGAAATATATTAAAGCAATTATAATATGCCTTATAAAGATACTTATTTTCATAGGATAGAAATAATACCTGCACCAGCATATTATAATAATAACAATAAACATAGATGCATGCAAAGATATAAGTAATCCACTAGGTTTATTGGCAGATCTCTAATTTTTTCAATTAATCAATTAAAATCCAGTTTGTAAAGAGATCTGTAATTATTTCAATTGTTTTTTTTTTAAAGCATACCTTTATATTGGAGGGAGGATGAGAACCATAAAATGTTAGAGTTGGAAATAAGATTATTGTAATTTAGGAACTAAATTGATAGTTTTCAGAGCTTTTGACATTCTAAATGTACAAATCTAAATGTCAACAGCTAATCATGGATAATCTGCTATTGATTTTTCTCTGTTTAAAAATACCAAGTTCTGGCAACAATTTCTATCTCTATGTGATTCTACAGGCACATTTTTCAAGTATGAAATACAGGATCGATCAAACAGCAATTTATCTAATTTCTCAAGACAGATATTAAGGAATACCAGCAATTTCCAAGTTATGAAACACTGCTAAAAACATTTAACAGAGTTAGGAAAGAGTATTATAATAAAATAAGAATTAACATAGGAGATGGCAAGCATCTATAGAAAGATTTTAATCTTTAAATTAAATATAATGTAAACCATACAAGTATTGCCAATTCTACCTTCATCTAAAGGTAAAATATTCAGTAGACAAAATCACATACAGTCCATTAAAATTTAGATTTTGTGGGGTTTTTTTGGTAAAAGCAGCTACCATCATTAAATATATTTCTTAAAGAACCTGATAAAACTTTTAAAGAAAAAGCCAAGTTGTACCACTTACTTGAAAGTTCTATGTTCAATGTAATACACTACTTGGATATTTACTTTGCATTTATATGCAGAATAAATTTTAATCTTTAAGTGCAGAGTAACTATTCAATGTAACTTTAAATTGAGGTCTCTGGAGGAGCTATTCATTTTAATTCTCTTATTAGTTTCATATATTCATGATGATGAATCCTGATAAATGTGAGGCTCATTTTCATTTTCCATGTGTAACTCAAGCTTATTTGTAAAATTTTATGTTATTTCCCTTCATTTTATCTTTGCAATAATATATTGCCGATGTTTAACTGTCAGGTATATCTCTTCCATTTCATAACACTGTCCCAAAGGTCAGGAGGCAGATCTTACTTTTCTCATTTCTAGCAGTCACACAAAGTCATGGCCAATATATTGAATGAATATTTATTCTCAGTGTCTCCATATATTAATTCACAGAATAG
Organism: Phoca vitulina; assembly: GCF_004348235.1. Classification (NCBI taxonomy): domain Eukaryota; kingdom Metazoa; phylum Chordata; class Mammalia; order Carnivora; family Phocidae; genus Phoca; species Phoca vitulina. The sequence goes on along the minus strand of NW_022589711.1, from coordinate 22,198,851 downwards.
TACTTTTATCTTTTCATCTCTGTAAACAATAGTTCATAGATGTGAACTTATCTATGCAACAACTAATCCATATTACTTTGATATATAAATTAACATTTTAATTATTCACTGACACAGAAATAGCCTAATTAGTTAAACCTTAGGCTCTCAGAGCTTCATGGCAATGGCTTGCCTTTGTATTTCCTGTGCCCAGCACAGTGAAAAAAATAGTAAGTATCAATATATTTCATTTAAAAATTGGATGAATGTACACTTATTGTTGAACTAGTTTGAGAATTCTGGAAAATATATAACCACATAGATTAAGAAACGAAGTGTTTATACCTAAGTAATAAAAATAAAAATGAACAAGTAAGAAACCCAAAGGTAACTATAGCTATATTGCAATGAAAAAGCATTTGAGAACTTTATTATAGAAATAAGCTAACAATTTTAACTGATTTTAAGACTTGGTTACATTTTTAGAAAAAAAGAAACTTCATTTAGCTTTAAGCATATTAAAACTTTAGAAATCTAACCTTTAAAACAAATTCTTAAATTTTAATTCTGCTTTACTAGGTAACAGGGCTCTTGAAAAAAACAATGCATACATAGATTTCTGATCATAAACTAGTGATTATAAAGATTCTTACACATCTAATTTTTATTAAACAAAAGAACCAAACTGATATTTTTAATAACTTGGGTGAACTACAGTTTTTCTAACCTATAAAATGATGTTATTATACCATAACAATGTAAGACAGTAAGTTATTGTACCTACCATAAGTACCTTTTTGCTTTAATATAGTGTCATAAATATAACAATAAAATTGGAGTGTTAATTTTTACTTATTTTGAGCTATATTAAGCAATATATTTTACAAACAATATGTACTTCTGAAATTTTGGGGTTTTTTTCCAGATAAAAATTGAGATCTCTTTCTGACTGCTCCCTCCCTCAACTGTGCATATAAAATAGTCAAGTTAAGAGTGAATGTTCTAGTATCCTAAAATTATCCTATTACACTCTTGGTTTTTCACTGAGATATACTAATTGGTAACAAGTGGACCAATGTATAGATTTTATTTAATTTCGGAAATTGACAAAACTCTTATGATTTTGGAAAATGTTATCTACTAGTTTGCTCAGCTATTTCCTGTCATACTTAATGGCTACTAATTATTTTCACTTACATTCACAAAATAAACATTATCTAAGTATTCTTTAAATCCACAGGGAGTGTGGAAGGAAATTTGCAGTTTGGGGTGTAAGTTTTAGCTAAGATTCTCATCAATGGACACTTCCATACTTGCAGAGATTAACGAATCTAAGTCAGAATTTTATGCAAGATATGTAAGAGAGACCTCTTTACCAAACAGGTTCAATTTTTAAATAGTACATAATTTAGCTCTCTCTTCTATCTCTATTTTTCTTTCATTTTGGTATCTGTATAGCTGCTTAGCTACTGCGTCATATTTAAAAGTAAATTTCAGTTATCTAAACTATCAACTTTTAGAATAACATATTGGTCTCTGCACATTTTAATTCTCTATACACTTAATTTCTATTATCTTTAGCAATATTAAGGTATCATCTGTCAGCAACACAAGGAACAAATTTCTGCCTTTTAAAGTAAAAATTAAAGTGATATTAAGATATAATTCAACTCAAATTTATTAGTTTTTGATAATTCCTATCTGGAATACATAAATGTATTTCTTAGTACACAAAATATCTTTATTAACTTGCTTAAATATACCTATTAATAATCATCATAGGGGGCGCCTGGGTGGCTCAGTTGGTTGAGCGACTGCCTTCGGCTCAGGTCATGATCCTGGAGACCCAGGATCGAGTCCCGCATCGGGCTCCCTGCTCGGCAGGGAGTCTGCTTCTCCCTCTGACCCTCCCCCTTCTCATGCTCTCTCTCTCATTCTCTCTCTCTCAAATAAATAAATAAATAAATCTTTAAAAAAAAAAATCATCATCATACATAGGCAAATTTCAATATATTGATTTTTTTAGTTGTGGGCAAATGTTTTTCCTTATTCTAGATACTACACTTTATGTACTAAGAATGTATTTCTCATTGCAATACTCATGTACCACAAAATATAAGTATCATAATACAGTATAGCCAACCTGAAAGAAAATATAATTATCCTACTGTTATTTTTAATTTAACATAATAAGTTATGTATATATTTACATATATGTTTACTTTTTATCAGCTCCAGATATTCACAAATATACCTAACATTATAAGACAAAAATAACATTAATTATTTCCACCTCCTGAACATCCAGTTTTTAGGAGTTGTTATCTTATATCTCCTATGATCAGAAAGTAAGTATGACTTTTACACCTGAAGTTATGAAATGAAATAGGAGGAAGAGTGATGACTTCTCATTTATATCCAAGTACAGGTCATCAAACAGGCCAACAGCAAGAGGACTCAGCAGTATCCTAGGAAAGTAGCTGAATGTATTTTTCAGGACATGGACTGAAAATACACACTTTAACCTCAATTCTTACTACAAAGTTCAATTAAAAGGAATGCTTGCTGCTATTTCATACTGGAAACTTGCACCTTGAACACAAATTACAGTTTTTAATAATTAATCCACCTAAATAAACACATCAAAATATGCCAGTCTAATATCCTTTGAACAAAAGCTCACTCCACATGTCAGTCCATGTAAAGCCATTACATATGTGAAATATGTTTTGTATCATGAGTATATTTTTAAGATGCACATTTATGTTTTCTCTTCATATAATTAAATGTATACCCAACATAAAACACTGGAAGATTCTTGTGAAACAATTTTACAAGTAAAATGCCTAAAAGTTTGATAGTATTTCTTTTCTCCCTTCAGTCTCTCCCTCATAATCTCATTTACTGTAAAATTATTCATCTTATAAAAATCATCAATTAAAGATGATTCAAAGATACACAACATCAACAGAGCAGACTAAGTTTCTAAAGAACAGAGACTGTATGATAATCATCATTGTAGCCTCAGAACCTAGCATAATTCCTGAGATGCTTAATATGTGATTGTTGAGTGACTTAACTTTGAAATAAAATGTAATGTTAGATGTTACTTTGAAATAAGTGGTATGTAAATGTTCTATATTATGAGGTTTTATCATCAGTACTGCTATATACTATCACATAGCAAATGTGTTTTTAAAGTTTTTCTAATTGACTTAGTACCTAATTTTAAGGAAACAAATTTTTCTTGCCAGATCTGGAAAGAGACTGGAAACTCGTCATTGGATCGTATTTTCTGGGAGGGAAACTTCTCCTTGAACTCTTATATATGGTAAGTACGCTACCTATCAAATAGTAGACCTTCAATAAATAGCTGTTTAAAGAGTAGATGTTTCCATTCGGTTTTAGAATATCTACCATTGAAAACTGAAGTTGTATATTCCATAAAAAGTCAAAATGTTTATAGAATGGAAATAATTTAAAAAATAGCATTTTTCAGAACATTCTAAGCACTAAAGTAAAATGTAAGATTTACTATTTTGAATGTATATTTAAGAATATTTGGAAATGCTTAAATGAGCCTCTCTAGAGTATGAATTTTCCAAATATACACTAAGTATATATGACTGTTAAGTTGGACTTTTTATGCTTCTATATATTTAATAATGGCACTCATATAATATTATTAAACGACAACTCAAAGTAATGAATAATTAACTAGTCAGGGAAATCGTTTAAATGACATGAAATTTACTATTATTGAGTGGAAAGCCTGTTTCTTCCCTCATCCCTGCCCCCAAGAATATCATATAACCTAAAATCTCATTTTCTGTGTCTCTTAGAAACTTTCTGAACATTGGTTTCTCTTCATTTTAACAAAATGCAAAGAAAAAAAGACTAATGGAAAATATCTGAAACACACCTATTTTATATCTAGTATAACTTAGATTTTTTGTTTTCAATACCAATAATCTGATCCTAACAGAGATGAATAAACCTGGTACAGAAGCCGAACTTCTAAATATTGCTCTTTTTAGCTGAAAACTAGATTCTGTTGGATTACTGTACTGCTTTGTGAAGATGTCCCCACTCACCTGTGCCATTTTCCTGACAAAAAATAACTGTATATGGAAAGTTATGTCAGAAATGCATTAACAAATGGCATTTGATCCAATATGAATGTACATTAGGTACAACCACTTGAAATAGCAAAACTGTACTATTAAGATTGTATTTCAAATCACAGTTTGAGCTAAATAAAGTAGAAAATGGGTATTTCACCCCATCCCTCATATCCCATGTCAATTATGAGTACTTATATATAGCAAGGTAATTTTTACGGGGAGTAATGAAAAATCTGTTTGGGCCCCATGGGGAAAAAATGATATAAATGTTGAATATCTACATTTACTTATCTGTAAAGATAAGATGGTCCCATAAATTCTACTTCCCAAATGTACCTCAAATCCATCTTTTTTTTCTCCATCTCTGCTACCACCACTCTAGGCCAGGCCACCATAACCCCTCTCCTGAACAACTACAATAGACTCCTAATTCTACTCTTGCCATCTTCCAATTATTTCTTTGCTCACTAGCCATAATGCTCTTAAAATGAAAATTTGTGAAAATCTTTCAACGGTTTCCCATTTAACCTAGAATAATATTAAAATACAACTCCTTACCAGGACTCCTTTTCTTCTCTGTGGGATCTAGTTCCTAACCATCTTTCAAACCTTATATTGTGCTACTCTCTTCCATGGTCAATAAGCTCCTGTCACACTGAACACACATTTCTTCAAATGTGTCAAGCTCACTTCCCTTCAAGATCACTGCCTGGGCAGTTCTCCATACCTAGAATGCAATTCTGTCCAGTCTATACGATTAGCTTTCTCCTCCCTAGAATGTGACTCAAATATCACTTCCCACTCTAATAAAATTACAAATTGATCAAAATGCTATAGACCCAGTATATCAAATATGTTGTACACATTAAATATGCATTATTTTTTATTTAAATAAGAACATGATAGATGTATAAACAATTTAATCCTTATGTATAAGTTTAGTTTGATTATAATTGACTGTACTTTGGGCAGTTAACCCATTTTGATTACTTAACTATATGTATTGATCTCCACCATATTTACACTCCCCAAAAAGTGTTGAGTCAAAGACAAGGAAGAAACTTCTATTACTGCTAGAGTCTGGTTGATGTACAGTATAAAATACAATCTATTCTTTCACCATTTTGGACAAAGGCAGTATGCAGTCAGAAGTACTCAGGTGTGTGAAGAAAGAGAGGGACTGACTGAAACGTGGTGCCTACAATGGGGAAAAAATATTGGGAGAAGGAAATACAAGAAATCTATAATGCCTTTTGTACTAGTTTATACTGGCAATGATGAGTGAAGAAACAAAGGGATTTCTACTCTAATATTTTTCTTAACATTTAATTTTGTAACAGAAATTTGCATTAGCAAATTCATAAAGTTTGAAAATATAAAAATTAAAATAAAAAATTAAAATATAAAAAATTAAAAGATGTGAACATTAATTTTGTCTTATACCTTAGATATATATTTATATATATTTATATATTTATATAAACTATAGATATATATTTTTCTTCTTAAGAAAATCCAAATGAAACCACTTTATTCATGTTACTTCTGGTCTGAAGAAGAGACTCTTAAAGAACACTGTATAGTTTTTGCACATGAAAAAGTTTTTAGATATAGTTTTATACCAAACCCAGAGCAAGCAATACTTACATGAACAATATATATCAATGACATTTTGTCTTTCTACTTGGAGTCCTAATCATAATGACTAATTATACAATGACTTATTCTAATTTGTAAATATATGATAAAATTACATTGTAGGTTATTTTTATACTTACAGTTAATTAGGAAAGCATGTGATTACAATCTCTTGCACCTTTACAACTATGAAGAGTTTATCCCTAAAAATTTTATCTAGGTGAAAGTTCTTTTAGAAATATACTTTGTAAATCATCCAGTTTCTCTCATTTAACAAAGTTTTTAATATTTTCAGTCAAGTTTACTCAAACTTTCTGAAAAATTTTCAATTCGTCCCTTTCTATATATATAAGAACAATTCTTAGTTTTATAGTTCGTGAACAATACTTGCAGAAGTTCAACTAATTTCAGACTATGAATTTTATTAAGCAGATATTTCTCTGCTCAGGTATGCTCACCTGTATTCACATACAACTCAGTAGATTTTACATTCAATTCATTCAAATTAATAAATTCAATGAAACTAACAAGTCAGACTATTGTTTTGCTTGTTTACTTAATTTGTCCTGAGTTCCCTGGAAAAAAAACAAAAGATCAATTCACACAATGTTGGTAGTAAAATAAGTTCACTAGACTCTTGTATGCAAACTATATTTTGCTTGAATGAATTATTTTAGTATCTGATTATTTTTGGAAACATGACCTGAAGAAATAAATCAACTCTTTTAGGCTATACAGTACTATTTGCTAAAGCAGAGTAATCTTTGAATAAATGGACCCCTGGTGGCTACTAACCACTGTAATTGATATACATGGTTACTTACATATGAAATAAAATAATGCTTTATATTCACCTCAACGTCCAGTACAGAAATAAAAGCTTATGTAGAGAAAAGGTAAAATCTGTTATTTTTAAATAAAAATTGGCAACACCTAATAAATATTGTGGTTTTAAATAGAGGAAAAATTAATGGAATAAGAGAAATTTGAACACAAATCATGTTTTCACTTACTTAATCAGATGAAGTGATCTAGGAAGCAACTCTACTTTCTGATCGATTCAAGGAGGTTTAGGTAATAGGAAGAGAGAGTCAAATTGATTTATTTTGTCTTTATAGTGCAGAGCTTCAGAGCCAGTTAAAGGACAAGAGATGCTTCCTATAGTCAACTTACTCTCAATACCTTGTTAGGCACCATGTTAAAAATGAGGTAGTTCACTTTTTTGTCATTATCATCATTTTACCCTGGCTAAGTATGGAAAAATAGGAAAGGGGAAGAAGGTGAATCTACTCATTTCAATCATGATGGATTTTATATAATTTGGTAAAAACAGATAAATAACATTAAAAAATTTACTTTTTGAATATCCTTAATCAGAACACAAGTTATATAAAAATGAAATTTTGCCCTCTAACAAATTTAAAAAATAAAACAAATTCCATTAACTCTTAAGACAAGTTACTAGGAAAACAAATGCTATCTCCTTAAAATTAAATAATCATATTACTAATATTTACTATCATGTGTATAACAAATCTAATTTATATTTTTATATTGTATATACACTGCAATGACCCATGTTTTCAATGTTTAAAAATTGGTAAGATATGTTTTGATTCATTTATGAAACTACAAATTAAAAAGTATCTCCAAAATGTTAATAATAATGTTCTGAAGTTTGACATTTTATTAATCATTAGTATGATGACTTCAGCATTCAAAAGTTATCTCAAAATAACATAAGGCATAATTTCTAATCATTATGAGTTTAGGCTGTATAAAGCATTTTATAAGCAATCATTTGTGTCTGATAAAAATATCTGAGCATATTTTCTCTATAATCTTATGTTGAAGAACTCCTTCTAAATTTTACCCAACTTAGCCTTTAGGTACTATATTAGTCAAGTGTGATCTTATGAATAGCCTGTGTTTCTATTATAATAATGAAAATTCAGAGTTTTAGTAGTCTATCTCTAATGATCCTACTTAATGGATGGGTAAACTGAGTAATATTCATTCACAAACATTAAGCTAATTGATGAAAACACACAAATTATATATATTTGGTAAATATTTTAGGTAAGATGTCTTTAAAAACTATGGGAAAGTCATTACAATAAACAAAAAATATTGCAAAAGGATAACAACTCCTCTGTGCCCTTAAATTTAATATGAATATGTGAAAGGTCATACTTTAACACTTGACACATTTTGGTAGAATGGCACTTTAGTTGTTTGGAGATTCTGATATGTGTTTTATTTATGTTAGTTTCCCCAGGGCCTAGAATGGTAACTGGTGTATCATAGACACTTAATGAGAAACTAAATTTTGATTTAGGGAAATTATTGCATGGAAATAACTGTTAAAGATTTCTAGTAAATGACTCTCTTTTTAGTGTGGCTACTAAAGAGATGTATATTAACATACTAAATACTAACATATAGTACAATATAAATGCCTGACTTTCTAATTACTAAAAATTGTTTTTATCTCCCTGCAAAAAAATGTTCAAGTAAACAATTTTGTTATTTTTTACAATCTTCTATTTTCACAGAGATATATTAAGTAACCACCCCTTCAATATGTAATGCTAATAGCCCTTCAAAACAAATGAGGAATGTGTGTGTGGAGGTATACACCACCATAGGCAAGTATGGCACTATAGGTGGCATTATTTGATATATTTTCAAAGACATGACAGTTATGCATGGTTTCCAAATTTACATATGCATTTGTGATTGCAATCTGGCAGGTAAAAAAAAAAAAAAACAGAAATAATTAGGAAAACGTCAAAAGTACCAGCTGTATAAATAAGAACTGAATATTGACTCTGAGTATCTTTCCAAGTAAAATAAAATAGTCATATGTTTATGACAAAGAAGAAGGCTGTGTTGTTTTACTTGCCTTCTCATTTAACCTTCTCATCCTCACAAAGCAAGTGCACACTTTCATGTCATCTGACCTCCATTTTTATATCTGCAAACTATTTCGAGGACTTATATGTTAAATGGTAACTATAACTGAAGTTTTGTATTTGAGGTCTTTAGAAAAGGGTGACATAACAGGTAACATATTGATGGTCATCACAGCGCCAATGAGAACATCCAGCCAGGTACATGCTGGAAAACTTTTATGGTTGTTCACAGCTTAGTTCAAGGGATTAGATTATGCAGGTGATATTTATATAGATTCTTAAATATTCATAGCAGAAATCCAGTGAGATATGTCTCGTAAAGATTGTTGAATAGAAGGAAAGAAAATGTTCAAGAATTCCCAGCGCTTTCCATTCGGTAAACCTGACTTTCACTTTTCACATACTATTCAGTTTCACTTTACCACTTTACCTACTGAAAGTCTTGCTAAAAAATCTGTCAGTGACTCGACTTTATGAATAGGATATTCACAACTTGGAAATTCACACTTAACGTTTGTCTCCCCGCGCCCCACCCCCACCTCTGCCATCTCAAGAAAGAAACCACAAAAATCTGGGCATCTGGTCCAGGAATAATTTCGAACAAGTCTACATTCGGTCTGGATTGGGGTAAGGGGCTGCGGCTGGGCGAGGGCAGCTTAGCTACCACACGCAAAAGCCTGGTATCTGGTCACAGAGTACAGCGGGAGCTATCTGCTTTCACGAAGGCAAGTGAGAACCTACATGTTACCGTGCTGTGAGCAACCGCCAAGAGCCCGAAGTCCACTAAACCTGTGCCACGGAGCCTGACCTCCTGTGGAGACAGCGCTGCGGGGAGCGGTCCCGCGGCCGCCAGCGGTGGGACCCAACTGCTGCCGATGCCCACGCATCCCTTTAAAGACATTCGGGAGCAAAAAGGACCGCAACTCCTGAGGTCGCCAGTCCAGGCGCTCTGGTAAGGGGACATCCTCGACCTGTCGTGTGGTGAGCCCAGAGAAGCCTACCCCGGGACGAAGTTACCTGCAGGAGGCGACCAATGCACCGGTCCTCAGAGCACCCGCCTCCTCCCGCCCCCTCCCCCTTCTCCGCCCTGTCCCTTACCTTGGTTGTTGGAGACGTGACTGCAGTCGCCTGGCCAAGCTGTCAGCAAAGGCAAGAAGAAACCAAATTGCAAAAGAAATTCCCGGACTTCGCAGCCCCCCATGACTCTCCCCGGCTCTCTTCTTCTCCCACTTAAAGAGAACTGACGGCAGCGGGGCCAAGTGTTCTGCGTAGGGTAGGGGTCCCGGTCCACGTCTTCTTCCTCCTCCTCTTCCTCCTCCACCCGGCCCGCAGGAGGTGTCCCGGGGCGCCCCCCGCGTGAGGCCCCGGGGGCAGGGCACGAAGGTCCAGGCTGCCCAGGTGCAGGCGCAGCTGCTTCGGAGGAGGACGCTGCCTGCGGCGCCAGGGAGCTCCTGGCGGCTGTAAGCGAGCGGAATTGCATCCACCACCGTGTCCCGCTCGCGCGAGGACTATTCACTTGGGCCCGGGAGAGCGCGCGCGCAGGAGCGAGCTCGGGCTGTGGTTTGGGGGAGGGGAGCGAGGGGGCGGGGGAGGGCGCCTCACGGGGGGAATAGGAGGAGGGACGACCAGGTGCGGCGGGCAGTTCAGGCGGCCCGAGCGCCTCTCCGGACTGAAGTGGGCACTTGCAGAGCCAAAAGGAGAGGCACAGCAGCTGTGAAGGCTCGGCGGGGCCGTGAGTGGCCCGAACGAGCTACATACAGGCTGCGCCCCCAGCCCCTCGCCTAGGTGGCGACGGCAGCGGTTTGCACAGCGGACACTTCCAACTCCGCCGCGTGCGCGATGCGCCTGGGCCTTGGCAGCCGCTTTCTGAGCATCTCTGAGGCCGGACTTAGTCCCCCAACCACTTTGCTTCCCATTTCCCGGCAGCAGCGCCGAGCGCTTTAGGGCGAGTCAGCTCCTGACACCGCTTCCCCCTGACTTCATATTTCCGCCGCTGGAGGGGGTGAGTGCTGTGGGCAAGCGCTCCCGGTCTGGGGCGAGCCGGGCGGCGACTGCCAACCTAACCACTCCTCAGTTCGGAACGCCCAAACTTGCCCATTAGGGCGAGCGCCTCAACTTTGTGGCCGCCTCCGCTGCTTCGAGTCCTAGTAAGCCAAAAAGAAAGAGCAAGCAGCTGAGGAGAGTCACATCAGGCTGGAGACGGGCGGGTGCCCGGCGCTGGGGCTCACTGAGGTCTTCGCGTTGCCGCGCGGCGGTGACTTCGCGGTGGAGGTCACGAGCATTGTCGCAGTCGTGGGCGCTGGGATTCCGGGGGCCCGGAGCGCCCCTGGCGTGCCCCCGGCGTGGCGGCGTCGGACCGTGCGCCCCGAGCAGCCCAAAGGCTGAGCGGCGCGCGGCAACATCCACGGCTGCGCCGAGTGCGCGGCGAACGGACTGCTCTCCCCACGCAAGCCGCCCCCTCGCGGCACCTACTCCCTCCCAGCGCTCGGGTCGGTGGGAAACGGCAGACTCAATGACTGCTTGGTGGGATCACGCGGCTCTCCGAGCAGGGCGGGGGCAACACGCAGTGCTAACAGAGAGCGGTCTCGCGTCCGTGGCCCTCACGCCCTCGCGCCGCGGCCGAGGCGGGCGCAGAGGGCAGGGCCGGGACTGCCAGCTCTGCTGAGCTCCGCCAAGCCTTGCGCTCGGCCCGCCTGGCAGCGGCGACTCGGATGCTGCCAGTTCGGCGCTAGAGGGGGTTAGTCGACAACAAAAATGCCTCCACTGCTTGCAGGTGGAGGCTACTCCTCACACAAGGAAGGAAAAAGGAAGGAGGAATGCTCTCAGACTAAACTTAATGCGTTTTTTTTTAGGGCGGCGCCAAGCAACCCATATCTCTAGTGTTGGGGTTCTGTAATAGTTTATTCGCTGTTATTATTATTAGCATCATCATCATTTTCTTTCTGTCACAGTCGAGTGAGGTTGAAAAGCCCACCTCAAAACTCAGAATATTTTGAAGAAATGTTTATGGCAATGGAGAAAGCTGAACCGAGAAGAGAAAGGAGCGGTATTATAAAGGGTAGAACGATATTTTCAAAGTGGGCAGAGGGCAATGGGAGGGAAATGGCACAGTGGCAAGTGTTGGGGAAATAGTAGATCAAGGAGCAAAGGGACAGTGTTCGATGCTTACAGAATTCTGCAAGAGAAAGGATCTTCCCATTCGATGTGTTTCCACGCTGCGATGTTTGTGTCATATATGGTGGTTGAAGTTCAGTTATTGGCTTAAAATCAACTGGAAGCGGAGAGAGAAGGACAGCGAAAAGAAGCCCCACGTCTAATTCAGCTGCGTGGAGAAAAATGTGAAATGCAAGTGATTTTGAGAATGTAAGGAAGGTTTCCGATTGGTGACTGTACTTTCACTCTCCTTAGGAATTCAAGCACTGCTTCTCTCTTTTTTTTTTTTTTTTTAAGATTTTTATTTATTTATTTGACAGAGAGAGACACAGCGAGAGAGGGAAACCAAGCAGGGGGAGTGGGAGAGGGAGAAGCAGGCCTCCCGCAGGACAGGGACCTCGATGTGGGGCTCGATCTCAGGACCCTGGGATCGCTTAACGACTGAGCCACCCAGGCGCCCCAAACACTGTTTCTCTTTAAAGGTGTCCACGCCAATTTAAATGTATGCAAATCACTTCTGAAAAGATAACCAAGTATGGAGTTTATATATTGGTACTTAAAGGAGTAAAATTTGATTTTACTACTGATTTTACCACTCTTACTGATATTGACTGACCACATGGGTATTTGCAGACTCAGTTTATAATTTGCAAACTGTAAAATTAAAAGGCTGCATTATAATATAAGTTGTTATGTCTAAATAAATGTTCTTAAAAGTGTTAATGATTCATTATACTGATATTTTGTTCGAAGAATCTTTTATTTACTGTCAAAGAATATATTTCCATGACCTTTTTAAAGTTAGATCCCAATTTTTAAACTAGATTTCTCTTTACCCCTACCTACAATTCATCTACAATTTACAACTTTTGTTTGTTTAAATAAGTCATAGTGAAGCATGACATAATATATTACTTACCTGGTCAGGTAATTGATAGTCATACTCTGGTTTTGGTTTTTAAGAAAAAAATTACAAGATTTTTATCAATATTAAAATAAAAATATGTTTATATATTTAGATATTGTCAACTGCATGTCTAGAAGATCATTATCTTAAGTAAAAACTCATCTCAAAGAACATGAATGAAAATGTAATTATCATGACCTTTGACTATATTGAAATTTCAGAAGAATAACCGTAACTATTTGACCATTGTGTTATTCATTATATGTACATATAAATATACATATTTGTATATACATATATACACACACAATGTGTATATGGATATTCATTCTCAAATATTTGTTGAGCTCTTTTATGTACTCAGTTCTCCTCACTTAGAGAAGAGTTGATAATATAAGTAAAAATAATTTTTTAAAAGCTAACTTTTTATTTAAAATATAGTTGTGGTTATCCTATGTGAGGTAGAAGCAATTTCACTTAACAGAAATGTACTTCCTTTTTGATTTTCTAGCAGTGTTGATATATTTGCTGAAATGTGACAGTTTCAAAATTATAAGCCACTCAGTGAACCAGATGCAATATTCATGTAGATTTATCTGCACTTGTCTGTTTGAATCATACCCATATTCAGAAAAGCATTCATGTCTCATTTTTCAGTACTATATTCAGAATTCTTTTGTATTCTCTCTGACTGCTGTTCTTCGTGATATATGGTATATACACCTGGTCTGGATTCAGGTAAGAATGATTAAATTTTCATTAAATAAAGATTATGTGAGGTAAAGGGGATTAAGAGGTACAAACTTCCAGTTATAAAATAAATAAATCACAGGAATGAAAAGTACAGCATAGGGAATATAGTCAATAGTATTGTAATAACTTTGTATGATAATGGATGGTAACCACTCATCGTGGTGAGCATTTCATAATATATAAAATGTTGACTCACGCTGTTGTACACTTAATGTTGTATATCAACCAGAGTTCAATTAAAAATATATATATAATGCTAAAACTAGTCTAAGCTTTCATTTATAGTAGAAATAATAGTATTCACAAATACTATTTGCTTTTTAAAATGATGAAAGAAAAGACTCAACCTGCGATTAATCCCTTTGAGAAAAAAAAAGAAGGATTATAATGTTTAATACTCAGCATGTTTCAAGGCTTGAGAAAGTCTTAGGTATTTTATTCTGGTAGAAGAGTAAATTAATCCACTTATATCTGTAATTTGCATTTTCTAAGGTCAAGGTAGAAGCAACATAAATAAAAAGTGTTGATTCTCAGATATGTCAAAATATCAGGTCTTAAAATATTAATTTAGTACTTTGAATAGATATGTCTTTTTTCTTAATATAAAATTTAAGACATGCTGCAAACTATTATTGCTGTCATGTCATCAACTTTAAAGTATAAATTCATTAAAAACTTAAATTTTATATTTTACTATGTGGGCCACTAAAATAAAAAAAAAATCCACAAAGTCAAATATAGTTAATTTGAGGCCCTTTGCTTTAAGAAAATATGTAATCAGAAGGAAAACACACTTCAGAAATTTTTCTTTGATATTAGGAGGTAGTTAAGGTTTTTCTGCAAGACGACATGCAAAACAGTGCTAGGTATTTTACTTAGAATATCCAGTCTTAAAAACTTCACAGAAAAAAAGAATCAACTTGAGGCTAAATAAACATGATGGTTTATTCTGCTGTGATATTGCATTTATTTTTGTGTTATATGACACTTTATAACAAAAGAAAATATATATACAAATATATATACATCATATACATATTAAATATATATTAAAAAATGTGTGTGTATTTGTAATTCAATGAAAACCTTATCTCTAATAGTTTTCTAATTCAGTAACATTTACCAAGTGAGATTTCCATGTGTATCTGTGCTAAGCATTATGGGGAAGGTACAAAGATTACTTGGATTTAGTTCCTAACCATCAGAAGTTTATATTATATTGAAGTCACAGACATATGAATTTTTCTAATACAAAGCATTCTGTTACCCCATAGTGGAGTTTCAAATTATTATAGTTAAGTAAGAGGAAAGGAACCATACCCTCACCCTTTAAGACATGAATCTCTACCATTACTACTTTTGCTTAAACTTTTGGTAATGATTGGTTCATCCTCTGAAAGCTAACTCAAGAACTTTTACTACTGTCAAATATAGTACTAAAGGTTATGTCAAATGGCCAAATGAATCAACCAGATTAAACTTACTTGCCTTTTTAATGAGGTTTACTTAATAGTCTGTGTGGCATCAAGTATTCACAAAAATTAATTTTAGCTAAATTGTGTAGAGAATTTTTTAAATTATATATTTAATTTATTTCAGTTTTATTAGTAACACTTTAATTCATCTTTCATGCCCAGTTGATTGAAAAACTTTGTTTTTATTGAATAATAATAAGTAACATTAAAGAGCATATTCTAAATACCAAAAAGAGAACAACTAATTATAGAAGTAAAACTACCTTTAAAAAATCTTTATATATTGACATACACCTATTTCCATCATAACAAATAAAATAACAATATCACAGGAATACTGTTATTAATTTCTATTCAGGTATTCAAATTAGTCTATCAAAATAAATGTAGTCTATTTTGTCTTGTATTATACATGCATTAAGACACTTCATGCCCTGCTTCAGGAAAAGACAAAGCTAGGTTTTGCAATACAAATTCTTGGGTATGTCAAACAGTTAAATGTTAAATTTATTAATAATATTATCCATGTTAATAATCATTATCAGCTAAACATTTTAATTATCTTGATACAAATAATGCAAAACATGTTTTCTTACTACAAATTAGAGGTAGATTGAAAGTGTCAGATGAAAAGAAGTGATTAATGCATCTCAACTGGATTTTGTAAGTAAAGTTCTTTTTATAAAAATATTTCTTATAATATTTCAGTTTAGTTTGAAGGCAGATACCATGTTTGCATTTTTGAAATTCTGTATTTTTTGGTGTATATTAAACTTGATAAAAAAATACAATAACAATTCTTGAATGATGTCTCATTATATCTCCAAGTGACCTATAACAACCCAATGAAAACTTAACATGCCTAATATTTACCTTTTATGTCAGGAGTTCCACATCATTTTAATCATAGTGTGTTTCTTTACTATGGCTGTTAAAATGTTTACATGGACTATAAACATTTCTCAGTATCATTTTATAATTATTTTATGGTTAAAAATTATATGTAACTCACTTATACCAATCATTTGACAATGTATGGTTCTTCATATTTTTGCCTAAGTTCAATCACATACACAACCTTCCCAAGAACCTCAAGAAATTTTTAGAGCAGAGAATGTTTCCTTCACATCTCTACAAAAAAATAAATAAATAAAAATAAATAACTGTTTAAATATTAATTATATTTTTTAGTCAAATTTACCATCTTTATTAATCTTTTTATAAAAGATAATTGAAATCTCACATATTTCAACTATAAAAAAGTACCTACTTGCCCTTTTTCTGTTTGTTAAAGATCATTAAATACTTGAGTCATTATAACTTTATAACTTATGTGTGAATAATATATATTACATGTCTGAAGTGCCCATTCTGAGTTGTTATGAAAATGGACTTGTGCTACTCAGGAAATAAGCCCCAATATAAAGTCCATGTGAGACTTCCTCTGCCATCCCACTGTTAAATTTTATTCATGGGCCGTAGTGTTAGAAGTATACTGATGTTCATAGTATTTGGAATTTGATTGTAATATCTTTGCTATTTTTAGAGGTAAAAATAAAATTCTATATATTGGTGAAAAGCAAACATAAACACTAGGATGATTTTGATTATTATTAATATATAGTCAAAGACTATTCTTGATTTATTTTTCCCTGATTTATTTTGCATCATGGTTTAAAATATATAAGAAATTGGAAGTATATTCATGCTTATTTTTGAGTATTTTTAATCCAATGAAAAAAATTAAGTTTCTTGTTCATTGAGAGTATGTACAATTTTCAAATAAGATATTAAGGTTATATGTGATTTATCCAAAACAAATGCTATATTAATGCTGCCTAATAGAACTTAGTGCAATATTAGAGATATTATATATCTATGTTGTTCAATACAGTAGCCACTAGCCACATCCACATAGAGCTTTTCAGTGTTTGAATGTAGTCTAGCATGACTGAGGAAATGAATTTTTAGTTTTTCTTAACTTTTATAAATTTAAAACTAAATATCCATGTGTGGCAGTGGCTACCACATTGGATAGCATATAGTTTATACCTATGAATATAGATATAATTTTATTCTCTCTATGTATAGTTTTGTTTTCAATACTTCCATGTTTATGATTGGGGAAAATAAGAAAGAGATTTGAAAACCATGTAAACATTGAATGTGCACAGTATACCTTTTTACAAGAACAGCCTATTCTTCCTACAGCAATTCTGTCACACACAGTCACGTTTATCATGAACAAAAATGAAGCACACTTTGAACAATAACTCTGCTGGTACATGTGTTTGTACTGTCTTCAAAGCTAGCCTGACATGATGTGCTGTTTTCATATTACATTGAGTTGGTCAGAAGACATTAAAAATAGTCACCCTGATAGAAATCCATAATATTTAAAATTATTTCAATTCTGAATAGAATTACTTGCCCAGTGTGCCTAATCTTGGATGCTATAATTTTAAAAATGGCTCAGAAGCTGCCATCAACCCCGCTATGCCTACTGTGACAGTTACACAGCCAGGGTTTCACAAAATTGCAGTGACCGGAGAGACTCAATAACAGTACTGAGGGTTCCAAAACTAATAACCTTACCCAGAGATTTGTTAAAGAAGCAGCAAGATTTTTGCCTTTAGATTCTATAACGTCTTTGTCTTTGTGTTTTGGCATTTTTTTTCCCTCTTTGATTTTAGATTTGCATGTAAAAATATTGGCAGGATCCCATTTTCGTGTTAGTAGATTTTTTTTAAATATGAGTATTCTTAGGAAAGCCTGAGAATCTGTTTACCACTGTTTCATGTATATCATATCCTGTTTGTCACTTGATGGTATCTTTCTATAACTTTAATTTGTCATAAGCACCAAAGCAAAAAAAAAAAAAAAAGAAAGAAAAGAAAATCCAATAAAAATGTCATCTCCTAAAGAAATCTTGAAATATAATAAAAATATTAATTTTTCTGTTACTTAGAAAGCAGTTACATAGTATTTACTATATGCCAGATACTATCCAAGTACAAATAATAATTTCAGATATTAATTATAAATACTAATTATGAATAGGAATTCTATTAATCCTCAAAACAACACTCTGAAGTTGTTGCTTTTATTATCCTTATTTTATAGGTTAGAAAGCTGAAGCACAGAACTTGCCCACAGTCACCTGGCCAGTAAGCTGTAAAGCAAGGATGTGAACCCAAGCAATCTGGCTCTGAAAGCTATGACTTTCATTGCTGTGCTGCCTCTCTTGTATCCTTGCATGTTGACCCAAATATACACAAGCATGCACGTATTTATTTCCATATATCTGTGTATCTATCTTGTAAAATGTATCTAATTCTATAAAATTAAGCTCAGTTCGTGGAGTATTTTCAGTGAATCTTCTTCCCAATTTTGACTATTCCCAAATGACCTCATTCTTCTTTCTCATGGCCCAGCATTTACACTTGGTGACTCTTGCTGGATAATTTTTCTTTTTTCTTGAAATCTTTCTCTTAAATGCCACCTGTCTCCCAGTGTTACTAACTCATATTTATTCAACTATTATATTTTGCATTCCATGAATGCATCTTTCTCTAGGCACTGAGTATTAAAATGATGAACAAATGGACAAAAAAGTTTGCTCACACAGAACTTACATTCTAGGGTTAGTATGCACTAAGTGCTTATCATATGTCTCACACTGTTCTAAATACATTATATATGTTAGTCCATTAATATTCACAGCCCTATGAGGTAGGTACTTTTATTGTACCCATTTTACAAATGATGAAGCCAAAACATAAAGATTACAAGCTAATAAGAGGCAGAGCAATAATTATTAACTTTTAAAGTAATTGCAATGCCAGCAAGAACATTAGCAGAGAGAAAAAATAGGTTTTGGCAATAATTCTGGAGTGAGATAACAGCGGTTTGTCTTAGAATGGTGACGGAGAAGAAGTGGATGGATTCCCCAAATACTTTGAAGATAGAAAGGATAGGACTTCCTAATGATTTGGATGGTGGTTCATGCTATCTCGTTAGTGACTAGAAATGGCTGAAGTGCCTAATGAGACAGAAAACAAATTTACAAATTTTTAAAAGCCTATTCAAACCATAAACTGAGCTATTGAAGAAGACTTTGAAGCAATATTTCTAGCTTTTGAACTGTATATTTTCTTAAGAAGTAATTTTGTCTTTTCTCAAATCATACCTAGAATTCTGTCCCCATTCTTCTTCCAAAAAATCAGATCAGGTCACTCCAAATCTTTAAATTTAAAATACAGCATTTATTCTATGATCTGAAACTACACACAAAGGCATAATGAAATTAATTCAAGAATTAGAATACAGCATTTATTTTCATAAAAATTAGAAAAACTAACTTTGAACCTTACATAAATTAGTCATATGTCTTGTGATTCATCAAAACATATTCACCATCTATATTACT
This sequence comes from Phoca vitulina, assembly GCF_004348235.1. NCBI lineage: Eukaryota > Metazoa > Chordata > Mammalia > Carnivora > Phocidae > Phoca > Phoca vitulina. Next base: position 22,179,478 of record NW_022589711.1, on the reverse strand, counting down.
GTGTTTATCCTAGCCAGGCATCAACTCTCCTGAGTTGAAAGAATTATCATTTCTAAAGCCAGATATGAGTTTATCATGTGTTTATCAACTAGTCAGGAACAGAGTAATCCATATTCAGTATACTTCAAACACTACCAAAAATGAGGAACTCAAATCCTCATTGAAAATATTCCCCAATTTTCAGCCAGAACGAACAAATAGGAGGATTATATTAAATGCCAATATTCTGTGTGAGGGTAAAGACTATTTCACAAATGTACTATATGTGACTGAGAAACTTTTTAAAAAAGAAAAACTCAAGGATAAAGTACCTGAGTATTTTACCCTCTTGCCATTATAAAAATGGTTATGTGTTTATGCCAAAAATCAAAAGGACATTTGAGTCAATTGATACACTTTGTTGTAAATTTAGTAAATTTATCTTTTTAAGTTATCCTTTTAAATTTTAAAAGTAGCATAACAATATAATAGAATATGTGGAAATTGAAAAAAAAATAACACTCTTTTATTGTACTACCGTAATATAATTACTATTCTTGTTTTAGTATATTTCAAGTGTCTTAACCTTCCCCTTCCCAAATACATACTCTTACATGAATTCAAATTGATGTTGCATTTCAATTTCTCTGCTGGTTGCTTGATTTTAAAGGATTTAGGATTTATTTATATACAAATTGTCTTATGATGTGGATTACATAAAAGGATTTGAAAATAACTAGGAAAGAAAGGCATTGCTACATGAGATAGATGATGCAAATATTGTAAGCCAAGTAGGATTTTTGTAGTTTGCATGATTTTCAGAAAATATTCAATATTATTAACATATATAATATTGATGCAGAATTTCAAAGTGTTGAAATGAGGTGGGTTTTTTTAACATATAAAATTTTGTAATATTACCTGATGGGGAAAAAAGCACAATACTTTTCCTAAAGAAAGTCTTAATATGCTATAATGACAGTAATAAGATGAAGATTCCCTAAATTGTAAATTCTAGGCAAAAATGCAAAATAACTTACAGGAATCTATTTCTTTTACCCTGTCTTTAAATATTTCCTTTGTGCACCATCCCTCCTTTCAGACACACAACTAATCTGATAACTCAATTTTTTTCTTTGTCTTTCAAAAAACAATGTAATCTTTTTTATGATATGTGAAATGGAAGCAATTGGAGCCATGCTGTTCTATTTTATCAACAGTCAACAATTCAACAATACCAGTACCAATGATATGCATTTGAGAATGTGAAGCTTGAAAGATAAACTATCCAGAGTTACACAGGTAATAAATAGCAGAGTATCTGCTCATATTCTTTGCTTTCTTTAAATCATCAGTAAGATTTTTATCTAGCACTGACCTGTTTGGATAGAAAAACAATTAAGTTGGATTTCTAAAAATATTTCAATCCTTTGTTTTAATATTTAAATTTAATCATAATATTTCCATTTGGCCTAAAATATTTTTTTCTGCAGTCCATCACCAATTTAGCTTATTTCTTTAGAAAGAGCATCTGAGATATAAGCTCAGACTATTTATGTTTTTTTTTAATTATTATACTCTAACATGTCAGAAAATTTTTATTTCTCTTACAGTTTGGCTGAGTGTATAATTCTAGGTCAAAAATCATTTCTTAGCAGAATTTTGAAATCATTCTCCATTGTCATCTATGATTGCTAATAAGATATTTGATGTTAGTGATTTTCATTTCAATGAATCTGACCTCCATTTTTCTCTCTTTCTGAAAACTGTAAGGATCCTCCAATTATATTTGGTGTGCTTAAATTCAAAATAGTCTATTTAGAGTTGGATTTTTATTCTTAATTGTTCTTCCTGCTCAGCTCTTATGAAATCTTTCAAAATAAAACAAAAAAAATAGTGGCACTTTAGGCATTTATCAAAACCCAAAGAACTGTAGAACAACAAAAAAGTGAACAAATATAAACTATGAGTTTTATTTAATAGTAATGCATCAGTATTGGCTCATCAATTGTAATAAATGTATTATACTAATGCAAGATGTTAATAATAGGAGAAACTGTGTCAGAGGAGGGGAATAAGTGGGAATGCTCTGTACTTTCTGCACAACTTTTCTGTAAACTTTAAACTGCTCTAAAAAATAAAGTCTATTTTTAAAAATAACATCTGTATTTGTCTTTGGGAAATATTATATCATTATTTATATTCAGACACACTTTTATTTGTTTTCTATCTTTGGTATATTGTTATATAGATTTTAGACTTCCTGGTTTGCTTTTTTTACATCTATTAATTTTTCTTTCATATTCTCCAATCCTTTTTATACTTGGCCAAATTTTGGAGAAATTATTGGCTGTACTTCATATTAGTTGAAAATTTTAATATTATTATTTTTAATTCCCAAAACTCTTTCTGAGTATCTGATTACTCTCTTTTAATAAAAGTTCAGTTTCATTGTTTTTGGTTTATACAGTAATATTTTCTTTGATATTGATGAGTGATCTATGAATTAGACTTCTGGTTTCAAATGACAGAAACCTGTTTCCAAATGACTTAAGCAGAAAAGGAGAATAACGCTCATTGGCTTTTACTAGCTCAACTTTGTTCATATGGACAAATTTTAACAAATTACCATTGCTAGAGGGATTCAGAATTCTCACTGCTCAGAACTGGTTCACATGTCTATTCCTAATACCAGGGAGTAAGTTAATCACTATGAGAACCATGCAAATTGAAAGCAATAGATGGGTGGTTCTCAAAGAAGAAGAAAAAATTGATGCTGGTCAGGGAAGAACAGTTCATTAGAAGAATAACTATTATACAATCTTAAATATCTCCATTTTCCAAGGTCAGCAGCTTTGTTTGTTTAATTAACTTACTCTTTTGGGGGGGACAGTGTAGAAGTGGAGATTCACTTTCTATAAAAGACTAGTTGGTAGCAACTTCTTTCTAGATATGTCTGCTGAGATAAGGGAAACAAAAGCAAAAACAAACTATTAGGACTCCATCAAAATAAAAGCCTTCTGCACGGCAAAGGAAACAATCAACAAAACTAAAAGACAACTTACAGAATGGGAAAAAATATTTGCAAATGACTTATCTGATAACGGGTTGGTATCCCAAATATATAAAGAACTTATCAAACCCAACACCCAAAAAAACAAATAATCCAATTAAAAAATGGGCAGAAGACATGAACAGACATTTCTCCAAAGAAGATATCCAAATGGCCAACAGACACATAAAAAGATGCTCATCATCACTAATCATCGGAGAAATACAAATCAAAACTACAATGAGGGATGCCGGATGGCTCAGTCTGTTAAGTGTCTGCTTTCAGCTCAGGTCATGATCCCAGTGTCCTGGGATCAAGTGCCGTGTCAGGCTCCTTGCTGAGTGGGGAGCCTGCTTCCCTCTCTGCCTGCCACTCCCCCCCACTTGTGCTCACTCTCTCTTCTCTCTCTGACAAATAAATAAATAAAATCCTAAAAAAAAACTACAATGAGATAGCACCTCACATTTGTCAGAATGGCTAAAACCAACAACACAAGAAACAAAGGATGTTGGTGAGGATGCGAGAAAGGGGAACTCTCCTGTACTGTTGGTGGGAATGCAAACTGGTATAGCCACTCTGGAGAACAGTTTAGAGGTTCCTCAAAAAGTTAAAAATAGAACTGCCCTATGATCCAACAATTGCACTATTATATACTCAAACAATATGAAAATACTAATTCAAAAGGATACATGCACCCCAATGTTTATAGCAGCATTATCTACAATAGCCAAATTGTGGAAAGAGCTCAAGTGTCCATCGACTGGTGAATGGATAAAAAAGAGGTGGTATATACATACAATGGAACGTTACTCAGCCATAAAAAAGAATGAAATCTTGCCATTTGCAATGACATGGATGGAGCTAGAGACTATTATGCTAAGTGAAATAAGTCAGTCAGAGAAAGAAATATACCATATGATTTCACTCATATGTGGAATTTAAGAAACAAAACAAATGAACAAAGGGAAGGAAAGAAGAGAGATGCAAACCAAGAAATAGAATCTTAACTATAGGGGCGCCTGGGCGGCTCAGTCGTTAAGCCTCTGCCTTAGGCTCAGGTCATGATCCTGGGGTCCTGGGATCAAGCCCCGCGTCGGGCTCCCTGCTCGGCGGGAAGCCTGCTTCTCCTCCTCCACTCCCCCTGCTTGTGTTCCCTCTCTCGCTGTCTCTCTCTGTCAAATAAATAAAATCTTAAAAAAAAAAAAAGAATCTTAACTATAGAGAACAAACTGATGGTTACCAGAGGGGAGTGGGTGGGCATGATGGGTTAAATAGGTAATAGGGATTAAGGGGTGCACTTGTTGTGATAAGCACCAGGTGCTGTATGGAAGTGGTGAATAACTATATTGTACACCTGAAACTAATATTATGGTGTATGTTAACCAGATGGAATTTAAATAAGAACTTTTTTAAAAGTCTGATTTTACTCTCATTCCATTTATATTTCTAAATGAAGGAATAATTAATAAAATTTGCTAGTGTGGGTATCTGTTATATTAATTCTCTTTGTAAATCAGGTTTCTCTACAGCATTAGAGGATTGACTGAAAGTTTACTTTGGGCAGGAAGCAGTCAGTCTACTTAGACTTTAATCCATCCTCATGCCAGAATGATAAACTCTTTACTCTGAGGAAAACAAAACCCATTTTAGGACCTTAATACTCTCCAGAAATTCAATTCTATTTCTTCAGAAGTGGGTGCCTGAGTTTGTCCTGGGACATATATTGCTATTGTTGGTCACTCTGTGGGCATGGTATAAAGCCTGTCTCTGGAGCCTCACAGGAAGAATATCTCTCATCTTTGTTCTAAACTTATATGGATACTTTATACTGTGTGTAACAAATGTTAAAATTGACATTTTGACAGTGAATAGATACCAAGATATAGCAAAGCCAGATTATTATGTGCATTTACAAAGGAATGTTACATGAACCCACTCCATGTCCCTTGTACCCACCTTCTAGAAAAAAAGATTAGGGTTTAGAGAAACCTCTGTGAAAACATCTGTTGTCTTATTGCAAAGATAGAATGGTGGTACAAGTTGAGAGAGATCCATCAGATCACTTCAAGTTCACAATATATATGCTGCACTTGGAAGACATCGAGGGCTGGTGCATAATTCACTCCTAGTATTCTACTTTTTTATTGCTTGTATCTTAATGGCATAAAACAATCATTCTATTATACTCACGGACTCAGTGGGGCAGGATTTCAAAAAGGGCACAGCAGGGAACAGTGTTAGTCTCTGTTTCACAATGTCTAAGCCTCAGCACAGGAGGCTCAGTGGCTGTGGGTGACTCAGGCATCTTCCCTCACATGTCTGGCAGTTGATGCTGGCTGGTACCTCGGCTGGGACTGTTGATCAAAACTTCTACATTTGACCTCTCCACATGCTTCAGGCTTCCTCAGAGAATGTAGGCCCCACCTCTCGATGGAAGGAATATGAATATAACATTGTAAGAAGAGCATGTGTGCTGGAAGATCTTGTAGTCATTTTGGAAAATATATCATGCCTGAGAAAGCCTAAGTAGTTTGTGAAAATAAGATAGGGGTGTCTCTAATGGGAGCAGCCTGAACCTCAATTTGTTGAGCAAGGAATGAATGGGACATTTGAGAATGAATATTCAATCAGGTCATTTTGAATTCAGTCTTAGAGGGACAGTAAAAGGCTGAAGAATGCCAGCAGTAAAAAACAGGAGGTATGTAATCAAGGAAATGCAAATTAAAACAACAAGGAGATACCATTACACACCTGTCAGAATCACCAAAATCCAGAACACTGAAAACACCAAATGCCGGCGAGGATGTGGAACAACAGGAACAGGTGGTGGCAATGCAAAATGGTACACTTGGAAGACACACTTTAGTGGTTTCTTACAAAACTAAGCATACTCTTCAGATATGACCCAGCAATTGTGCTCCTTGATATTTACCCAAAGTAGTTGAAAATTTATGTCCACACAAAAACCTGCACTCAGTTTATAGCAGCTTTATTCATAATTGCCAAAACTGAGAAGCAACCAAGATTTCCTTAAGTAGATGAATGAATAAATAAATTTGGTATATCCAGACAATGGAATATTACCCAGCACTGAAAAGAAATGAGCTATCAAGCCATGAAAAGACGTGGACATGGGAGCCAATCTGAAAAGTCTACAGACTGTATGATTCCAACTATATGACATTCTGGAAAAGGCAAAATGGTGGAGACAGTGAAAAGATCAGCGGTTGCCAGGGATTCCTGGGTGGGGAGGAATAAGTAGATGGGGCACAGAGAACTTTCAGAGCAGTGAAAATATTCTTTCTGATACTATCACGATGGATGCATACCATTATACATTTGCCCAAACTCACAGAATGTGCAACACCAAGAGTGAACCACAATGTAAATTATGGACTTTGGATGTCAATGTAGGTTCATTAATTACAACAAAGGTCAACTGGGGGAGGATGTTGCTAATATGGGGGAGGCTATACACATGTGGGGGGAAAGGTGCATGGAAAATCTCTGCACCTTCCCTTCAATTTTATTGTGACCTAAAACTGCTTTAAAAAATAAAGTCTTAAAAAAAATGGTAGATAAATAAGGGTCCAATTGAAATAGAGATGTCTCTTCTCGTTCAAAGGAACTGCATGAGAAAGATGGCCACAGATGTGAAAATCTAAAAAATTTACAATAGCAGCTCATGATAAAGGGGGAAAAAAAATGTTAAATCCCTGCCAGAACCAGAAACAAAGAAGTCACCAATGCAAGTAAAAATTTTCCTATCCCTTTAAATCTTTTCCTTCAAAGATCAAACCACAGCTAATGTGGAAAGCCTCGAATATGAAAAGAAAGTAGAAATCAACTATGTTACTCAAACTAAAAACAGGTAGCCTCTCAGGGTTTAAAAATGTAGACTTAGAGGAGGAGAAAAATGTTTTAAGAAATCATACTCTTGAATTAATTAGTGTTTAATTAGTATTTTGATGGATATTCTGTATTCTAAATTGACTCTACAATTATGAGGTTAACTGACTATCCCGTCTAAAACAGAATACTCAAGAGATATTTCCAATTTTCTTTCTGGGAAAGATTTTCTTCCCTACTGGAAAAGAAATGAAAGAGACAGGAAGAAACGAAGTAGATTTTTATTTAGATGGCATCACATGAGTCATATATTTAACATACCACTTACATGTGGCTTACTTTGTTGTGGTCTATCAGTCTTCCAGAAATCCATCCATATTTCTACCCAATTAATGGTCTGATAATAATACTTCTGTGAAATCACACTTTTATTCTTTTCTGCTAGCAAGGACCAGAAAACATGCATCCTCAGATAAACTTCAATCCCTACCAAAAATACCCAGAGTCAGATTAATTAACCCAGATAATTCAACACCAGACTTCCCAATCAATTTGCCCAAAGTCTTGTAATTTCTTTTTCAGAAATGGAATTTCTGTTCTGATCTTGCTGATTTTCTGTTGAAATCCTTGCCTCACTGTCTCCTTCCAGATTAGGTAATGCCTAGGTGGGACAATAATAATTTCTTTCTAGTAGTAACTGGTTCACATGTATTTAAGACATCACTTTATGCTAAAGTTGATCTGTGAAATATGGAATGGACCTTTAAAAGTCCCTGACACTGCAACCGAGGTTATATGACCTATGCACTGTTGCTAGAGTTGCAGGTCCATAGATGTGACAATATCCTGTTGAAGAATAGGAACAATATTCCTCACATTGTTACTTGACAGCAGCAGAAGCATTAGAAGACTATCCAAAGCAATCTAAAAGTTATCCCTTTCTGGGATTCACTCAAATGGTTTGCAAAATAAAAATTCCTGACTGCAGAGGTAAGTTGCTTGGCATTTGTGGGAATGCTTTGAATTTAATGGGAAACACCAACTCTGTTAATATTATGCCAATAAAACAATAAGATAAAATTTAACTTGTTTCATAAATTAATAGTAATAGCCATGCTAATTTTCATTTTAAGGGTAGATATATTTGCTGATAATTAATAAAAGGGAAGATATTTGCATGACCAAGTGAGAATATTTATAGGTGTGTGAGACAGTAAGCATGTTGAAAATATTCTGAAAGAGAATTCTAATAGAATTGCTTACCAGAAAACATTTTCTTGTACAGAGACTTATGATGTTCTTAACAATAACTGATAAGACCCTTGGTTCAAATAATGTGAACTGTGAGGTATTATGATTTTCCATCAATATTTGGAAGATAAAAATATTAATATGAACAGCAGATCTTCAAGATAACTAAACAAAGGAAGTGTTATTATGACTGAAGGTATTACTGTGTGCTGGGAAGCTGTGTAAAATATAATGGGTTGTTCTTAAAATACTAACGTAACAAAAGCTCTCTGGGATGTACAATACGATTATACTTCATGTTATTTCCAGCTTTGTACCTGAGAAAGCATTCAGATAAACTTAGCAGAATATGGTAAATAAAAACCATATGTGGTAAAGGTATGTTCATCAATCTGTTTTTAATATCTGCATTGTGTAGACAATATGCTTAATATATCTTTTTTCAGTGATGGTTTTGTATCTGCTAATAGTTATCTTGACAGTCTTCTTGTAATTGAAAATAAGTGGTCAATAATGAAAATGCAAAGGTAGTTAAAAAAATATAATGACAAAAGAAAAAAGTTAATGATTAACTGATTTCTGTTTCATTTCCATTATATTAAAAATGCAATATTGAGGTTCATTAAAGGGAAAGTAAACAGCATGTAATAATTTATTTTTAAAATATGAAGAGTAAATTCATATTTATTGGGTTCTTTAGAGCAAAATTTGTGGGCACATGTGCATTTAAACCCCAATTTTTTTACACACTTGAACAGATCTATAATTGCTGATTGAAGAATGTTTTGGTGTGATGTGTCCCCTGTCGCCCATCCCATGCACTCATTGCATGAATTTTCACCTGTGTGAGACCTCTTTGAGAACATAATATCCAAAGATGGCTGCTATCAATTCCTTCCTCCTGGAATATGCATGTTCTTCCTCACATCAAAAGGTAGAATTTAATTCCCCATCCCTTTGAATCTAGACTGACGGTAGTAATTTGTTTGAACTATTAGAATGCAATTGAAATATTATCTGGAACATCTGAGACTAGATCATAAGAAGCCTTTTGGTTTCTTCCTGGGCCTCTTAGAATGCCTGGGATTCTGCTCCTTGGAACATGACCTGCCATATTATAAGAAGCCCAAGTCACATGGAGAGGCCATTGTAGTGTGCTGATTGACAGCTCCAGCACAGCTCCCAGCTAACAGTATCAACTGCCAGTCAGGTAGGTGAGCCTTCTTTGTTGGTCGGCCCCAGTTAATCTGTCGGAAGATTCCAGCCCCAGCTGCATGAGAGACCCTGAGAAAAAAATTGCCAGTTAAGTCCAGTCAACCCATAGGACCATAGATAATAATAGACAATAACCATACATAAAGTTATTGTTTCAATAAATTGAAAGCATAATAAATTGTTTCACATCACTAATACTTTGGCAGTTTGTTATGCAGCAATAGAAAATGGAAACAATTCTCAATGATCACATTGCTCAGTATCCAAGGTCTGTGATTTTTCCTCCAAACACTAACAAACTGATATAAAATTGAGGTAGTGTTTTGGTCAAACAATCATGACATACATGATAGGTTTACCCCTATTTAATTGTGAGCAGATGATGCTGCTTTCCTGATTTTACGAATCAGAGTGACAAACACACAAAATCATGTTTTTCAGTTTATAAATATTTTAGGGAGGAATTAAAATTATATTAATTAATAAATTGTTTCTCCTCGTGAATCAAGAACCCATACTGAGCTAGATGTTAGGTTGCTAATGTGGAGGCCTGAGCTGTTAGCATTTAGGTCTTAAGACACCCATCTATTTTAGAACACAGAAAGGAGGTAACTGATTCTCATTGTTTTTTCAAGTGTCTGGACAAATAGACTTGTTCATGCTTACAACTTAAAATATATCCTATACCAATGATCCTGAAGAAAGATACATGTTTTGCTTCATTTTATAAATTTTTTTGAATTTGGGGTTATGTTTAATTATTCCAGAAAAATTGCCAAGAGAATACTATTTTCCTTTTATGGTGAGACTTTTTACTGTTACATTTTTTGAAATTCTATATCTGAATTTTGAGAAAACTAAATTTTAAACCCTTCCTAATTTCTTACCTTCTCTTTTCCTCCTTCCTTTGTTTCTTTTCTTCCTCCCTTCATCCATTTCTCATTTTCTGATTTGTCATCATCTATTTATATTTCATCTTCTAGAAAGATGACATAACTAAAGCAAGGCACTAGGATTCAGGTGACCACATTTCTAATCTAAATTCCACAAGTAACCAGATATGTAATTTTGGTTCACAATCTAGAGGCCTAAATTAATCCCTTTGAAACCTTAGGGGATTAAAATAGATTACTTTTGCTGCTTTAAATTACACAATCAAAAACATGTAATACAAGGCAATTATAAGGTAAACATCAAAAGCTAATTTGGACAAGATATTTAAAAAGTGTATCAGACACTTAGTATGAGTTACTTAACTGCAATGAATTGAAGTCAGAATGAAAAGGCAAATTACTTTAGGCTATCTAGTTATCATAATATAATGAAATAAAGCATAAAATTTCTCTGTGGAAATAAACTCATTTTTCTTCATTGACTTCTAGGAGAAATAAACATGATTCCCATGTACAAGGGATATTGGGGAATATAACTGAACCTGTATTCTGTTACAATATTAAGGGACCCATCTCTACTCCCATAGCACCACAGACATATCACAATCCCTGCATATACCAACTTGTGTATTTATATATTTTAACAATTTATGTGTTTATTTGTCTAATGAAACTGAAATTTCTTAGGGCCATCTGACCTTGAGTTGTTTGACTTCTTATTCTCAGCCCCTATACAATATATGGGGCATTCAATAGGCCCTCAATATGTTTTTGTAGAATAAAGAGGTACTGAATCAATCTTCAAATGGATATTTCTTGTCTCATCACATAAAAGACACCAAAGCCATATAATTAGATTATAATTTAGGAAAGTCATGTCTGTATAACTCTGATAATACAGTTAGGTAAGTAGCTTTGTGTTGACCTAACAATACTGTAAAGATCCTAGCACAAAACAAAGAAAAAGATGCCCCTTAAAGAGCATTTTCTTCATTATGAATATTCCATCAGAGTTTATGACAAGGACCAGTTTTTGGTCAGTCCAATATGATTAACACTAGTAATTAGAGTACCATATTTTACATGATTGACTATAAATATGTTTCAAAATAAGATTTCATGCCAGTTTAGACGTCTGATGTACACTATCTCTCAAGTAGATGCCTGTCCTTTTCTTTATCGGGTTGGATCAGAAGAGTTCGTGAAGCAGATTTTCCTAGAAGGTAGTTTAAAACAGTCCCAAGCACTTAAAGAAATAGTGGATTAAGATAAGTTTGAATGGGGAGCAGAAAATTGGGAGTAGATGTATCAATTGGCCATAGCTTGCTACCCTGTAACTTCCATAGAAAACCTAATTATGATAAGGCCTATGAAGATAAAAGGAATCATGGATCACTACATCAAAAACTAATGATGTATTGTATGGTGACTAACATAGCATAATAAAGTAAAAAACATAAAAAACATAAAAACGACAACCCTTCCTCTCTGTCACTCCCACCTCTAGTCACTGAAAAAGCTGATGATACACAGGTGAAATTATTCAATATTTTAAGTTAAAGAATGTTGGCAAATTTTAAAGGTATTAACTATGATTTTGATGATGCCATGTGAATATTTCAGGTGGTGCTTAATCTATTCAGCTGCTTTTCAGGGAGAAATATTTTATAACAATGGGATCTTCCAATTCTAGATTTCCTATGGATGTAGCATTGGCAGGATTCTGACATTTAAGTTTCTAAAAATTATTTTCAGCTAATGGATTTTTGGAATGTGGATATAAAGTTTAGAAGCTGCCAAACGGTTCTAGACATCTGCTGGCTCTCTGTGCTCATTAGTGGAGTAAACAACCCTCTTGTAGATAATGTATAGAATATATAACCAGGCCAACTTGTCAGCAAGTTTCTTCAGGCTTGAGAAGAATACATTCTGTTATTTAAACCAAATATTTCAGAATTGACTTTTAACAATAACTGAAATTAGTATATTTGTCTTTATCCTTATCCCTGGTTACTCCAAGATTGAATGTAAACAAAATATTAGATTTCACACATAGAAAACTTCATATTATTAATGTCTTGGTTATTGTAGACATCTTGAAAAAGCATGAATGGAAGTTTAAAAGGTCAGATTTTTTTACTCTGTGTGGCATCTCAGGCAAGGAGCTTAATTATTGGTAAGTTTAGTAAAAAAAAGATAAACCCATTGGGATCATAAAATGCAATATTTTGCTTTTGAATCTTTAGGTTGTGTGATCCCACAGCAATTTTTATTAATATTACCAAGTTAGGACAAGCTTAACTCATAAAGATAATAACATAGAGTATTTGTCCCTAGAATGAAGGAAAATATAATCTTTATGGTACATTTGAAAAAGAGGTAATTGAATGGCATAAAGATGAAAAGAAAGATAATTCATGAGTGATGAGATTAGGATCAGGTGAGGTGAGCGTCAATAACAGACTGGGATGCGTTAGGGAGAAGGTTTTCAATGATTCAGGAAAGTGAATACTGTCAATAATGTTAGTTCTCTAACTTTCATAGAGAGAAGTAAGTATTTGCCATTGTCTGTGTAATCAGGTGAAAGTTGAACAGAATGATCCTATATATTGTGAAGTCTGGATGGTTAAAATGTTGTCAATAATGTTAAAGTTAAGATTTACCCACTTATTCAGTTTATCCCCCAAAGTTTATCCAAGTCAATACTAGTGTTATCTTGTTAATTTTTACAGAGCTATATAAAATAGTTTCAGATGTATCATAACACAACTATATCTCAGTATTTCAGGTATTCCTTTGTTGTTGGGTGGTAGTAATGTAAGTCAAACAAGGTAATTTTCAAGAGGCTCTAGAATTCTTTTCAGGGTTATGAAACACATTTATGACATCTGCTATTCTAAGTTAGCAAATATGCATCTAATTCCACAAACTCAGGTTCAAGAAATACACCATTTTCTTATCACTCAAATTAATTTTAATTTCAGGTTTCCATTTTGTCAGAGATATCATCTCATTATTTATTTAAGGGATCTCCACACATCTTTCTCCAGGGTTATGACTTTTATTTGTCAGAAGATTTTGTTATTGTTGTTGGTAGTCGTTAGAGACATCAAGTCTCAGTGTTGGGGTTAGGCATTCTAGCTTCAGCATTACCAGTTCACACCAGCTTCTGATGAGGCACCCTTGATCTTGTGTTTTCCTCATTTGTCTGTCCATTATGGTTTTAGATAATCTAATCTTTATTACTTTCCTAAAGATCCTATAGGTAATGGTGGCTCTCTGAACTATGTCCCTGTTACTCCTGGATGCATGGAACTCATTCTACTACTCCAGGTCTACCCTGGGACATGGAAAATTCTATAAGGATATCTTAATTCTGTCAGTGCCTTAGGCATTCCATAGCTTGGAATGTATACCATGCAAAGCATACCTCTGTTGCTTCAGTTGAATCTTTCCAATATATTTAGGTCTCTAACCAGACTAGAGGCATGATAGTTTTACAGCTTGTATAGCTTTTGCACTGCTCAAAGGTGCCCAGCCAAGAGAGTAGGTGGAGGCTGAAATCCTGGGCAGTCGACATCCTAAGGCTGAAATCCTGGTATTTCTTCCTGATACAAGAGAAGGGGCATCTTATACTATACAGAGTGTTTTATCATAAAATGATGTTGCATCTTGTCAAATGCTTTTTCTGTGTCTATTAAAATGACATGTGCTTTGTATTCTCCACTAAAATAGTGGATTGGATTGATTGATTTTCAGATTTTAAATCACCCTGGTATTCCCGGGATAAATCACACCAGTCATGGTGCATAATTCTTTTTATATGTTGCTGGATTTGGTTTACAAATATTTTATTAAGGAATTCTGCATCTATATTCATCAGAGGTATTGGCTTGTATTTTATTTCCTTGTGCTGCCTTTGTTTGCTTTACGGTTCAGGGAAATAGTGGCCTCATAGTATGAGTTGGGAAGTGTTCCCTCTTCTATTTACTGGAAGTGTTTGTGAAGGACTGTTATTAATTCTTCTTTAAAACTTTGGCAGAATTCTTCAGTGAAGCCATCTGTGCCTGGGCTTGTCTTGTGAGAAGTTTTTAAGTTACTTATTCAATATCTTTATTTATTTTAGGTTGATTCAGATAATTTATTTCTTCTTGAATCAGTTTCTATAATTTGAGTCTTCCTAGGAATTTGCTTATTTAATCTAAGTTATCTAAATTGTTGTCATATAGTAGATCATATTATCCTTTATAATTTTTTTGTTTTTGTAAAATTGATACTAATGTCCTCTCTTTTTATTCCTGTTCTTAGTAATTTGAGTTTTCTCTCCTTTTTTTTTTTTTTTTTGGTAAGTCTATCTAAAAATTTGTCAATTTTATTGATCTTTTCAAAGAACCAACTTTTGGATTTATTCCTTTTTATCTATTGTTTTTCTATCTTCTCATTAATATCTGCTCTTATCTTAAATTATTATTTCCTTTCATCTATTTGCATTAGGTTTAGTTTGCTCTTCTTTTTCCATCATGTTGAGGTGAAACACCTTTTTAAAGTCTTTTAATATGGGCATTTCAGCTACAATCTTTTCTTTAAGTACTGTTTTAGCCACATCCCATAAATTTTGATATGTTGTCCTCATTTTCATTCATATCAATGCATCTTCTAATTTCTATTTTGATTTATTTTCTTTAATACATTTGGCAGTTGAGTGTGTTAATTTCCACATATTTGGAATTTCTCCAATTTTTTCTGTTACTATTTTGAATTTGATGTCATTGTGGTTAAAGTACATATTTTATATGTTTTCTATTCTTTTAAATTTATTGAGTCTTGTCTTATGACCTAGTATATTGTCTATCCTGGAAAATATTCCATGTTTACGTGAGAAGAATGTGTACTCTGCTGTTGCTGTTATTAGATGTCTAATAGGTCTAATTGATTTATAGAGTTGTTATTATTGATCTTCTACACAATTTTTCTGGCCTATATTGAAAGTGGTATATTAAAGTCTCTAACTGTTATTGTTGAAATGTCCATTTCTTCCTATAAATCTGTCAGTTTTGCTTTTTGCTTCATGTATTTTGGGGCTCTGTTATTAGTGCATATATATTTTTCATTGTTATATCTTCCCAATGGATTGACACTTTCACCATTATAAAATACCCCTTTTTATATATATGAACACTTTTTGAGTTAAAGTTTATTTTTCTATTAGTATAGCCACTCCAGCTTTGTTATAGTTGTTTTTACATGTATCTTTTTACTTTTAGCTATCTGTAGCTTTGAATCTAAAGGATCTCTCTGATAAACGGCATATAGTTGGATCTTTCTTTTTTGTCCAGTTTGACAATCTCTATGTTTTGTTTGGATTGTTTAATCTATTCACATTTAATGTTGTAATTGATATAGTTGGATTTACACCCACTATTTTATATTTTGTTTTCTATATGTCTTATGTCTTTTTTGTCCCTTTGTTGCTCTTCTTTTGCGTTAAGTGAATATTTTTTAGTATAATAGTTTTATTCTTTTTTTTATTTTTTTTTAAAGATTTTATTTATTTATTTGAGAGAGAATGAGAGAGAGAGAGTACATGAGAGGGGGGAGGGCCAGAGGGAGAAGCAGACTCCTGCCGAGCAGGGAGCCTGATGCGCGACTCGATCCAGGGACTCCAGGATCATGACCTGAGCCAAAGGCAGTCGCTTAACCAACTGAGCCACCCACGCGCCCCAATAGTTTTATTCTTTCAATGATTTTTAAAAATATTTTTGAGCTATTTTCTTAGTGGTTGTTCTAAGGTCCACATACAATCTTATTAGAATCTACTTCAGATTCATAATAATTTAATTACAGTGAAATACAGAGTCATTATTCCCATATACTACTGTGGGTCCAAATTATAACTTGGCTTCATCCTCTTTACTCTAATCAATATACTTTTTTAATTATTTAATTACCTTTCAAGGTACTTTTGTGTGCGGATTCAAATTCAAGGTACATTTTGTGTGTGGATTCAAATTCTATCTGGTGACTCTTTCAGCCTAAAAAACTTCCTTTATTATTTCTTGCAAGGAGAGTTTGCTAGTAATGAATAGTCCATGTTTTTATTTATCTGGACATGTCTGTATTTTGCCTTCATTTTTGGAAGATAGTTTTGCTGGATATAAGATTTTTGGTGGACAGTTTGTTTGGCACTATAAATAGATCATTCCATTATCTCTGACCTCCATGATTTGTGATAAGAAGTCAGCTGTTCATCTTATTGGGGTTCTTTTGTATGTAATGAGTCATTTTTCTCTTGCTACTTTCAAGATTTTCTGTCTTTTAAAATGTTTACTATGATGGGTCTGAGTGTAGATCTCTTTGTGCTTATCCTAATTGGAATTTGTTGAGATTCCTGGGTATGTAGATTAATGATTTTCATCAGATCTGAGGTGTGTCTATCATTATTTCTTTGACCATTTTTTCTTCTCTCTACTTTCTTCTGGTATTCCTGTTAGGGCTTTGGTGGTGCACTTAATAGGGTCCCACATTTCTCTATGGATTTTTTTCATTTTTCTTCATTCTTTTTTTCTCTGTTCTTAATCTTTATCGGTCAGTCTGCATGTATGGTGATTCTTCTTCAAACAGTTAACATCTATTGTGGATCTTCCTAGTGAATTTTTTAAAAATAATCTCTACATCCAACTTGGGGCTCAAACTCACAACCCCGACATCAGGAGCTACAATCTCCACCAGCTGAGCCAGCCAGGCACTCCCCTAGTGAATTTTTTATTTAAATTATTTTACTCTTCAACTCCTGAATTTTCATTGAGTCCTTTTTAAAAAATAATTTCTATGTTTTTTGTTGTTATTCTCTATTGATGAGATAGTGTCATCATATCCTCCTTTGCTTCTTTAAGCATAGTTTCTTTGAACATAATTATAATAGCTGCTTTGAAATCTTCATCTTCTAACTCCAACACAATGTTCCTTTCCTAGATGATTTCTGTTGTCTGTTTTTATCCCCAGGTATATGGGCTGTATTTTGTGTCTTTGCTTGGCTCACAATTTTTGGTTGACAACTGGACATTCTAGGCGATATATTGTAGCAACTCTGGCTACTGGTATCCTACTTTGGGGCTTTGTTTGTTTTTAGTAACTTAGCTGGATTATTATAGTGAAGTTTATTTTCCCCTCAATATGAAGCTTTTGATGTCACTCCTTAGAAGGCCCAGTCTTGGATGTACCCAGTCACCCTGAGATGACAATGGCTTTTGCAGAGCTCTTTGTTCCTTTCCCTGATCTCTCTGTTAAGCTGTGTGCCTCAGTAGGTATCACACCCAGCTGTTTGGCTATAGTAATTTTTGCTGACTGATTTATTATTTTCTTTTTTTTTTTTTAAAGATTTTATTTATTTATTTGAGAGAGGATGAGAGGAGAGAAAGAGCACATGAGAGGGGGGAGGGTCAGAGGGAGAAGCAGACTCCCTGCTGAGCAGGGAGCCCAATGCAGGACTCGATCCTGGGACTCCAGGATCATGACCTGAGCCGAAGGCAGTTGCTTAACCAACTGAGCCACCCAGGCGCCCTGATTTATTATTTTCAAAAGTGTCCTAGTACATACATTATTCTACAGTCTGATCTGATTAAATATAAATATAAAAATGCTTTGCCAGGGTAGTTCTAGAAGTAAATCTTTGAGGTTTGTTCTGATACCAGGAAGGATTTTCTTAGATGTCTCTTTCTCTGGTTCTTTCTGATAAACTAGCTGGCCTACTTGAAATTACCCTGTTGCTCTCATAGATCTACTAAGAAACCTCTTAATTACTTATCTTCAAAATATGCATTGATTTTTGAGAGCAACTTTAGGCTTGAAATTCCCCACACTATGTTCCAAATAAAGTCAGTTCCTTTGGGGATTGATTTGAACTCTATTTATATGGTCTGCCTTTCTCATTGGGCAAAATTTCTGTGCCACAGTTCTGGAGTCATGGGCAGGGACAGTGTCCATTTCTAAAAGAGTGACTTTAAGACATACTGTAAGCCAAGAGACTATGATGTTGGCATAAATGTAAATAGAGATTAATGAAATAAGGTAAATGATCCAGAAATAGATCCATACATATATGAGCAATTGAATTTTGACAGTTACCAAGGTAACTGAATGGGGAAAGATAGTTTTATTTTTTTCAAAAATTAGTACTAAAACTGAATACTCATATGAAAATAAATAAATCTTGTCCTTGACTTTATATACAAACTTAATTCTTAATAGGTCATAGGCATGATAATAAAAAATAAACATATAAAGCTTCTAGCTGACATCCTAAAGATTTGATGTCTAGGGACAAGATTTAAAAACATAAAGAAGTTTATAGAAGACACAACAAACACTTAACATGAAAGAGAAAAAAATCAGATAAATTGGACATCATCAAAAAAAACTTTTGTTCTGGGATGCCTAGGTGGCTCATGTGGTTAAGCAACTGCCTTCAGCTCAGGTCATGATCCAAGGGCTCTGGGATCGAGCCCCATGTCAGGCTACCTGCTCAGCAGGAGAGTCTGCTTCTCCCCTTCCTTCTGCCCCTTACCCCCACTTGTGCTCTCTCTCTCTCTCCCTCAATCGCTTTCAAAAAAGTAAAATCTTAAAAAAAATTTTAAAAAACCCACAACTTGTGTTATTTGAAAACCATCCTTGAGGATTGAAAAGGTAAGCCATCAACTGGAAAAAAAATATTTACAGTCATATATATGACAAAGGAATTGAATCCATGATATATGAAGCACTCAGTTATAAGAAGACAATTTAATAATAAAATATGAATAAACATTTGAACAGACTCTTCTCAAAAGATATATGAGTGAATAATAAGATGAGAATGATTTTCAAAATCTTTGAAATTCATCTCAAGTTAAAGTACTCCTTCTCCCCCAATGTGGGCTTGTTTAAACTGGAGGCTGATAGTCTTTATTTTTCCAGCTTATACAGTTTCTGATCAATACAAATGGTGACTTTTAACACATATAGTTTGGGGAATATAAGGTAGAAAAATGCAAGTGACAGGAGGTTGTCATCACTGTATTCTGTCAAATGTATGCTTTCCCTCCCTTTCAGGGAAATGGGTGTAGGTTTCAAAAATAGAGAGATTGATGGTCTTATTGAAAACAATAGTCTGGTATCTAAAGGTTGAAAGGTCTCCTGAAGCAGCTTGGGTCAGCTGAATAAAAACTGAGGTTCGAGAATCTCTGCACTTCCAAGGATAGCAGGCTAAATGTGAGCATTTCCCACAGAAACAAAATGGCCACCTGGATGATCTGGGAGATGACTGCAGAGAGGTTGGATGTGTAAAGCTGTAAGTCCAGAGAAGGTGAGAATTATCTGCTAACAGCCAGAGAAGATGCACATCATATCAAAGACACTTTAGGGAAAGATCACCAGCAACATAGGATCTCTATGCCCTACATTCTCTATGTCCATGAAAATGCTCTCAAGGGGAAAAGTCAGCTTTAAGCATCTGTTCCATCCAGGGACAATCTGTATCAAATTTCTTCCTTGACAGTCAAATGAGAATGTTTTTGTGAATAGGAGCTAACTCTGGGTCTTGTCTGAGATTTCATCCCAAGCATAGAGAAAGAGCTAGCATCACAAGGGTAAATTAAATTAGGTAATAACATGGAAATATTAGAATTTTTTTTTCTGAACTTCCTCATTTTCTGTTTACTCTGTGTGGGCTTTATTTTTTTTTTTTTTAATTTTATTATGTTATGTTAGTCACCATACAATACATCATTGGTTTTTGATGTGGTGATCCATGATCCATTGTTTTTGTATAACACCCAGTGCTCCATGCAGTACATGCCCTCCTTAATACCCATCACCGGGCCAACATATCCCCCCTCCCCCCTCCCCTCTAAAACCCTGTTTGTTTCTCAGAGCCCATAGTCTCTCATGGTTCACCTCTCCCTCCAATTCGCCCCACCATTTTTCCCTTCCTTCTCCTAATGTCCTCCATGCTACTCCTTATGTCCCACAAATAAATGAAACCATATGATAATTGACTTTCTCTGCTTGACTTATTTCACTTAGCATAATCTCCTCCAGTCCCATCCATGTTGATGTAAAAGTTGGGTATTCATCCTTTCTGATTGCTGAGTAATAATCCATTGTATATATGGACCACATCTTCTTTATCCATTCATCTGTTGAAGGGCATCTTGGCTCTTTCCACAGTTTGGCTATTGTGGACATTGCTGCTATGAACATTGGGGTGCATATGGCCCTTCTTTTCACTACATCTGTGTCTTTGGGGTAAATACCCAGTACTGCAATTGTTGGGTCATAGGATAGCTCTATTTTTAAATTTTTGAGGAACCTCCACACTGTATTCCAAAGTGGCTGTACCAACGTGCATTCCCACCAACAGTGTAAGAGGATTCCCCTTTCTCCACAACCTCTCCAACATTTGTTGTTTCTTTCCCTGTCCATTTTTGCCATTCTAACTGGTGTAAGGTGGTATGTCAATGTGATTTTGATTTGGATTTCCCTGATGGCTAATGATGATGGACATTTTTCATGTGTCCGTTAGCCATTTGTATATCTTCTTCAGAGAAGGATCTTTTCATATCTTCTGCCCACCTTTTGACTTGAATATTTGTTTTTTGGGTGTTGAGTTTGAGAAGTTCTTTATAGATCTTGGATACCAGCCCTTTATCTGTAGTGTCATTTGCAAATATCTTCTCCCATTCTGTGGGTTGCCTCTTTGTTTTGCTGACTGTTTCCTTTGCTGTGCAGAAGCTCTTTATCTTGATGAAGTCCCAAAAGTTCATTTTTGCTTTTGTTTCACTAGCTTTTGGAGATGTGTCTTGAAAGAAGTTGCTGTGGGCGATGTCAAAGAGGTTACTGCCTATGTTCTCCTCTAGGATTTTGATGGATTCCTGTCTCACATTGAGGTCTTTCATCCACTTTGAGTTTATCTTTGTGAATGGTGTTAGAGAATGGTCGAGTTTCATTCTTCTGCATGTGGCTGTCCAATTTTCCCAGCACCATTTATTGAAGAGACCGTCTTTTTTCCATTGCATGTTTTTTCCTGCTTTGTCAAAGATTATTTGACCATAGAGTTGAGGGTCCATATCTGGGTTCTCTATTCTGTTCCACTGGTCTAAATGTCTGTTTTTGTGCCAGTACCATTCTGTCTTGGTGATCACAGCTTTGTAATATAGCTTGAAATCGGGCAACGTGATGCCCCCAGCTTTGTTTTTCTTTTTCAACATTTCCTTGGTGATTCGGGGTCTTTTCTGATTCCATACAAATTTTAGGATTGTTTCTTCCAGCACTTTGAAAAATGTCATTGGAAGTTTGATCGGGATGGCATTGAAGGTGTAGATTGCTCTGGGTAGCATAGACATTTTAACAATGTTTATTCTTCTGATCCATGAGCATGGAATATTTTTCCATCTTTTTGTGTCTTCTTCAATTTCTTTCATGAGTGTTCTGTAGTTTCTAGAGTATAGATCCTTTACCTCTTTGGTTAGGTTTATTCCGAGGTATCTTATGGTTTTTGGTGCTATTGTAAATGGAATCATTTCTCTAATTTCTCTTTCTACAGTTGCGTTGTTAGTGTATAAGAAAGCAACTGATTTCTGTGCATTGATTTTGTATCCTGCCACATTACTGAATTGCTGTATGAGTTCTAGTAATTTGGGGGTGGAGTCTTTTGGGTTTTCCACATAAAGTATCATGTCGTCTGCAAAAAGAGAGTTTGACTTCTTCTTTGCCAATTTGAATACCTTTTATTTCTTTTTGTTGTCTGATTGCTGTTGCTAGGACTTCTAGTACTATGTTGAACAATAGTGGTGAGAGTGGGTATCCTTAACGTGTTCCTGATCTTAAGGGAAAGGCTCTCAGCTTTTCCCCATTGAGGATGATATTCTCTGTGGGTTTTTCATAAATGGATTTTATGAACTTGAGGAATATTCCCTCTATCCCTATACTCTGGAGAGTTTTAATCAGGAAAGGATGTTGTATTTTGTCAAATGCTTTTTCTGCATCAATTGAGAGGACCATATGGTTCTTCTCCCTCCTCTTATTAGTGTGTTCTATCACATTGATTGATTTGATAATGTTGAACCACCCTTGCATCCCGGGGATAAATCCCACTTGGTTGTGGTGGATGGTCCTTTTAATGTATTGTTGGATCCTATTAGTTAGGATTTTGTTGAGGATTTTGGAATCCATATTCATCAGGGATATCAGTCTGAAATTCTCCTTTTGGATGGGGTCTTTGCCTGGTTTGGGGATTAAGGTAATGCTGGCCTTATAGAATGAATTTGGAAGTTTTCCCTCTGTTTCTATTTTTTGAAACAGCTTCAGTAGAGTAGGTATTATTTCTTCCTTGAATGTTTGGTAGAATTCCCCAGGGAATCCATGAGGCCCTGGACTCTTGTTTTTTGGGAGGTTTTGGATCACTGCTTCAATCTTGTTACTGGTTATTGGCCTATTCAGGTTGTCAATTTCTTCCTGTTTCAGTCTTGGCAGCTTATAGGTTTCCAGGAAGGCCTCCATTTCATCCAGGTTGCTCAGTTTATTGGCATATAGTTGTTGATAATAATTTCTAATAATTGTTTCTATTTCCTTGGTGTTAGTCATGATCTCTCCCCTTTCATTCATAATTTTCTTAATTTGAGTCCTTTCTCTTTTCTTTTGGATAAGTCTGGCCAGTGGTTTATCGATCTTATTAATTCTTTCAAAGAACCAACTTCTAGTTTCGTTGATCTGATCTACTGTGTTTCTGGTTTCTAATTCATTGATTTCTGCTCTAATTTTAATTATTTCTCTTCTAATGCGTGGCTTAGGCATCGTTTGTTGCTTTTTCTCTAGTTCTCTAAGGTGTAGAGTTAGTTGGTGAATTCGGGATTTTTCTATGTTTTTGAGTGAGGCTTGGATGGCTAGGTATTTCCCCCTTAGGACCGCCTTTGCAGTATCCCATAGGTTTTGGACTGATGTGTTTTAGTTCTCATTGATTTCCATGAATTGTTTAAGTTTTTCTTTGATATCCTGGTTGACCCAAACATTCTTGAGCAGAGTGGTCTTTAGCTTCCAAGTGTTTGAATTTCTGTCAAATTTTTTCTTGTGATTAAGTTCCAGTTTTAGAGCATTGTGGTCTGAGAATATGCAGGGAATAATCTCAATCTTTTGGTATCGGTTGAGACCTGATTTGTGACCCAGTATGTGGTCTATTCTGGAGAAAGTTCCATGTGCGCTCAAGAAGAATGAGTATTCTGTTGTTTTAGGGTGGAATGTTCTGTAAATATCTATGAGGTCCATCTGGTCCAATGTATCATTCAAAGCTCTTGTTTCCTTCTTGATTTTCTGCTTAGATGATCTGTCCATTGCTGAGAGTGGAGTATTGAGGTCTACAATTAACATATTGTTATCAATATGACTCTTTATTTTGGTTAACAGTTGGCTTATGTAGATCGTTGCTCCCATGTTGGGGGCATAGATATTTATAATTGTTAGATCTTCTTGTTGGATAGACCCTTTAAGAATGATATAATGTCGGGCGCCTGGGTGGCTCAGTTGGTTGGGCGACTGCCTTTGGCTCAGGTCATGATCCTGTAGTCCCAGGATCGAGTCCCGCATTGGGCTCCTTGCTCGGCGGGGAGTCTGCTTCTCCCTCTGACCCTCCCTCCCTCATGCTCTCTCTCTCTCTCTCTCATTCTCTCTCTCTCAAATAAATTTTTAAAAAAACTTAAAAAAAAAAGAATGATATAATGTCTTTCTGTGTCTCTAATTACAGGCTTTAGTTTAAAATCTAATTTGTCTGATATAAGAATTGCTACCCCAGCTTTCTTTAGAGGTCTGCTGGCATGGAAGATGGATCTCCATCCCTTCACTTTCAGTCTGGATATATCTTTAGGTTCAAAATGAGTCTCTTGTAGACAGCATATGGATAGATCCTGTCTTTTTATCCAATCTGCAACCTTGTGCCATTTTATGGGAGCATTTAGGCCATTCACGTTGAGAATGATTATTGAAAGATATGAATTAATTGTCATCATGTTGCCTGTGAAGACGTTTTTATAGATTGCCCCTGTAAATTTCTGTTGTATATTACTCTTGAGCTCTTTCTCCTTTTATAGAACTCCCCTTAATATTTCTTGCAGGGCCAGCTTAGTGGTCACATATTCTTTCAGTTTCTGCCGGTCATGGAAACTCTGCATCTCTCCATCCATTCTAAATGAAAGCCTTGCAGGATAAAGTATTGGCTGCATGTTCTTCTCATTTAGTACCCTGAATATGTCTTGCCAGGCCTTTCTGGCTTGCCAGGTCTCTGTGGGTAGGTCCGACATTATTCTGATGTTCCTCCTTCTGTACGTAAGGAATCTCTTCCCCCTAACTGCCCTTAAGATGGTTTCCTTGGTTCTAAGATTTGCAAGTTTTACTATTACATGCCGGGGTGTTGGCCTGTTTTCCTTGATCTTGGGAGGGGTCCTCTCTGCCTCTAGGACACGAATGTTTGTTTCATTCCCCAGATTAGGGAAGTTCTCAGCTATGATTTGCTCAAATACATCTTTTAGTCCTCTCTCTCTCTCCACTCCCTCTGGGATTCCAGTTATTCTGACATTGGAATGCTTCATGGTGTCACTTGTTTCTCTGATTCTATTTTCATGGATTCTGAGTTGTTTTTCCCTGGCCTCCTCTTTTCCCTTTTTATCTATTATATTGTCTTCCAGGTCGCTTATTCGCTCTTCTGCCTCAGTTACCCTAGCTGTTAGATTATCTAGATTGGATTGGATCTCATTGATAGCATTTTTTTTTTTTAAGATTTTATTTATTTATTTGACAGAGAGAGACACAGCGAGAGAGGGAACACAAGCAGGGGGAGTGGGAGAGGGAGAAGCAGTCTTCCCGCCGAGCAGGGAGCCTGATGCGGAGCTCAATCCCAGGACCCTGGGATCATGACCTGAGCCGAAGGCAGAAGCTTAACAACTGAGCCACCAAGGCACCTCTCACTGATAGCATTTTTAAGTTCTGCCAGTTCACCTTTTATTTCTGCCCTTAGAGACTCTATGTTGCCATTAATTGATTTCTCCATTCTAGCCATTGTCTTCACAATTGCTAGCCTGAATTCCATCTCCGACATCTTGGTTATATCTGTATCCATTTGTAAATCTGCAGCATAAATCATAATCTCTGAGTCTTTTCTATTTTGGGGGCTCCTCCTCCTAGTCATTCTGTTGATGGGTGTTTGAGGGAATGTATAGAGTCCAAATTATTGACCAGAACCCAAGCAAGATACACCTGTTTTCTTGGGACCTTAGGGTTACTGGCCTCTTGTTTTCCCAGCCTGTCTTCTGTGGGAGGGGCCTGCCGCGCTGTTACTCAGGCAACCCTTTTTGGGCGGAGTTGCCCTGCCCCCCTGTGGTGGGGGATGGGTTCAGCGGGAATCAGTCTTTGAGGCTTTTGTTCTCTGGCGGCTTTCCCTGGCGGCTTTCTGCATCTCTTCTGTGAGTCAGAGCAGAAGAGACCATTTCCAACCCTCTGCCTCAGAGCAGAGAGACCGCAGTCTGTTCTTCAGTGAGCTCTCCAGGCCACACCCTCTCTGTTTCTGTCCATGCTGCTATAAACCGCAGCAGCCTGGGTTGTGCACCCCTCTGCAGCGCTCCCAGTCCTGCCTCCAGGTCTGGGCACGTTTCTGCCCTTTGTGCTTCTAAAACCGCCAGCCGCTCCCAGTTCGCGTGTGCGGGACCCCGCCGCTCCAGGTTTCTGTCCCGGGGGCTGCAGTTCGCAGGCATGACCCGGCCGCTCTGGGTTCCGCCCTGGGGGATGCCCTAAAGTCCTTTCCCCACAGCTACAGGTCTGCAAGTCTGTGCCCTGTCCGCAGCACGCGAGGCTGTTGCTCACTGGCAGTGTAGGATCCCCACGGCCAGGCACCCCCACCCCGCCATTTATCCTCCGATATCTGCCTGTGGAATCACGGCTCCCCGCTTCGTACCTCAAAACCAACCGCCTGCAATATTCTGTTTGTAGAGATCCGGATCTTCTTACATCTCAGGCTGGTTTTGTGGGTGCTCAGAGTGGTCTGGTAGATAGCCAGCTCAATTCCGGGGACCAGTTGAAATAGGGTCCCCTATTCCTCCGCCATATTTCCCCCCTCTAGAATTATTTTTCTATTGCCTAAAAGAAGTGCCAGTTTGAGGTCAGCAATGGGCAAATATTAAATTTGCTTTTATAAGCACATAATATTAAAATATTAACCAGATCTAGAAATATGAATACTAATACCATGATTACAGTTCAGAGATTACACCTTAATTAAAATAGAAATAAAGTAGAATTGTCAGTATTTTGATATTTTGTAGTTTTCTCTGGGAAAATTGGGGGGGATTCCAAAATAGGTGTTCCCCATCTCCTATGCAGCTATGCTTCTTTGTATTGGCTTCTTAGACTAAAAATCAAGATTATAGTAAAAAATGTCCTATTACATAAATTTTGTATATTTTATTTTCAATCTTCATGTGGACTGATATTGCTTACTATGAAGTATGTCACATAATTTCAACAGAAATCAGAGAGGGAATAATCATTATAAATACAATAAGCTAAGTGATCAAGTTTAAAATTTCATTTAAAAATGAAACAAGATACTTATCAATTTACTTTTCAGTAAGACATTATCATCTGGCTAAAAAGAAAAATATGGGACTGAGTGAGAGAGAGTCAATTTAATTACATCAGAATTCCAGAGATTTAAAAACCTCTTTTTGACCCATTCACCTTCTCACAGCTTAGTATTGCCCTTCTACTTGTCAGTTTAGAATTAGCTGTCAAAATTTTCTGGTTACATGTCAGTCTTTCTCTTCATTTTTAAACCATTTTATTTTAAGGGTAATGCGTAGTAAAAACTCTTAGATAAACCTATGTTTGAGCCCCATGTTCTGTCACTAATTAAACAGGTAACATTATGCACATATCTATCAGAATGAATCAACATTGCAACAAACAAATGACGGATAACACCCTAACTTCTAGGTATCAATTTTATCAATAAATTTTTAAATTTCTGAATGTATTCTCTAAGCACTAAGAAAAATGACTTTTTACTTATATTAAAATTTCACTTCAGATGCCACTAGAGGGACTTGTATTATCAGAAGTGTCTTTCAGAAGCATCAGTAAAAAATGTAAGAGGAAAATGTATTAAAGTGAAAATTCCAGGTAATGATTTCTGGATTTAGAATTTCAACATTTTATGGAAAATAAAAACTATTTTCCTTCACTGATTCATCTTACTTCTATAGACTTTATTTCACAATAATTGGCATTTATTGTATTAAGAATTATTATACCTCACAGTCAATTTTAAGTAATTAAAAATAATGTATTAAGAAACAGTCCTTTAATAGTTTGTATTGTGTATGATCTATTTCTAAAAGGGGAACTCTTTCAAGTGTTTTAGGGAGCTTTGCCTTATTTTTTCAGTTTGGAAGCACTGTAGTGTCAAAATAAACTCTTAACATACTTCCACAGTAGGCTAAATGAAGACTAAATCAGTGGTTCTGTTAAGATTATATGTAATGCACAGAATTTTCAGTAATATGTTCATCTCAGGATGATATCTAAAACAATTGATTTCATATTTATTATATTTATTAAGCATCTACTACATTGAAGGCACTTTGCCTTGGAAGAAGAGATAACATACTCAAATTAGGATAAATTGATATTTAATTCACAAAGCTACTTTAAAGAAAGTAGTGGGCCTAATATAGGAAAACCTCAGGGTGAGTAACCCAGGACTGCAGTGAGGAAGAAAAGATGGAATTAAGTAAGGAAGGATCAAGTCCTATGAAGGAGATAATCTGGAGAGGAGCAGTGATCTAAGGTCAAGGAATACAGCCAGCCAAAAATGATGCCCCCCCCCCCCCCGGAGAAAAAAATACTTCTCTTCTTTTCTCTCCTTATCTGCTAGGGCTTCCCATTATGTAGCTCATTAATAGAACAGTCTTCAGCGCAGAGCTCAGGGTAGAAAAGGGTGAATCTATAGGGACAAAGGGAGAGTATTCAGCAAAGGAATAAAGACTAAATTCCTGTCTGTGACAATATGTTGAATTCTAAGTATAGGTTTAAGCAGTGTTCTATAGGGCTTTACAAAAAAAAGTGACTAATTACAGTTTTGGAAGATCCAGGAAAGCTGCGAAGGAAGGAGATGGCATGACATGTGAGATAGTTGAATGGTAAAGCATAAATTGTTAAAAAAATAAACAGAAATAATGCAAAAAGTGTAGTTTGTTTAGCTAGAAAAATATTTTGAAGTGTAAGCACAGTTTCTGGGCTTACTACATGATTTCTGTCAAAAAAATAAAAAGTTGTGTGTGTATGTTACTTTTTCCGTGTGGTTAAAAAGGGAAAAATTAAAATATTCTTAATATTGTGAGCCTGATTTTTTTTTCTATAACTTCTTTTTTGGTTTATGTTTCTGAGTAGCCAATTAAATAGAGAAAAGACATTAAAACAAGACAAAGGGCCCACAGGAAAAGCATTTGATTTTCCTTTTAAATTTTATTTTGTATTAGTTTACTTTATTAGTGCAATAGATGTATCTACTTTAAATTGTCAAATGGCACTAAAGGCTAACAACAACAAAAAGCAACAATGAGAACAAACTGTTGCCAACAAACACTTGCTAAACAAACATTGCTAATAGAGTAGATTTTAAAAGTTCTCATCATAAGAAAAAAAATGTAACTGTGTGTGGTGATGGATGTTAACTAGACTTTTTTAGTGATCATTTCACATATATTCAAATATCAAATCATAATGTTGTACACCTGAAACTAATATAATGTTATGCCAATTATATGCCAATTAAAAAAAAAAAAAGTTATTGTGCGCCTGGGTGGCTCAGTTGGTTAAGCGTCTGCCTTTGGCTTGGGTCATGATCTCAGGGTCCTGGGATTGAGTTCCGCATCAGAGTCCCTGCTCCGAAGGAAATCTGCTTCTACCTCTGTGTGCAATCTCTCTCAAATAAATAAATCAAATCTTTTTCAAAAATTTTAAAAAGCTATTTTGTAACTTAAAGCAAGACATTTCATAAGTTTATGCTTAGTTTTGCCTGTGAATTTGAGGAATTTGACATTTAATAGTAAAGTCCAAAATGAAACTTTTTTTTTTTTTTTAAGATTTTATTTATTTATTTGACAGAGAGAGACAAAGCGAGAGAAGGAACACAAGCAGGGGGAGTGGGAGAGGGAGAAGCTGGCTTCCCGCTGAGCAGGGAGCCCGATGCAGGGCTAGATCCCAGGACCCTGGGATCATGACCTGAGCCGAAGGCAGATGCTTAACGACTGAGCCACCCAGGCGCCCCCAAAATGAAACTCTTAATAAACAAACAAACAAACAAACAAACCCTTTTCTCTCCATTCCCCCATTTCTGGATAGTTTTTAGGGTGGTCTTCTCCACTTGGACCACTATTCAGAGTACCCTGACAAGAGAATTATTCTCTATAATTTGTATGAAGTTGAAATGTAAACAGCTGTTTTATTCCTGGCCCAGGTAAAAACTTTCCTAAGGCTTTTTTAATTCCCAAAGAATCTGGTCCTCTTATTATTTCCCCAAGTTCTATTCTGTTCATATCAAACTACATTCTTAGAACATAGCAGAACCCAGGTTTCAGTTCTGGGAGAATACAACTCTCTCGTTCTCACACAAAACAAATGAACAACAAAAAAACCAACAATGACCATAATTCTGTGGTCATCCTCCCCTACCATGGCCCATTCCCTTGAGGCACATCTTCTCCACTTTAGAGTCTCTCATGATATTTACCTCCATAAGTTTATGCTATAAAGAAATTGTGTCTTTCATTTTCATGCATGCAAATGACATAACAAGAGTCATATCATACATGCTGCTTTATGTTTTGATATTAGCTTTCTTTTGTTTCTGTGTTTTCTGTATCTCTCTGCTTTTCCTTTCTGAAAACTTTCTATCTCCTGACATCCTCTATCTACTCCAAGCACAACTGTTCCCTCCATTAATCTCATCATGTCCCCTGACCAAGCTCTAACTCATGCTAAGAACCAACTTTCCTTCTCTTCTTTTGACTCATGTAACCATATACACTTTTATATATTATGTATACATGGAATATGTTTTGGTCATGTTTTGATTTTAAAAACTAAGATTGTATTATACATTTTAATCTGTGTCTTTCTATTTTCATGCAACAATAATTGATGGAATCATTTCAAATCAACTAAAATTGTCATTCTTTGTAAGAGCTTCATAATATTACATATCTGAGATACAAAATCATTTCCTTAACCATTTTCTTATTAAGGGACATTCACTTTGCTTGCAATTTTTTATCACTATGAATATGCTATAGTATATATCTTTATAGATATATCCTTAGGGACTGCTGGTACATCTATAAGATATCATCCCTGGACTGCATTGTCATTAAATTTGGTAAAAAATCTAGTTACATGCTCTTTAGGTTTTTATTGCACATACCTTCAGTGTCATTTATCATATAATCCAGTGTTATTTTGGCACAGGTTTTATAATCATATGTTTGTCTCTTAATTTGTTGATGAACTGAATCTACAGATAGATTGCTACAATTTTGAAATACAGAAATACTGTTATAAACTGTGTCAGTCATGAGTCTTTCTTGCAAACAGCACTTCTAAATAGTTTAAGCAAAAAATGAATTTATTGTACTATATCAGCGATTCAGTATATCTCCAGTAGGGTTCAGAGCTTTTCAGACTGAAAAATGCACAAGCCTCATTAACATACTGCTGACAGGTGCAAGTCCAATGCAGCCAGGCACAGGCACAGAGGAAAAAATATGTTCTGATGACACTGAAAAATGAACTTACTGCCAGGACTTTAGCCACCTTCGATTCTAGAACTTGCAATCTCTCACTCCCTTTCCCCCTCCGAGGACAATGGCCTCTGTATGCTTTTGCTTTTGAATCAGGTGGAAAGAAGGGTGGCTGGTAGGTAACTTCTGCTTTCTAAATGGAGATTTGGATTATGTAATATGAGAAATTACCAAAATAGAAGACACATGTTCCAAAGGTGCTGCCTGCCATTAATATGACAATTGTCTGTGAGGGCGTTAGAATAGTATTTTTTTTTTTTTATAAACCGCCACATTTTATTAGAAAGTTATATGTAAACCTATTTTAACAGATTTGTGTTTTTTTCACCAACGTATTTGTTTGGAAAGATATTTCCATAATGACTTTTTATGCCAATATCCAAATTTAAGCCCTTCTCCTGTGTGTCCTATAGAACATATTCTATGAAGAAGCAAATTCTTGAATGGCCTTTAACAAAAATAAGTGTTTTCACTCAGTTTTCCGCACTAAGAACTGAAACAGATTCAATAGGAATCTGTATTGTATTCTGCTACAAGTACCACTGTACTGTAACAAGATGTATCTATGTCCATGGATAATTTAGAAATAATTTCTATATTATTTCTTCATCAGAGACAGTAAAAATTTCAAGAAAAATTATTTGCCTACACAATAACAGAACTAGCCTGAATTAAAAGGTAAGAATATTAATTAATTTTCAGTGGCACAGGTGTTTGTGTGAAGAATGCTATAGAACAAAATAAATTTAAGATTTAATTGGTAGAATCTTAAAGATCAATATGGAGTAGGGTCCACCAAATACTCCTAAGAATATTAATGTATTTCTACTACTATAAATTTTAATATTCTAAAATGAAAGCATATTTAAGGAGTAAAATTTTTAAAAATCAGATGTTTAGAATATCAGTTGAAAATATTAAGTATGAGCTGTCACAGCTGAGAGGAACCTAGAAAGACAAGACAATTAAACGCAGTGTGGCATCCTGGATGGATCCTGGGATTAAAAAAAAGAAAAAAAAGAAAAAGAACTAAGGAAATCTTTTTTTTTTTAAATATTTTATTTATTTATTTGACAGAGAGAGAGAGAGAGCATGCAAGGGAAGGTCAGAGGGAGAAGCAGGCTCTCCGCAGAGCGGGGAGCCAGGGACTCGATTCCAGGACCCTGGGATCATGACCTGAGCCGAAGGCAGACGCTTAACCGATTGAGCCACCCAGGCGCCCAAAACTAAGGAAATCTGACAACATATAGACTTTAGTTAAAAATATCTATTAATTGGGGCACATGGGTGGCTCAGTTGGTTGAGCATCCAACTCTTGATTTTGGCTTAGGTCATGATCTCAGGCTCCTGGGATAGAGCTCCTTGTCAGGCTCTGTGCTCAGCGGGGACTCTACTTCAGTTTCTCTCCCTCTGACCCTCTCCCCACTCACACTCTCTCTCCCTAATAAATAAATAAATCTTTTAAATAAATAAATAAGAATATCTATTTATCAATATTGGTTTCTTAATTGTAATAAATGTACCATGTTAATGTAAGATATTGATAATAGGAAAAACTAGGTGTGGGGTATATTAAGATCTATCTGTACAATCTTAACAATTTTTCTATAAATTTAAAATGTTCCTAAAAATGTTTATTTAAAAATTGACCAGCTACAAAACTTCAATAATATAATTTTTTCCCAATACTCCCTGGGATCGTTAGTTAAGAACTTTTGAAAATTGAATTCACTCTTTTAGGGCTTAGATTCCTTCAAGACCAAGTGATGTTACAATTTCGGTGCATTGAATTGTCCCAAATCTGAGAACTCTACTTGAAATAAGTCATTTTAACATTGCTGTCTTAAAGGAAATCAATGCCAATTATTAAAATTATTGAAACATTATTGCTTTGGGAGGTATTCTTATGAGAAGACTAACACAACAGATTTATAGAAATATACTTGAATTTAAAGGGATTCCCTTAAAAAATAAATTTGCATGTAAGAGTCTTTTTATAACATTTGAACTCTCAATGAGTTAAATGTAAAGGAATTTTCTATATATTTATTCCTGTTTTATTTTCAGTTCATTATAAAATAGTTAAGGAAAATGAAAAGTTGCTCACTTAAAAAGTTACAATAGGAAAATAAAACAAGATGAATATTTCATTATAAATTTTAAGAAGAGTTATATTACATTAATAAATGCTGAGTTGCTAATGCTATTTCTATGTTTGACAGAGCA
The DNA here is from genome assembly GCF_004348235.1 of Phoca vitulina. Classification (NCBI taxonomy): domain Eukaryota; kingdom Metazoa; phylum Chordata; class Mammalia; order Carnivora; family Phocidae; genus Phoca; species Phoca vitulina. The sequence goes on along the minus strand of NW_022589711.1, from coordinate 22,146,143 downwards.
TCTCAAAGATTCAGAAGAAACAGCATAGCTCCCCCCGCCCCCCGTAAAAGAAACAGCGTAACATTTGGACAAAACTCTATCTGTCCATCAATCATCTATCTATGGGTTTACATATGTTTATTCATGGTTTTAATTGGGTATATTTTTCACATCATTACACTGGCTAATGAAATTTCAAATACCTACTAACCTCAGAAAATATACAAACAGCTGAATTTATTCTTAGGTATTAAATAAAAAAATTGTTAAATATATCATATCTATCATATATGGTGCCAAGTTCTTCATACACATGACTTATTTAATCTTTAAAACTTCCCCTGAAATTGTCTATTATTAAGTTCATTTTAAAGATACAGAAATTTGTAGCTTTGGGGGTCACAGTAATAAGGAATCATTGAGTAAAGAGAGGGGCCCAGGGAAGGATAGATTCACTTCCCAGATCATGAGTGCTTATAAGAAGTACAATACATCTGAATTTATTGCAGGGACAGGTTTTGACAAATACATTCCAATGTATGCATTTTGTCCTTGACAGCTATATGTTGCTATATCAATTGTTAGTTCATTCAATTTATTATGCATTATATCTAAATGAGATTTTTCAATATTTTGCATTGAATTACAAATGAATAAATAATACATTTTAAATTATAATTACTAAGATCTAAAAAGCAGTATGTTATGTATAAATGATTTGGGAGAAATTGACTTTGTCTTTCTTGACACAATGCTGTATCATTAGTTGAAAAGTAAAAATATCAGTTAATTTCTCCCAACCTATAATCTATTAGTGAATTGCACCCCAACTTTCTTCTTCTTCATCCTCTTTAATTCTACACCCCCTTCCCTTATTCTTCCTCTTCTTCACAAACTGATTCCGTTGTTTGTTGTACCTCATTCCAGCTTTAATATTCAGTAGTGAGGTGTTATACAATTAATTGTTTTAACATATTCATCTAGGCTTAAATAAATAGGCTGAAGAAAAATGATTCAAATTTCGGAAGGAAAAGTAATGCAACAATATATTTTTCAGAACAATTCTGAATCATATGACCAAGAGAAAATTGGTTTTCTTCCTAATTGTGTCTTCTGATAACATAAACTGAGCTAGTGATTTAATCATAATTATTTCCTCTGTATGAAATTTATTTCTACTAAAAGATCTCTTTACTGTCTTAGACATTTTGGACTATATCAAACAATATAGTCAATAAAATTATACAAGTATACAATCAATTCAAATATTGGTAGAAAACATATTCATGAGGGATTAAAAACACTTTTGATTGGATCAGATGCTTTTGTTTGTATAAAAGTATCACAACCAAACCTTATGTAGTTTAATTTAAAATTAACCATCAAGTCTATCTCTCAGTTATATATATTGAACATATATATTTGATATTCCCCAAAGGATTACCTAAAAGACATCCATCATGAGAATATTTTATATACAGCGATTATATTCTAGGTGTTTTTCATTACTTCAAAGTCATTTATTTCATCGCAAAAGTTTACATTTTTATTCTGCCATAGTGATCATTTATAACAAATCAATGAAACAACTTTCTCAACCTATAAAATGACATTTCATTAAGCATAAGGAATTAATAAAACACTTATGATATGTTACATACCCATTGTTTATGAATAATAGTTTTCTAAATACATGGCAATTATCAAGACAATTGTAATATTTAAATCAACATCACACATCGAACCATTTTGGGGCTATATATGTTGTTTAAATGTTTTGTCATGTATAACTAATTTTCTATGAAATTATAAATGGCTGTTTAAAATTTAATGCTATTTAGCATATAAACAATCAGACTTTTTTGAATTAAGAGATGATTAGCTTGCCACTTTGACATTTTTCATGACATAAATCAACTACTATATAAGAGCAAAATCTCTTGATTAATATAGAATAAAATAATTCTATAAACTAACTCCCTACACATATGTGACACTAACGTGTTACAATGGGATTTTATTATATGTTCAAAAAGAAAATATCTTATTATATGAGTCCTTCACTATAATTTGAGATTTTTTTTCTCTCATACTAATTAGCGGTATGTCTTGAATAAATCAATGAATTCTTCTATGCTTTATTCTGCTGATTTGTAAAGTGAAGACATTTACTTGAATAACCACCCATCTCATTCCATTAGTAAAATTGTCAGTCTATATATTATATTTCCTGATGGAAGACATCAACAGAAGAATTATAAGCAAGGTGCTTGATGAAAGGATCTCCCTCTCATTTTACTAAATCATCATATAATTTTACCTCAGTTTTTAGCAGTTTGATTATGGTTTTGAATTTTATGATGAAAATATTTGTTTAACTATTAATGTAAATCTAACAAATATTAACAATTACCAATTTTACTTGATATGTTAAGTAAACATTGTCTTTTCTTTTCCTTAAAATTAAAGTCTTAGATGCATTTAAAGTTATATGCTCTCTATATATTCAATCAAAATATACTTAGACCATGTAATTAACATGATTAAGGTGTCTTTCAGTGTTATGGCATAATTTCAGTGAAGGGTAGAAATTTTACACTTAATTTGCATTTGCTAGTTTACTAGTTATTTTCCCTTTATTATGCACAATTAATCAGAAAATATGCTGAACTAGTTTCTTTTCCTCTTCATTTTTTGAATCATCTATATGACTATATTTGTTTTTTCTTTTAGAAGAATCTTTTTATTTTTAGTTTTTTAGAGTGAAAACTTTGCCCTAACTATACATCCTGCCTTCATTTGTAGTTTGAGTATATAAAATTCAAATTATATAGATTTTCCCAGTAGTAGAAAAAAAGTTATTTACTAATAATTTTAGGCTAGTGAATATTATTGTATTAATGCAATGAAGTTATTGATAGATCTGGTAGACTAAAGAATGGCCCTCTAAACATGTCCACATCCTAATATGGAGATCCTTTAAATACATAACTTCTATTGTAAAAGGGACGTTGCAAATTTGATTAAGTTAAAGATCTTGAGATGTGGAGATTATTCTGGATTATCTGGGTGTACTTGATGTAATAACAAGGGTAGACAAGAAGATCAAAGACAGAAAAACGAGATATGATGTCTGAACCAGAGCTTGGTGTGATGTGGTTTCAAGATGAAGAAAGGGGCCATGGGTCAAGAAATGCACATTGCCTTTAGACGCTAGAAAGGACAAGGAAATAGATTCTTTCCTGAAGGCTCTAAAATGAATATAGCTCTGATAATATCTTGATTTTAAACTTCTGATCTCCAGAACTATAAAAGAAAAAATTTATAGGTTCTAAGTCATTAACTTTGTGGTAATTTTTAATTGCAGAATAGAAAACAAATACAGTTGTCTCTTGAGTATGTTTCCTTTGTGCCTCTATTTATTCCCTAAATATTTTGTGTATCTTTTGGATTCAGTGTCTCATGAAAACCAGTATTGCTATTATCAATGTGCAGTTTTGTTATTTGATATTATTAAACAAAATGAAATAAAATTAATTAATATTGCCTTATTACAATACTACAAACTGCTTTGCTCACATAATACTTCATTTAAATCTGATTTCATCAATAGAGATCTAAATCATTTTGTTTAAGGGTTGCATAATATTTCATAATATGAATGTACTATAGTTTATCTAAACACTCTTCTATAAATGGATATTTAGGATGTTTCCTTTCTTTTTTTAACAACTAAAAATGATGCAGTAAAACCCAGTTATAAAACAATACATTGATCTGGTCTTTCAACATTTAATCACTTTATAGTTTCTTCTACAGTACGTTTATGATTTCTACTTTCTGGCCAATTTTGATCTTTTGTAGTTTGCATGTAAATAATCCATATCTCCTAGATTTTATTTTACTTTTCTTACTAATGATATGCATTAGTCTTTCATAATTTGTGTAAGTTCCTCTTTCATATTGTTGCTGATACTTTCTTTCTCCTTTTATACACACACGTACATGTGTGCTCATGGTTGCATATTTTTAATTTGACTCTCTAGTGTTTTTTTCAAGGACTTGTAGCCATTAAATTCATATCCCAGGCATCAAGGAAGAGAAAGAGGAAGGCAGAATTGGCCCTCCTCCATCCTATTCAGTCAGCAACCATTTAGTAGCCTTCTAGCCATCACACTAAAACCTCCACAAATATCTATTGCTTAGCACTTGGTCACAGAGCTCTTCCATCTGCAAGACATGGCAGAAAATGTCATGTTTTATTAGATACATCATGCCATGAGTAACATTGAATTTCTATTACTAAGGAAGAGAAGTAAAACGGATATTGGGTAGTTTCGAACAGTTTCTGTTGCCTATCCTTTTTCTAGATGTGACAGTTAAAATGCTTTTATTCCTTTTCCATTTTTTATAGCTTCAAGATCCTGGATTTTGTTGATTTGCTTTTAGGGTTTCCCTCACAATTTGTCTCATTTCTTTAAGAAACCTTATTTTACAGCACAATTACAATTTCCAAATCATCATAACATTATCAATTTAGAGTCAATTATGTAAATTGCAAGTCATTACTTACCACTCTTTCCTCAATATGATCCTCATCTTTTATCATATCTTAGTTCTGATTTAATTGTCATTTGGTTGTTGTGTTTTCATAATTATTTTCCTCAGAACACATGGGTGATATATATTCTGAATCCATTTATATCTGAAAATGTCATTCCTTTCTCTGACAGGTGAATGGTAAGTTGAGTATAACTGCTTTGGTCTCAGTAGATTATATTTATTGACTGCTAAGTTTTAATGTTATATCAGTCAGATTTAGTCAGATTCTCTTTCCTTTAAAAGTTACTTGCTCTTCTAGAAGCTTATAAGATTTTATATTTACTGTTGAAATTCAAAATTTTCACTAGGATATATCTAAGTAAATGACCCTTTTAATAAATCCTCTCTGGGACCTAGGGAATCTTGCCAATCTTCAGGCACAAATCTTTCTTTAAATAAAAGAAAATTTCTTGATTTGTCTAAATATTACCTCTCTTCTATCACTTCCTTTTTTTAAAATTTCAGGACTCCTTTTATAAGGTGAGAATTCTCTTGTCTATGCCCTCAATAACTCATCTTTTCATTACTAATTTTCATCATTTATACTCTTTCTATATTTTGTATTTCTTTCAGTAGCTCTTCCTGGTCAAGTTAACTTTCAACCATAACTACTATCTATGGCCATCCCATCCTGAACGCGCCCAATCTCATCTGATCTCGGAAGCTAAGCAGGGTCGGTCCAGGTTAGTACTTGGATGGGAAACCATAACTACTTTTTTTTGTTGTTGTTAGTTTAACTATTGAAAAATTTAAATTGAAAATCCATTTCATTTTGTTGTTGTTTCTCCACAAATTGTTTTATATTTGATATCCTTGACAGACTCTATTAATTTGACACTTCCATTAGTTCCACTTCTTATGAGATGGCTCTTCTTTGTTTCCTCCTGTGTCTTTTATTTTCTCACTGGTTTCTTTGCTTGCTCATGTTTTCAAACACAGTGACATCAGAAGCAATAATCGTCCTTGCTAGCTTACATCAGCCACCACAGGAATTGGGAACAACTCAGCCCACCAGAGCAGCTACTCATGGTCCTCCATGTTCCTCCAGGTCAAACCAAACCTACTCTGTTGTTTGAGAGTTAACTTGACCTCTGACGCACAGCATCCATTCACTCTATTTCTGTTAAGACACCAGATATTTTTGTTTGTTTGTTTGTTTTTATAGATAGAAAATCTCTTTCCCTCTTTCCCACTTTTCAGTCCAAGTAATTTGGAAGAAAATGACCCCACACCAAACTTCAGGTGGGTATTTGACTGAAACAACAGTCATAAGCACATTCTATTTTGGGTAGCTCTATTTTTTTTTTTTTTTTTTTTGAGGAGGGGAAGGGGCAATGGGAGAGAGAGAGAGAGAATCTTAAGCAGGCTCTACGGCCAGAGCGGGTTGGGGCCCCAACAGTGGCCTGGATCTCACAACCCTGAGATCATGACCTGAGCAGGCTGTTGAAACACCTGAGCCACCCAGGCCCCCAGGGTGGCTCTATTGATTGGCTCAAAGAATGGTCATAGAGTACAGTCTGTTTAGGCACAAGGCATTTTTGTTAAATGATAAATTTATTTTGCCACTGAGTTTGTATTTGAAAGGAAAGATCTAGAATGGCTGGAAGTCCTCTTCACATCATGCATAGCCTCACAAATCAACACAGAGGGGAAAAGAGCTGAAAAATGGGCACAATTTGTGTACCTGAGAAACAGGTCGTCTGAAGTCTGTGTTACATCTGCAGTTTTTAATTATGTGAGACAATAAATGCCTCTTTGTTGAAAAAGGTCCTCAAGAGCATGTGACCACTGGTTGACCTGTGAGCCAATCCAGACAACACATTCAGAAGCTCCTCTTGACCCCTCCCCTGCCCTAGGAATATATGTTCTCCCCACCATTCCCACAGCAGGAGCTATTTTCAAGGACCTAGGCTTGAGAGAGTAAAATGTTGAGATCATCTGAATGGTATGTGCACCTAAATCAAGTTAAGGCCTCTGTATAAACTTTTAAGATTCTGATGGGTGGGTGTGGAGATCTACTCATCTTGTGGCTGCTGAAGACAGAACTCAAAAGTAAGTTCCCTTGATTGTTAAAACTGTCACCTACTAATGGAATGGTCTGTCCTTTCTTTGGTCTCTCCTTGCCCTCCATGTACAGGGGTCAGTTTGTAAACCAACACTCTTTTGCTAAAGGGTTTAAAAACTAATTTTTGAAATATCATAAATATTGAATTTTCACAAAAAAATGAATTTTCACAATCTGAACAAATTTGTGTAACTTAAGTCTAGATCAAGAAATAGAATATTACTCCAGAAGCTTCTCTTATGCTCCCTACTAGTTAATCAGTAACATCCAAGGGTAACCACTGTCCTGTAGTCTAACAATGTAGATTAGTAATTATTTATATAAATGGAATGTATATGAATTTTTGGTCTGGATTCTTTGGCTCAGTTTTTGTTTGTGAGCTGCATTAAAATTGTTATGTATGGTTATAGTTTGTTTATTTCTGTTGATATTCTGGATTCCATTGTGTGAATATACCACAGTTTATTCATCTACTTTTCTGCTGATAAGCATTTGGGTAGCTTCTGTTGGAGGCTATTATTTATAGTAATGCTCTGAACATACTGGAACTTGTTTTTTAGTGAACATATGTATGCACTTTTGTTGGGAGCATACCTAGGCATGTAATTACCAGGTCAAAAGATAGGTACATATTCGGGTTTAGTAGATGCTGACAATTTTCTCTAATGGTTGTTAACAATCCGCACTTTTAGCAGCAATGCATAAGAGTTCTGTTTCTTCCACAGTTTTGCTAACACTGGTATTTTTGTTAAAGACTTTTAAAATGTTGAGTTTTCTGTCATTTGCAATAATTTTGTATTATTATAAAAAGCCTTCCTGTTTTATTAACTTTCCTCTTCTGGCTACTGTTTTATGTTACAGAGGGAGGATTACTCATTCATGTCAAACTCAAGCCTCCACCTTTCTGAAAAAAATTCTAGTATTTTATTCCTTTCAATATAAAAAATATGTATTCTGTATTATATACCTTCCTGTCATTGTCAGGTAACAATAACTATACAGAGTCAATGTTCCCAATTTTGCTTTAGTTTTTTGGAGTCACGTTGTCAATTGACGAAGGGAGATTTCATCAGTCAAACATTGACTGATAAAGTTAAACTATGTATTCATTCTCTTTAAAAAAATAAATAAATAGAAAGGAAAATAATTGTGTCATAATTGTCTCTTCTAGAAAACTGTGATGGTAAATATATATATTTTTAGAGTGTGGATGTTAAAAAGAAAATTAAAGAGACTATTCTAGTGGACTTCCTTTCTTTGAACTGAAATGACATTATAGGTGTTGCAATCATTATAAAATAACACGTGTAGTTTCATTATTGTTGAGCATGTGAATTCACAAGTAGATTTTTAAATCTGTTGCCTATAATCGAAGTTAATAGAATTTTCAGTGACTCTGTCCCATTTTGGGACTCAAATAAATGTTTTTAAAGGAATTCTGAGTAAACAATGAATTTGAAGTTGGTAATAGAAAACTCAAGTCAAGAGTCTTCAGCCTTCATTGACTCTGCTCCAGGCCAAGTTAGAGGTTGGAGCCACGGTCAGAAGAAATACCTCCTTGATTGTGGTTGTTGCTAAGTGTATATATGAGACCAACAGATAGAAGAAGTACTTGTTCCTGCAAAGACTTAGATTCCAAGGAGTTCAGAGCATGACCACTTTTGTTCCAGGCCTAGCTATCACTTCTTGTTCTTGTTTCTCAGTTATGATAATAAACTACACATCTTTTATTGTGTCTTAGAATTTGCTGATTTAATCTGTAATGTTGATGCCTTCCCAGAGAGGTTCTAATAAAAAAAAATTGAATCAATTTTGTCAGATATCGTGGTTCAAAGATTTTGAAGGAAACCTCTTGTAAGAAATAAGAAAATTGTCTGGGACGCCTGGGTGGTTCAGTTGGTTAAGCATCTGCCTTTGGCTTAGGTCATGATCCTGGGGTCCTGGGATCGAGTCCCACATCGGGCTTCCTGCTTAGCGGAGAGCCTGCTTCTTGTCCTGCTTGTGCTCTCTCTGTCTCTCTGTCTCTCTCTCTGAGAGAGAAATAAATAAAATCTTAAAAAAAAAGGAAATCATTGTGAAAGGGACTATGAAACAGTTAATCAAAAAAGATTAAAGGTGGAAAGACGATAGTAACTCTCTAAGCAATAGTGATTATAGCTTAGGCAGCTAAGCTCACACCTTTTTCATGACAAATTATGGTATTTTCAGATATAGTATTATTTATTCACATTTATATTGATCATGTTTAATTTGTAATTTTAAAATTATGATGTTATTGTAATGTATAAAATATTGTGATTTCATTAGAGATTATAAATATTTTTATTTTTACCTTTTAATTTACAGATGTTAATTAGTGCTTGAAAACTATCCCATTCTCCTTTCTTTCTGTGGTGCAAGGGAGACGGAATTTCTTAGGTACTTTGCTATTAGGTAGGATCATGTGCTTAGCTATGAAATATATGATTAAAGTGGAAGTAACATTTCCCCAATTTTTCTTTTTCCTCACTGTAACTAGTGTGCTGGACTTTCATTGAAATTCTCAAGCTATGAGATAAGAAAAAACTAATTTGCTGATTCACCATATAGAGGACAATTGACCTAGAGAGTTGTGTGGGCCAGTAAAAACTTGCTGAAAATTGAAGAATCTAACTTTTGTTTGCTTTAGCCTGTGATATTTTGAAATTGTTTCAATATACCTTAGCCTGCCTTTTACTAATATGTAAGTCAATGAAATATACAGAATCACTAATAACTTTTCAGGAATTCACTTTTTCCTTATATTGAGACTTTTACATGTGCAACCCAATGAAGTTATTTATTGTTAACATATTCCTGTATTGATGGTACAGTAGTCAAGCTAAGAAAATTTTATTAAATTCCTTTGGTGGTTCACTGAATTTTTATAGTTGAAATTTTTGAATATTTAGACTGATATCTATTTTAACATTTTATCTTATTTAAAGGGAATATCTTATTCTCATGTTGTGTAGAAATGCAATCAAAAGATTCTCAATATATATGGTATAACATTTTTCTAATTAATTAAAAGCAATGATTATCATAATAGCTATCATTTATTGGATATGCTATATGCCAGATCCTATTAGTGCTTTACATATACTAGCTTATTTAACCCTACCCTTGATGTAGGTACTATTATCTCTGTGATATACATGGGAAAACTGAAGACCACATATATTCATTTACTAACTGTTATGTACTGAATGTTTTTGTCCCCTCAAAATTCATATCTTGAAATCTAATCCCTAGTGTAAAGGTATTAGAGATATTAGATGTAGAACCTTTGGGGGGTGAACATATCATGAAGGCAGAGCTCTCATGAATATGATCAGTGCCTTTATAATAAGAGGCCAGAGAACTAGCTTGCTCTCTTCCCACCACGTGAGGATACAACCAGAAGTCAGCAGTCTGCAATCCAGAAGAAGGCCTTCACCAAAACCTAACTATGCTAGTACCCTGATCTCTCTTTCCAACCTCTAGAACTGTGAGACATATTTTTTTTCTTCATTCTAAGCCACTCAGTCTGTATGTTTTGTAATAGCACCTCAAATGAGATACTTATTCAAGGTCAACCATTAAACAGCAAAAGCAGAATTCACATGCAGGAAAGATTCCAGAAACTGAGATTTATATGTTATATTGAGTTTCTAAAAATGACTACAGGGGTGCCTGAGTGGCTCAGTTGGTTAAGCGTCTGCCTTCGGCTCAGGTCATGATCCCAGGGTCCTGGGATCGAGTCCCATGTCGGGCTCCCTGCTCAGCGAGGAACCTGCTTCTCCCTCTCCCTCTGTCTCCTGGCTTGTGCTCTCACTCTCTCTCTGTCCAATAAATAAATAAAATATTTAAAAAATAATAAAAAAAAGACTACAAAATGTTTACTTAATTATTTAAGAAATAAATAAGTTGCTTCTTTAAAAAAAATCAGTCAGTATGTTTTATGTGGCAAGATACAGAAAATAAGCTTCAGATTCATTGGTTTAGAAAACTTAAAAGTCCAGGGAAAACTCTGACTTCAGGTAAGACTAGATCCAGACTCAAGAGATATGATCAGGGCTCAGTCCCTCCTTCTCAACATCTTGGCTCTGTTTTCTCTGGGTTCATTCCATTTTTATGCAGGTTTATCCTGGGTTCACAAAGGAATACTGCAGGTCATATACTCTTTCCCATGTAGAAGCACCAGCAAAGATTTCCTTAGTTGCATTAGTAGCATAATCTGCTGATAAGCTAAAGCCACTCAAGAACCTCATTCTCTCCCCTTTCTGGAGCCAAGGTTTGGGACAATCTTTCAAACCTGGTGGCTGAGTACGAAAAAGTGAGTTTGTCAATAGGAAATTTCAATGTCAGTGGCAGGAGAGGAGAGAAACATATGTCAGGGAAGAACCAACAACTGTCTACACCAGCAAATTTGCTTGTTTTCAAAAATCTGATTCTATTTTCAACACTTATAAAAGCTAAATTAATGGATAATCACTTTTTAAAATGTTCTTTTCGACTCCTGGCTAGAGTTCCCATTTCAATTTTATATCCATTGTTTATTCAAAATGTCTTTTAAAACATTCAAAATGTCTTTTAAAACATTCAAAATGAATTAATATTTCACAATGTACAGTGCCAAAAAAACTCAATACTTCAAAATAAACATCCATGTGCACATTTCTAGAATGTCTGTCATGTTGGCATTCAAATACGTGGATGGTTTCCTTGTAACTTTCTTAAGAATCTTGATTTCCCAAATTATTCATACATATGAGATAATCGTACTAAAAGTATATCTAGACAAGTCTAATGAAAATTAAGATAGGGGTATCAAAATGACTAGGTATGTTCTCTCTCTTCTTAAGGGAACAAAAGTTATGAAGATAGTCATAATACAAATACTACTGTTTAGTATTATTCTTCTTTAAACATAGTGATAGGAGGGGTAGGAGCAGGAGGGAAAATCCTGCATTGATTGAATGCCTGTTGCTTTCCAGATCCTGTGATATGTAATATGATATGCAAATTCATATATACTTCATTATAATGTCACACCAGTTCTGTGGAAGTTGATATGATTATTCCTGTTATAGAGTTGGAAAATTATATCTCAGTGGGTTACACAGTCTGCTAAAATGAACAAACTAAATAGCTATAGGTCAACACTTAAAAGCAAGTCAATAGAAAACCAAAGTTCCTTTACATTCCATCCAGTCATTCATTCACTCATCCATCTATTTAGCTATTTTTTTGGTTGGTTAGTTATTTGGTCAGAATCTAAAACAAGTTAGGAAAATGACTGCTGTACTCTCATTCTGTTGTAATATATACCGGTTGAAAATTAATTTTTATGGGAATAGTACTTCTTATAAACAACAACTACAGATGCTGTGTTCAAGATTTATAGACACATTTGTTTGGCAAATATTAAAGTAAGAACATAACCAGACTCTTGGGAGAAAATGTGAAATGATATATGCTAATTTAATGGCTCAGTTTCTAAAGTAAATACTATTCTGTAACAGTCAGCTGTTGTAACAATATTGCTGCATGACAAGCCATTCCCGAATTCAGGAGATTTGAATACTAACCATTTAATTTTACACACATTGGTCTGTGAGATGCTTGCAACTCATCTGATCTAGGCTTGACTAGCTCAGCTCCAAGCTGTGAGTTGGGTTCAAGTCTGTTCCATGTGTATCTAATTCCACTGGGACCAGTACTACCCAGGATATATACAAGAGAGGTGAATGGGAGATTTTAATGCTTCTTAAGGCATGGGATCATAAATCTTTGCTCATTAAGGAAAATCTGCTCATTGATTGATATTAAGCAAAGACTTCACATGAAGTGGATACCTTACATGATGATGCTTGTGTTCCTCATATGTTACCACAGAGTGTTTGCATTGTTTCTAGTGTGATAACTAGGTTAAATATTTGTAAAGCCTAAAGACAGGAGTGCTATCACTGCTGCTGAAAGAAAATGATCATTCAGTGAAAGGGCTGCTGCATCTGGCTAACATACTGGCGTATTTACATAACGTATTTGGGAATATGCCTTATAGATACTAGACCAGAGAATAAATAATATATAGCTGGATAAGAGACAGATTTTTAAAATTCTCCAATAACTCCGGCAAAGGAACATGTTGTCTATTTATATGCTGTTAGCTGTTGAAATGGGACAATTGGAAATTTAAATTGTAAAGAAAAGAAGACTTATGGTTAAATAGGTGGATTGCAGAACTGCCTTGGTAGTGTACTGAGAAAGGGCTCAAAAGGTTCAGAAAATTAGACTTGATAGAATTGATTTATTATATAATATCAAAGACTATACCATTTGTTTATATTCCCTAGGAGTGCCCAGAGGATATGGCCCTGTCTAAAATGATAAAGAATGTGTGAATGGAGGGGAACCTGCATTGTTGAGGAGCTCAGTGGTATATTTCTTCTGTAGGCCAGGGTTGAGGATAGGAAATGCTGTTATGGAATGGGGCTCTCCATTGTCATTATGGGTTATAAGTTTACAGAATAGCAGAGAACACATGACATCATTTAATTTAGTGGCAAGGTGAACATAATTGCATAATGGCTATAAGGTCAGAAAGGCCTTGACATTAGCTAAGAGTTCCTAAGGACAAGACAGATGAGCAGTCATGAAGCATGTTGTTTGACTTAAGTAACCCAAAGTGATCAAGACAAACAGAAGGTTGATGTCAGATATCAAAATAGAAAATCACAATCTCTTAGTTTCCAGAACTGAGTCAGTTCTTAGACATAAAGCCCATCGATTAAAAGAGAAGCCATCACCATTGAGGTAGAAGCCTGAAATGCTATATAAGCATATTCAGTAGTTATTCACCCAATGCTTTGCAAAATGGACCTAAATATATTTATAAGAAAAACTAGAAATACATGAGGAAGAGGGGGATACAAATATCTTTTTAAGGTCTTTGGATACTGGATGTTAGTTGACATTGACAACAGAGAATACAAAATGCATCATAGCCCCTTGTTACAGTGAGGGTGTAAAAAGTCTAGATGATTGATGACAACCTGGCCCCAGTTCATCTCATAGTGGGTCTTATAAGACACAGATCCATATTGTGGTCACTTGCTGGGTTCCAGAGTACAAAATCAGACTGGATATAATTATTGGCTGGCAGGCTACTCATATTGGTTTTCTGTCTTGAATGTAAGAGCTATTATAGAAGGAAAGTCTGAGAAAAAGCATGTGACTCTGTTGCTACTGGACAAGATAGTAAATAAGAAATCATATTGGAACCTAGGTAGAAGCAGAAAAGTATATGGCATCCTCAAAAATTTAAGGGATGCAGGTGTTACTCTCAATTATTTAAAGAAGGCATCCCTCATAAAAATTTTCATTAACTGTTAGGACTCTTGAGAAAACCACAGGGACCGTAGTCACTGTTGATGGACTACCATAAGTTGAACCAAGGTTAATGTAATCAGTCTCTGTGAGGAGGTGGTATCTTTACTAGAACAGATCAACATAGCCTCTGGTACTTGATTTGTCCTGTTGATCTGGAAAATGTATTATTTTTGATCCTGGTCAAGGAGGAGGATCTAATGCAGTTTACATTTACATCTAACACATAACTTTAAGACTATGCCAATCTCTTGCTCTTTGGTATAGTAGGCACAAGATACATAGAAAAGATCTTGAATATCTTGTCATTCTAGAGAATATCATCCATTTCGATGACAGTATTTTAATTGGACCTATATAGCAGGCAATTATACTTTTAGAGAGTTATTATACTATAAGTATCTAATCACACTTATTTCATATATACTAGCTCTATCACAAGTACATCTACATGATTACTTTCAAACAACCTTACTCTCCTAATGAGCCACTATAAAATCACGAAAAAGTAAAGTAATAAAGGGACACCTGGGTGGGCATTTGGTTCCAAGCATCCAACTCAGGTCAAGATCTCAGGGTCATGAGATCAAGTCCTGCATTATGCTCCATGCTCAGGGTGGATTCTGCCTAAGTTTCTCCCTCTCCCTCTGCCCCTCCCCAATCTCTCTCTCTCTATTAAATAAATAAATAAATAAATAAATAAATAAATAAATAAATCTTTTTTTTTTTTTAAGTAAAATAGTCAATAGTATATAGTAAAAAAGATGAAGGGGATTAGAGGTACAAACTTCCAGTTATAAAGTAAATAAGTCACAGAGATGAAGAGTACAACATAAGGAATATAGTTAATACATTTATCATGGTGAGCATTGAGTTTAGAAAAGCTTAGTTGTGGTCATGTTTTATAGAGAGGTCTCTGTTCTGGGATAAGTCAATGCAAATAAAAAAAAAAATATATATGTATATGTTTAAGACAAGTCTGTGCTCTTCTCTCTTCTTACTTAATGACCCACAGATATTTTATTCTATGAGTTAGATTGCCAAGCAATATACATACTCTAGAAGTTTTGACTATGTTTTACTTTTTTCTGTATAACGTTGAGTTAACATTACTCACATTGATAATGTGGAACCTTGTTTTAACACAGAGTAGAATTTTGGACATCATTTCTGATAAAGCACCCTTCAAAATAATTATTCATGTTGATCTGAATTCACTTTTAGCCTATGAAAACACATGCATTATTATTGTACATAAGCCATGTGTTATAAATTAATGGTAAATAATGGTATTTGGTGGTTGGTTGGAAAATGGATTATTTGTCCAAATCATGCTTGCATAAGTTATATTACATTCATAAAAATCAAAATTAACTTTTGAATAAAAATATACAGAATAATACATTGGGAAAATGTTATAATTTTAAACATGCTGTACTCTGGTATAGCTGTCTATCACTTCAGAACTGAGAATAGAAATGTAGTTAGGCTTCCAAGATTGAAGAGGCAGAACCTTGGAGAACTCTTTCAGGATTTCAGCAAATATTGACCATTAGCAAATTCTCCCAACCTGAAAATTTCATTATGACTATTCAAGACATTTTTATAAAGCTATATAGTTATTAGAGCAGCACTGTGAATAAAAATGTCCCAGGGAATAAAAGTCACTCACTGATATAATTCCTTCTATGTGCCTGTATCACTCAGAATTCCTGGTTGAGAACAATAGAAACCAATTCTGTTTGAACTCAGCAAAAAATGAATTTATTGAAGGGATATCAAATAGCTCAGGAATCAATGGAAAAGCAAGAGAATTGGGCTCAGAAAATGACCAGAATCTCAGAATCTAATTTGCACAAACAGCCAAGGAATAGTGTTTTGGATGCTTAGCTGGGTGGGCAGTCAATGTTGCCAAACTCTCAACTCCATGCTGGCCATAATCTTGCCTTAGTCACCATATTGAGTCATTCTTTGACTATCATTTTTGTGTTATGCATTGTTTCTTCAATATATAAATTCCTGGAGATTTATCTGAGGGCCTCATCATGTTCTGGCTGCCATAAAGTGGAAAGGAGTATGTGGACAAATAAATTATAGAGCTTTTGGATTTTTTCAAAGCATCAGCTGAGATTGAGTGCAAGTTACAGAGGTCCCTTGATTACAGATGTATCAGAAAAGAGGGTTTTGCCACCCACCACATTATGTAGGTATAGGATTGTCTTGATACTAAATACCATTTGTGTTGATGGCACACAGCAGCTGGTTATCTTCATGAGATCTGACATTGTGAATGGATCATTTATCTGGATATTGAGACAAGATAAAGTGACAGTTTATGATATTAGAGTATAGACCAATATAATTTTATAAGTGAGCATACCTCATTGACATAATTTACTATTTTATTATTTTTTCTATTTTTGTAGACCCTATTGATTTTTGTCTTTTTTTTAAAGATTTCATTTATTTATTTGAGAGAGAGAGATTGAGAGAGAGGCTGCATGAGAAGGGGTAGTAGGGTCAGAGGGAGAAGCAGACTCCCCACTGAGCAGGGAACCCGATGCGGGACTCGATCCTGGGACTCCAGGATCATAACCTGAGCCGAAGGCAGTTGCTTAACCAACTGAGCCACCCAGGTACCCCTGATTTTTGTCTTAATAACTAATAGTACTACTGGGGGGCTCATATTAATCTTATAAGTCAATATTAAATCATAAGCAGGTATTAATATAATTTTTAATAAAAGTATTGTAGTAATGAGTTACATCTAGATTTATACTAGTGAAATTCTTCATAAGGAGGGTGACATAAATAAAAGTTACCATGATACTTAAAGTTTGGTCTATATAGAAATACAGTCCATATATTCTGTACTTAATTAACACAACTCTCCAATTCAGTGGACCCAGATCAAACACACACAGCAATAGTTCCATCAGCACAGATGATGCAAAGCTGCTTGTTGGGCCCAAGTCTATCACATATGGTTGTACTGTTTATTAATAGCACAAAGGCACCTGGCTGAGAGAACTAGAGAAGGCTGACTTGTAGCTCACTGCTTGCAGAGCCATGTCCCTCTGGGGAACATTCATTTGCTCCAAGGTGGGAGGTGTTGAAATCATTCCAGGGTGCTCTATGTACCAGTGGTGGACTGAAAACTTGGACTCTTTCCCAGGGTGTGAATTACTTTCAGGTGGGTTGTGGCTGGAGGAATCACTGTGTCAGAATTCTTTCCCTCTTTGCATGGTGTTGACGTTTGACAGAAAATCCACTGTAAAAATTTTGTCCTAAGTCACTCCTTTGACGTTAGCAAAAGAGTTCTTTTGATGCTTTCCAAATGAGACATTGATAGAATGATATTGATTTATGTAAATGAAAACATTTGTGTGATCCTAAGAGAAGTATTTTTATTTGACTTATCGCCTCTGTTCCAGGACATGGGAACTATTTTTTTTTCCTTTTTTTCCTGAAAGCAAAGTAACAATTCCAGACGTGTCAAAACAGAGAACTGTGATTTTTTTAGTGGAAAGGACCTTGTTTCAGCAGGAATAACTTCATATATATCAGTGAATATATAGTCTCAATTTTTGTTGGCCTTTGCAGTCCGGAAGTATAGCATTTTCCTTCTTTCAGCATTGCTGCACAGTCTTCTGAGATCTGGTATCCGGCTGCTATAGTTGAATCGAGAAATGAATGGTTCTCTAATTGATAAGTTGAAAACGAAATCCATGGTCTCAGGTTTGGTGACTGCAATATTTTCTTTGAAAATAGAAAGGCTGCTGTCCAAAAGACTTTCAAAATGAGTTACGTTTCCTCCTCCAAATATTTGCAAGCAAGGAGAGAAGCAGTGGTGAAATCATCTGTCCCTCAACTTTCGTGAAGAGGGAAAATATTGATAGTATACACACAATTCTGGGAGATACATCAAGACTATGAGGAAAAAGTACTTAAAAGACAATTATTTCCTGATTTTTATCTTCTGCTGAGACAGCTGACAAGGTTTACTTTGTTGTTTTTGTGACCTGTGAACCATTTTTTTTTCCTTAATAGGATAAAGAACAGGATGATAATGCCATGCAATGATGCTGTGTGTGGTGGTAGGGGGGTAGTTTTAAGCATTTGGAATATTGGAATATGACTTATAGATCACTCCAACAAGAAGCCAACTTGTTCTAAAAAAACTTTTTTCTCTTGTGTTGGACTGTTGATCATGCTAATAAATGTCTTTTAATTTTAACAGTAACAAGAAGTAAAGAAGTAAATTTGTAATTTCAAATACCTAACTCAGAGTGAAGCATACATGGGAGGTATTTACAAATAAATACAAATACATGTATTTGAGTGGCACAGCCTTCTAAAATAGCAAATTGTGGGATAAATATCTCTAATTGAAAATGAATATCTTAGCTCATGCTTTTGTCACAGATTTTCAAAATTCTAGTGCACATTGAACTGACTTGGAGAATTCAAAGATTTTGACCTCTTTGAACTTACAATCTAAAACAGACTAAGATAGTAGAAACAGATGTAAAAATAATTCAAACTATAGAAAAAATATTAACATATTAGCAGAAATATGTTTCTATTTATATTACATATATACATGTGGTCTTTCACACTGGCTCTTTTTACTATATAATATTAGCATACTTATATGAAGGTGTAATCACTTGATGTATGCCTACTCACTTCTTTTGAAAAGAATCTAGAAAAATCATTTTCCTCTATAATTTTTCCTTTGTATTTTTTGTTATACAAGTCTGTTTTATGTTTGGTTTTGTTTATTTTGAAATTTTTTTTTTTTTTTTTTTTTTTTGGGGAGGGGGAATGAGAGGCATAGAGTATGGGAGGGGGGGGGGGCAGGGGGGGCTCCAGACTGCCGGGTGGGCG
>NW_022589711.1:22034826-22127115 GCF_004348235.1 Phoca vitulina | reverse complement strand
AGAGGGCATGAGAGGGAGGAGGGTCAGAGGGAGAAGCAGACTCCCTGCTGAGCAGGGAGCCCGATGTGGGACTCGATCCCGGGATCCAGGATCATGACCTGAGCTGAAGGCAGTCGCTTAACCAACTGAGCCACCCAGGCGCCCCTATTTTGAAATTTTTGATATTAAAAGTTTTTTTTTTTTTTTTTCAATTCTTGGTCTTTATTTAAAAGAAGGCAACTCCTCAAACATCCCCTGAAATAGACATATTTGAAGGTCAGGCTATAAGAGGTCAAGTGAACAGGTAGAAACTGGAAAAGGGCACTCACCTGAGCATTTGAAAAACCCTCAAGGGTGAAAGGAGGCAGAGCACTTTACAAATGACTACTGTGCCCAAACCCGTTAATGGGGCCCCAGAGCTACACACACCTAGCTGGCAAGGTGAACCTATGAATGACTGAATCCCTGGCCTCTTAAAGAAACATAACATTTTGGGGTTTCTCTATTTCCTGGAAAAACAAAATGTGGTGATTGTAGGTTCAGGAAAAGAAGCTGCCACATGGAGATGTAAATTGGGATTTGGGTGCTCTTCCTTGCATGGGATTGTTGTGAGGAGAAAGGAAGTAGGAGAGCAGGAAGACCTGCCCAGATCCAGGCTCGTTGCTGTGGGAGGAGCAGCTGTGAGAGCTGCCGCAGAAGGCCCACAGAAAGAGGTAATGTTACCCATCAGGCCAATGGGACATGAGCCTTCAACCTAATTGGAGGTGGGCCTGGGGGAAGAATGGAGCAGGCTCAATTTATTTTTGGTTTCTGCTTCAATAGAACACCTCCAGATACCATTCAGGAACACCCCAGTGGGGTCCAGCTTTTCTCAGATGGCACAGAACTTTGAAAAGGCTAGATACATTTTCTAAGTCTTTCCAGGCAGAGTTGTAGCCTTGGACCAAGGGGTCTGCCCCTCACCATCTTCATGATGGTCTCCTAGACCAGCCAGTAGTCCAACTGTGGCACTTCCTTGCCATAGGGCCTGTACATAATGATGTTTATGTAGCAGCTGTCCCTCTGGAAGCAGGAACTCAGCAAGATGTCACCCCTGGAGATGAAGTGTCTCCATGGGGTAGTGGGCCACCATCTTGGGGTGGGTCTTCAGCATGACCTTCAGTTCCAGCAGGGCCTCCTTGGTCTTCTTTCTGAGGATGGCCCTGTCCTGGACATGCTGCTTGAAGTGGCACTCGTAGGCGAAGATCTTGTGGCTGAGGTTGCTATTCTCCTTCCTGATGAATGGGGAGCTACAAGAAGCGATTGATCCAGCCAACAAAGGCCCAGCAGGAAGGAACTGATCCAGAGCAAGAACTCCAGTAAATAGAATCTGATGGCATAGTCCCAAAACCAGTTGGCCGAAGAGGAGGGGAGCTTTTTGGTGTGGTCTCAGTAGATGACGCTGATGTTCTCACTGTGTGGGGACCAGAGGAAGAGGAAGTTTTCAGGTTTCTTCAGGTGGCTGTCCAAGAACCTTTTTCAAGATTGAGGAGAGTGAGATCTCCTGCAAGTTGAACTGGGGCACACACTGCAAGGTGATGATAAGGCTGACAAAGGTGCACCTGCACGGCCTCTGGAACACCTCTGCGTTGCTAAACTCAGAGCACTCAAGAATGGTCCCATGGCCATCGGCTGGGTCAGTGCCATCACGTGCATGGATGCCGTGTTTGATCCCTGTGTTGTGCATTCCAAACCCAATGACGCCCGCCCCTTGCAGTCATGTCTGAAACAGCTCTCAGGTGGAGGAGGCCAGGCTGTGCTTGGCCAGCTGTGCATGCAGGTCAGCCATGAGGATGGCCACCTCCACATTTCTTTAAGCAAAGATTACATTTCTCTTTTCAGGAAAGGTCAAAAGTAAATGGTTAACTCATAAAGAGCTGCTGATAGAAGATGCAGGACATATTTATTGACATAACATGAGATTCTTCACATTCCTCATTTTCTCCGACAAGTTGATCCCTATCCTTTATCAGTCTTTTCTTTCTACCTCTGGTAATATATTATGTCCAATCTTGAAAGCAAGTACCACAAATATGAACTATTACCAAGCTTATTACTCTTGCATGCATCCCAGAGGAATGCAAGGTACTTATTTAAATGCAGGGTCCTCAATTTTCATGCATTGTCCTTCTTACCTCCCCACGTAATTATCAAACACACTGTTGCAAAAAATGAAATTGGTTTAAATGAACATCAGGGCCAAGAAGAGTGGGAAAAGAAGAAGCAGGATATTGTGGCCACAGAAGTGAAATGAGGTGGAACGTTCCTGCTGTCTCTCTGACCATGAAGATGAGTGAATTATTTTCAAATAATAAATAATGATCTTTGTAGTGTCATCATGTTGTCTCCTCTTCCTTTTATGCAGACTTGAGCCATTATCATTGCAACTAGCATTGCATTTGATAGGGAAAATAAGGAGAAGGAATCACAAATATTTAGAAACTAGATTGAATAAACTGAAAATAGGGACCAGAGAATTCTTTACTTGACCTTCTGTTTCCCCTATCTCTGGAATTAAAATTCAGTCATTTAAGACTCTGACTCGAAATCTGATGGAAAAAAAAAAAAAGGAAATACTACACATAATCACGTTTAATCAATTCCAAAAATTCACTCTGCTCCATTTGTTTCTTATAGAAAATAACCAAATGTTACTTTCAGAAGACCACCTATTTTCAAAAGGAATTTTAAAAATTGTAGAAAATTCAGATTCAGTGCTTAAATGTTAAAATTCTGATTTTTATCTTTCAAAGGATGATGAAAAAATCAATGAAGGTAACCATGGATGCCACCAGGTTGGACTAATCTGTCTTTATATATATATATTTACATATATATATGTAAATTATAACCTCTTAATCATTGGTGTGGTGATAACTTAGAGAAGTTAATAGCTAAAATGATTATTTGCAGGTATGTGAATACATAAAAGGGCTTGTAAGCTGTTGTATGTTGGCTTCCCAAATATCACCAACACAATCTGTTCATAAGACAGATTTGGAAAAAAAAAATCTGAGTTCATTGCTTACCACGGTAAGGGAGAGAACAATCTCAATAGAACTTTGCAAATGTCCCATAAAGGGTAGGCAAGATTCTATTTTACTGAGTGTTTGAAGTTTGATTTAAGGTAGTATTTCAATGTGAAGAGTGAGGGGGATTGATTAGGATTGGGTAAGAATCAGGATATATCAGTCTAGAATTGGTAGTAACAGCAAAGCAGGCTTTTGGGACTAAGGGTTCAAAGAATCTTAATGATAGAAACTATTGATGGTTTATATTGAAGCATTTATGGGTCTTTCATGAAATTCTTCTAATAATAAATATATTTACGTGGGTAAGAGTCTTATAGAATAGTAAAATTATGCTAGTGAAGGTAATGGAATAATGAAATCATGTTATTATATAAAATACGCTTTGTGAGAGTGTAGGTACTTTCAATCCTCAGTGTCCAAGCTATAATTGTTCCCATCATTTCTTTACAAATGTTTCATTATTTTACTAATATGCCTGAATCATTCTTTTTTAAATTTGTATTTATTTACTCATTTAATTATTTGAAGTATAGTTGACATATTACTATACATTAGCTTCAGAAACGCCTAAATCATTCTTATTGTTATAGTTGAAGCTGGCATCAAGCCACATTTTATGTGGCCTGAAGTTTATATAATGTTGCTTCCTTTCTTATTAGAAAAGAACACAAAATTCTGGAAAACAATTAGGTACATGGATTGGAAACCTGTCTTTACTGGTGATATTTAGATTTCATTACTGTCAGGGTAAATCCATTTCTGAGTAGAGTTATATAACATATATAATAGAATTGTCCCCCTGGTTGCTACTTTATAAACGTAAAGTGATGAGCTCCACCTAGGGAGAATGCAGTATCCTTGAAAACACAGGACCTGTATTAGCCTTGGGAGAAAATTAACCCAAGGTATTACAAAGATGTAGAAAAATTATAGTAAGGCAATTCAGGAGCAATTTAAAGTGTATTGGTCAGAGTCAGAATTGAAGGATGAAAACCAGTTGACAATCACAATAGTCACAGGTCAGACTAAGCAGGCAATCAAGATAAGAAAATCTTAAGAAAGGTGAAGACAATAAATTTGTTGTTTGGGCAAGCCATGTGAGCTGCAGAGGTTGGGGAAGAGGAATTAGAAATTCCTTCTAGGACAATCTCTTTATGGTCTTTATACACCATTATGAAGACCATGATCCTAAGGGCAGGCCAACCTCTGGTCTTCATAAGGTGAAGAGTATGAATTGTAGGTCTTTAGAAGAGACGTGCTGAGGGAAAATACATTCTCTAGACATCTAATGCTAGCCCAGTCTTCTGGTTTAATATCCAAACTTTGGTCAGATGGTTCTCTTACATAGCCCATGATTACATGGTTCAGCATGTTAACTGAAAATTCTTCACTCCAAATGAGTCATTTGGTTCTAAAATTTTGCCTGTTCCCATATGACTATGACATTGAGATTTAACTCATCACTCGATCTTAGCTTGAAAGTGATACTCTGGTGCACTTGCTGATTCTTTCCTCTTGTGTCCTATTTGCTTCTCTCCCAATTCCGTATCTGTATGCCTGTCTTTGCTAATCTTCAACACTTTCATGTTATAACAGCCATGGATGCCCCTCTCTTACAGTGAGGCAGTGTCTTCTAAAAGCTTCTAGTTGCAGAGACCGCAACACAGGCAGAGGATTAGGCCCCCTGGGCTTTCATAGAGGTCTAATTACTTCTTGTGGCTGACCTTTATTAGTAAGTATCAATTAGTGTGGTTTTTCCTTGATTCTAATCTCCTTGATGTTTTGCTGGAGTATAGAAAGATAATTTGAGGTTAACAGTTGGCTTCAGGATGTGTTTGCTTCCTAATCCCATCCTCAGAGACATCCTTTGTAGATTTGATTACTGACATTTACAACAATCTTTGAACTCTGGTAATGTCAGATAAAGGAATTTAACATTAGCTCCTGACTACTGAGAATAGGTTTTTTAGGGCTTTCTTTTCCTATAGATCATAACCACAAAGTTTTAGTATCTGCCTCAAGACAAAACACGTTTTCTTGTTTTTAAAAAAAAAACAACATTTAAAGGATCCGTGGTTTTGGGGAAAGATGTCTTTTATCGGTCCTCCATTAAAACTTATGGTTTTCTCTAAGAACTTTCTTTTAGGCTTTGTAAATTCTCTACAAATTTTCAAAATATACATAATATTATATATACTTATAAGATACAGTATATACAAATCTTAATAAATTATTTTACAAATAAATATGTATATATTTATGTATTTTTTCATTTTTTAAGTCATTTATTCTTTTCTTCATAGAAGGAGAATGAACTGGTAGAAGAAATGCACATAACTGTGCTTGTATATAAAGTGAACATAATATTCACACACAACTTGGCAAATCCCTTAGTATTTTAGAACAGAGAAGCCATGTGGCAGAGTATGAGGGTTTAGATAGGTAAGAAAGAATTCTGAGTTGGAGGAATGGATGTGATTTCTATAGGACCAAAGTGTAATACCATATGATGGGATTAGATATTACGCCAAGTTCAATAATTACGGGTAATGACAATAATAAGGGACATGAGATGGCAGACTCATAGACCAACAGTTTTGTGGAAAGAAAGTAGAAGCACTGTTTGGCCGATGATTATTGAGAGACTAATGAACTCAAAGTTCCAGTTGAATGCTGGTCTCTATAAAGTAATTTTTTCTATACTGGGCTTTATCACTGATAGCATCTAATATAGTGGAATTTCTGTAAATGAGAAGATTATGTGGGTCTCTATGGTCGGAACAACAAGAGCACTGGTTTTGAAGTTGTGTTTACATGATAAGCATGCTATTTTTACTTATATTTTGTATTTGCTTGGGTACTGGTGTGTGTTTGAGGGTGCTTTTGAGGCTTATGGCAAAGCTAAGTCCTTTCTAAGTTAACCTTTTGTTGTTAACTCTGCTGAGCCACCTGATGAGTCAATGAGGGAAGCATTCACTGCCAACTAAACTTAACAACCAGGCTAGTTCTGGTGGCAGTAGATACAGACAACCCTAGCTTACCAGTTTTGAGATGAACAAATTTCATTCACCACACTTGAGTTAACTAACCACAGCCCTTTGAAAACATGATTCAAATTTCAGTTACTACAGTATATTAACTGTGAGTCATCAAATAAAGTACAAACTTCACTCCTATCTCTTCAGCCCACAAATCCCTATGGAAATAATTGTTGCACATCAGAATCAGTGACCAATCACGTCACTTCTTTTAGGGTCTGTCAGCGATTGGCCACTGTGTGTGTGTGTGTTATTCAGTTCACACACAGAAAGCAAAACTATAGTCACATGGCCTCTTTGTTTTCCCTGATAATCTCAGAAGACATTTTACAAAGATGGAAAATCAAAAGATAAAAATGCAGCAAAGAAACAAAAAGTGGTAATGCTAGAAGTAGAGTTAGAATCTTGTGTAAATGAAATTCTAGAAAAGCTTGAGGAAGCCTCTAGAAGAATTTAGTGAGGCAAACTTATCAACGTAAATGAGGGAAGTGTTTGTGATGAAAAGGATCAAACTGTCTCAGAGGAACTGACACTGGCCAAAAACTTCATATTTAATGGAACTTTGGAGATATTTCATGACACTGAAAGTAGAAAGGATAAATTCTGGAAACTGATCAAAACTTAGAAGGGAGGAAGGCAGATTTCCAAGTCATAGAAAAGATACTTGCTCCATATCATAAGATACATGTTGAGAAGAAGGCAAGCACTGTTCAAACTCTGGACGTGTTTTTTTTTTTTTTTTACGGAGAAATAAAAACACTTTAATTTTTAATGTTTCCACTGTTTTACAGTGTACAAAATAAATACTAGTTTCACTATTTTTTAAGAAAGTTTTTGTTTTGATGAGCATTTTTAAATATCATGGGATTATGCATTATAGTTTTCCCCATTGTTAGTAAGACCCCTTAGCCCGGTTCAACTTGCAGAGTGCTGTATGTACTTCCCTTTTACATATGGCTGATACTTTATAAAATGTATAAATAATGGCTAATGTCCAGTTTAAATTATATTACAAATTCAAGCTTTTGCTTCCAAATCAAATATTAATAATTAGTGTTAATGAGTTGGAGATTGGCAGATAAATATCTGGAAGAAAACCTATTAGAAATACCCCTATGTACTACAAGTACTGAAACAAATTATTACGCTTTACCTTGGAGAATACATTAAACGTAATTATGTTCCTTTTTTCTTTGCTCTTTTCCAACACAATTTGGTTCAATAATTTACTTTTAATTACACAGAATTTGGAAACACTGATGATCTTTCATAAACTAGGAGATGAACAAATTTCATTCAAACAAATGCATGCACTTAGTAATATTTTTCCATTTGTACTATAACACAAGCTCTAGTGGTAAGATATAATTGAGGGATGAATATAAAAGATAGCAACTTTTGTTGCCCTCTGAAAATTATCCTATTCTATGACTTTTACTCATACTGCTATTCCTATACCATTGCTGCAGCTATTCTCTCCCTTTCTCAAATGGTAGATAGTTCTATTTTTTTCTCTGTATATGATTCTGATGGGAATACTAAAACAATCACCGAAAAAATTCCAACGGAAAAAGTCAAAGAAAAACTCCTTTAAGAAGATGTGCCTCGATCCTGTTCATTCCTTTCCTAAATTTCAGTTTAAATAGCCAACCAAGCAAGGTTTTTCTGATTCTGAAACTTTCCCCACTCTGACACCCTGAACCCCTTTCTCTACAGAGGAAAGGGACTGGGACCAGCAACTTAATCCTCCTTTTACCAGTGCTAGGCACTGCTTTTCTTTCTCCGTAATTCCAAACCTGATTCCCATCATGGAAGTACAAGAACACCTAGAATTAGGGTTATGATTCTGTAGGCAACTAAAGCAGCTTCCACGCTGCCTCTCATAATTTTTCCTGATCTTTGAGCCCAGTCTTACTACAAAGCATATGGGCGGTGATAGGAGCCATTCAGGGAGGCTTCCGCCTGCTTCTTGGATCATCACAGGCTTTGTCAGAAACTATGTTGAAACTTTAAGATATTTATGAGTTTGTAGCAATAAAAGAAAACAACTTCCATGCATATATTCATTAAAATGTGATCAAGCTCCCTGGACTCTTACTCTGCACCCTTGGGTGTGCATGAAATGTCACCTTATAACCTGATCCAGTTCTATCTTGCTCAGATAGGGCTATCACATAAAATGCAGAACACCTAGTTAAATTTAAATTTCAGATAAGCAACAAAATATTGTAAGGATAAATATGTCTTATGAAACACTTAAGATATACTTCTATTGTGGCTTTGGGTTTGTTTTCACCAAGCCCTAGATTGTTCGAGTAAAACAGACTCATACTTTCTGTTATCAACTATTCTGATCAGCTTGCTCATTTGAAAACACAAAAGTACAAACTGTGGTGAATTTGAGATGAAATAAATGTATAGGAGCTCTCTGTAAGTGTATGTGTGTGTATAATATATATTATATAAGAACTAAAAGTATGAATTTTCTTTAAAACAATGGACATTTCAGGTGATTTCTATATGTACCTTCTATTAGAAGTTGTATGAAAAGGATTTTAAAAAAAAGGAGATAGGATCAGGGTAATAGCAATGAGGAAGAAGTGGCATTTCTCTGAGTATATCATTTTGTACAACTCTGAATCTTAGAACCATAGTAATGTATCTCATAACTCTATCTTTCCAAATAAACAAACAAAACCAACCAGGATGGGGGGGAGGGAAATAAAGACAGAATATGAACACTAAAATATAAACCTAACTAAATTAAAAAGTAAAAACAAAACCATATTGAAGTAGGTGGGGAAGAAAATAACTTTATTTACTTTGGAAAACAGTATCTTGGCTGGAAACCTAAGCACAAAAAGAACTGAACATAAATGCTGTAATCTAGTTAGTAATTATGTTTCTCAAAAATAGATAAGTAGGTAGATAGATAGGAAGGCAGGTAGATAAAGAAGTATAGATGTGTACTTATGCATGGATTAGTGTACATGCATACATTTCCTGGCTATACCCACTGAAAGGACATAGAAGCAATGACATACCAGTAATGAGCATACCTCGTTCCCAGATTTTGGTTTTAAACACCATTCTCCAATAAAAGGAACAATGGATTTTTTAAGAACTAGTTGATTCCAGGGCTCAGGCGGGGAAAATATAATAGGATCTTCGAATATGTTGGCCAGAAAGTATCGAAATCTTAAAAAAAGATGGATACCTGTTGATAGAACACAGGAGACAACCACGAGGGGCTCCTCATGATCAAAGCTGGAACAATTTGAACAGTAAGGACATAATGGTGGAATTTGATTTTAACCCATAAAACAAAATGAATATCGTGAGTATATTCATAAAATATAATCAATATATATTTATTTATAATGAAAAATAAATAATCAAATATATAAGTGGATTTTCAGCCAGCCAATTTAGTTTTCCTTGTTTTTGTCCTTTGGAGATAATCTTTTTTGATTATTGTAGTCACATCTGATTGGAATGGTGGAGCTGTCCTAGAGATAACACTCTGTTTCCAGTGTGGAGTATTTGGTTTTTAATATATGACTGAAATAGCTAGTCATATTTTCTTTAACATGGATAGTTATCATATGCATATGCATACAAATAGGTAACTCCAAAAGCAAAGTATCTATTGCCATTTAACCAATGATACATATGGCACTTCTATTTCTGGAAGTGTCCAATATGATTCTATAATAAATAAATATAACTCAAGGAGAGTTATATTTTGCATACTGCATGATTTGAATATTGCTTTTCTAAAGGACATTCCATGTAATTCAAGAAGCTGCTACTAGATGGGGAGGAGCTATATGGGCATAAAGGCCTGGTAAACCCATTATCTTGGATTCTCCTTAATGAAACTTAAAATACTATAAATAGTAGTTTTTAACAAAAATGAAATCAATCCTGTGATAATAAGCTTTAGGAAATATTATCATTTAAAACCAAAATTCAAAAAAATAAGTACCAAAAAAAAAACTGGATCTGTATTGTAACTGTTACATTCATGTGCTTTTGCTGTAAGCATCAAAATAGGTCAAAATCATATGCTGTGTTTTTTTTACTATTTTTCAGAGTCAAAAGAAACTTTAGACATTTTTAGGTTCAGTCTAGGAATTTGGGTTTCAACAAATGTTTGAAATCTCTGTAGTAACTTGGGGGCTCTGTTTTTGGAAAATCCCATGCTACTTTGGTTATTTGAGAATTATAAGTTTTCATACTTCTGGGCTTGTAATGTCTTTGTTACATTTTCAATTCTTAATTTATTTTGCTGGCCTCATTTCGGAGCTTCTTAAAAGCTTTGTGACAGATTGTTTGTTGTCATCAACACCCAGTCTTCCATTTTTCCATAATAATAGTTATAAACAGGCCACATGGTTGACCAAATTAGACAGTTTTTCAGCTTCTCATGCATTTTAGGTGTGGACGTTTTACTAAATTTTGATCAGGAGAAATGAACAGAAGTGCTTTCAGCCATCATCAGGTCTCCTTAAAAGAAATAGGTCTCCCTCAGGTGTCCCTTCTCCTTGGTTGTCAGGTGATTAAAAAAAAAAAAAAAAAGAGTAGCTTGTTTGGATCCAGACATGGAAGTCATACATTGAGGATGACAGTGCTACTTTAATATGTCTGGGTCACTTACTGCTGTACTCTAACATTAGAAATAATTCTATAATGGGGCGCCTGGGTGGCTCGGTGGGTTAGGCATCTGACTTTTGATTTCAACTCAGGTCATGACCTCAGGGTCATGAGATTAAACCTCATGTTAGGCTCCGCTTCTCTCCAAACAAAATATTTTTTAAAGATTTTATTTATTTATTTGCTAGAGAGACACAGCGAGAGAGGGAACACAAGCAGGAGGAGTGGGAGAGGGAGAAGCAGGCTTCCCGCGGAGCAGGGAGCCCAATGCGGGGCTCGATCCCAGGATCCTGGCAGATGTTTAATGACTGAGCCACCCAGGCACCCCTCTCCAAAAAATTTTTTTAAATAAAAGAAAAAATATAATAAGAAATACTATAACATTAGAAATAAACTACTATTTAATTGAAGTGACTAGTATATATCACCCCTGTTTAAAGCAGCCTAACCAGTACCCTAATATATGTACCAAATATTTAACTGTGACTATTTCAGTACTTGAGTAGAACTTCATGTGCATACATTCTGGGAATACATGGGATCTGAGTTACAGAGAGGAAGTAATTTTTCTGTATACACCATCTTTTCTTATTCTTGCTCTTGGTCTGAAGATGGTAAAATTTATCAATTGATTAAACATTGCCAGTTCTATAGTAACTGCCATTTAGGATAGCTTCTGGGTGTTTAACAATTGCCTTTTCTTCCCTTGACAAACACTCATGGTGCCTCTGGCAGCCACATCCATATTAATGTGACTTACCCCCAAGTTATAACAAGATACAAGAATGACCCAGCAGAGAACTCTTGCCACAACTTCAGTCTGGTTTGTGGTAATTCAAAATTTTGAATAGAGATATGAACACAGAGATTTGAAGCTTGGTTTGTGCAATATTTCCTTGGATTAGTGAGCTAAGTGTGTCATCTCCCACCAAGTTTCTTGGTTTCAGTGACTTGTAACCAAATAAAAATTAACATTTTCAAGACCTAATTCTATGCTGCATGGTGCTTAGGAAATCCTAGCTCTTTGCAAAATGTGTATTTTCTGTAATGATGGTGATCAACCTCTAAGTACTCTCAGATTCCATCTCCTAAGAGAAAACAAAGGCTGTCCAAGCAAGTACCCAACTACATTAACCTTCTGCTGCATTCCTTCATCATCAAGGGAATTGTTACTGTTGTCATTATTCTTTCTTTGTCCCTCTTCCCTCCTCTTTTAGGGGTCTTTATTTTATTTATCTTACAAGGTTTTTTTTTTTTTAAATAGACATTGATGTTTCATTGAAAAATAGTATGAAAGAATAGATATTTTTAACTTTCAGAATAATAGTTTCATGACATGAAATATAACATGTTTTTAATCTTAGGCTATAAATCACTATGTGTAAGTGAATACATGTGAATAAACAGAAATAAACCCAAATATATTCACCTATGTCAGTGAAAAAAAAAGGAAATCAAATACCCAGCACATAAATGGGAATAGTTTAAACATCATTTTTACAACAAAAAGATGAGGAAAATATTTTGTGACTTTATATGTAATTTTTCTCTCAATTATGGGACCACCCAAGAAATTATAATTTCTTTCAATTATAATGGCCACTGCATCTTTATATAAGATCAGTGTATATGAAAAGGAGTGTGATGTAAAAGGACTCCAAAGCCACAAGCTCTAAGGAACAGTGTCAGCCACGGATACCTTGTACTATCTTGTGTAAGGACAGGGCTTGTCTTTTCCAGAGTGTCTAATGTTCCACATATAAAATGTGTTAATTTTTCAATTAGCTGTTACTTTAATTTTAGCTTTTAATAATGTTTATCAATCTTATTTTTTGTGGTATGGGAAGCAAAACAATGAAGTAGCAGTAAATGTGTATATTTTTATTCCTTGGTAATAGTGTATAGATGAGCAGAATAATCACCACATTCCAACTGGTCATTGTACTACTGGATTCTCATTGTGTATACATTCATAAAAACTACTATTAGGCTAGTATTGTTACAGTTTACATAAATTATTTCATCTAGTATTTATAATCCTGAAGTAATATTATTGTAACTATTTAAAAGCAGAGGTAACTTCTCTAACAGAAGAGGGAACTAAAATTTAGAAAGTTTGAGTAACTTAACCAGAGCCACACAACTAGGAAATGTCTGGATCAGCACTTAAAGGCAAGTTTTTCTTGCTTCATGACTGTTGAGTAGTAGGAAATGATAACTCACAGAATGTCAACCAGAGGGGTATGTTTCTCTCTCTTCCACACCAAGTTCAGAAGAACAATTACTGTCTATTATTTACCTTTTTCATCCAGGGTACATTAAAACACTTTATCTGCTCAATAAATATCTGTTAAATGAATGTATGTATGTAACTTAAATGCACAGAGGAATGAATGAATATATTTGTGCTTAAATCAGAATGGGTCATTTTTTTCAGATTATGGAAATATTTCTTATATATCTATTAGGCCCACTTATCGTATGTTTAAGACATTTTCTACTACAGTAACTATAATAAGATTTGCCGAACTCACTAATTAGGCTAACTTTGTGATCTAGATTCTGAGAGTTAACAAGACTGCAGAACTCTCAACTTTTTCTATACACATTCTATGGGGTGTAAAATTTAAACATGGCTATGATTTTTAAATTTCTATCAATTACAAAGAATGAAAAACATGTTATAAATTCAATACAGGGATCAATTCCAGATTATTTCATGATGTTGGTACAGTTAAAATGCTTGTTCTTATAAAATAAAATACATTTCCAGCTACTGTAATAAGATAAAGTGAAGTAGTGAGAAGAATATTTTATATTTAAGGAAGCCACACTTACTTGCAAAAAGTTCAGTTGATTTAGATAAGCAGCCCAAATTTATGAAGTTGTATACTTTTTTAATGGTTAAAAGCATTTCTTAGCTAAAACTGTTTATTTCAAATTGAGCTTACTGGCTGCCAAGCTTCTCAATTGCTTGGGATTATAAAAAAATGTATTTATAAATTGCACTAGATAAATATTACAGGCTTTATATTTTAGCTTCATAAGTGCTATAAAAATGTCACTAGAGTATCCTTTACTCAAATACTCTAATAAATACTGAGCAGATGTTTGCACAGCCACCAGCCCTAGAGAATTATGCTGGAGGTGGTTTTGGTATGGTATGGGCACTATCTCTCATGCTGTTGTTCCCCACAGTGGGGCTTCGATTGTGATCAAACTCTTACCAAGATGAAAAGCCTCTCTCCATGGTTTCAGTCCTGCTCAGTGTCAATTATGCTGGAGATAATTTGTTTTTCCCTTTGTGTCAAGCATGAAATGGGCATCCTGACCATCCATCTCCTTTTCCCAGGTGTCCAGCTCTATTAGGTCGGTCCAGGGTTGTGACAACTCCTGTTTTTCCCAGTGAGTAAAGAGAAACACCCAGGGATTTTCATGCCAATCACGGCTAGGTTACTACTTACTTCTACTTACGTGTGCATCAAGGAGGGGTACAGTTCATTCTTTATCTACATCAAAATTATACTCTTGCCCTGATATAAAATCTTGCAGGTTTAAAATACTTTCTAATACATAGCAAATCTTTGAGGAGATAATGTAGAGTTGAGTAGTGTTTTAACTGAGGATATGTAACATCTCTTTCATGTGGACAGGTTTTGTGTATGGGTATTTAGAACCTTCCCCAGAAATCCTTGGGGCATTATAAGTGAGTTGAGATGTAAGATGACTTTCATATCTTTCCTCTTGGTTTATAACTTCCTGCTCTCATGGTAACTGGCCCTTCATGAACAGGCTTCAGGGAGAAATGAGAATTTTTAATTGTGTCATAATCTCTTATCTCTGAGGAGAGTCTGAGTAAAATCCCAGTCTCTTTTGAGCTTTCAGGAGTTGTAGGGGCCTTTCTGGAAGTGAAGGGATGGTTGAAGGCATTTATGCATGAAAGGACTGATTTCTCACACTTTCCCACATGTCTTACTCACCCCCCACCTTAGATTAATTTTCCGAGTGATCAGAAATGTGTCCTTCTTCCTTTTTGGATGAATGCCTCCAAGTACTTATTTGATGTCTACCAAGTGGGCTCAAGTGTGGAGGAATAGACTTTTTCCAATAGCTGTACAAAGTGTAGAATATTTTAGAAAATCAACCTCTCTGCCTAGGTCATCACTATATTTAAAGTATATACAGTAATACCTGGTTACAATAGGCACTGAATGTTAAATTGATGAATTAATGGAATCAGACATAAAAGAAGGTATTACATGATTCAAATATTTATTGGTATCTTATTGTGGTAACCTAGCATTATACTCTGTTAAAGAGACACATGCCAGGTAGAGCATGAAAGCCATGAAATCTGCCCCACTATGAAATTCTGAGCACTAGTTATACATCTTTTCTCTGACTACCTCCTTACCCCCCAACCTTACTTATCAATCTCCCCTCTGTTGATATTTGCTTTCTTTAGGTCTGTTATCACTCTTCACTCGATATTAGATGAGTTGCACACTCATGTTTCTTGGCCAAGTTGCTCCCAGCCCTGTTCTCTCATCTATTTCATTTCATTCTCTAGTTCATTTATTTTTTAGTAATCTATTTAATCTACCTGTCTTCCGTCTATAGCTAAAGAGGCAGCATATGATAAAAGTAAAGAGCAGATGTCCTGGAGCTTAATAGCTGCTGGTTAAATTTCTAGCTCTGCCATTTACTACATTTTTTGGGGTTTGGTAATATCTTTGTTCCTCATTTTTCCCACAGGTAAAATGGACATAACAATAGTATGTAGTAACTAAATGAGTTAATATAAATAAATCCCTTAGAATAGGGTATAAAACTGTAAGTTGATAATGTTAGCTACATCTATTTCTAGTTATTTGATATCATTCTTCGTAAATTGGTTTTCTAATTTAATTTGAGAGATTTGGGAAGAATGGTGGAAACTCTAGGTACTGCTCTATCATTTCATAGAAATGCTAATAAGGGTCATAGTAATATTAAACATATTTTTTAGAACTTGTTTAAAGTTCTGTACTTTATATAGTTTGTCATTTAATCCTCCAAAATGCTGTGTGAGTTAGATACTATTATTTATATTTTAGTAAAGAAACTAATGTTTATATAACCAAGTTCATGATGTATCTGAAATTTAAGCTCAGATTTGTCTTACTAAAAATGTATGCACTTAAGCATGTTAATATATGCTTGATGTAGTATATTGTTATGATAAAGAGTGAATAATAATTTGTTAGGGATATCCTAAAGATCATTTCCCTATTGCAAGGTAGATTGGGAATAACCTGTGAGTGTTTTGAACATTAAAATTCTATTGTCATATCACAGTTTCATGTATACAGTAGGTCAAGGTATGTACCATCTTCAAAAAATAAACACACAGCATACATTTTCTATACTAAGTTAAATATGGTTCTTTTTTATTATCTGATACTATCACTATGATCCAACTCTATTGTTTTAATAATCAGTATATCCATATCTACATGTCTGTCTCTATATTTATCTACTTATCTATCTATATCTTGTCTCTTTACATATCATAGTGAGTATTAGTATGGCCCATAGATCAATAGTTTAAAAAATAACTTCCTTTCCTTTATTTGTTTTTGCAATTTTGCTTTAGTAATCTGCTTGCAAAATATACATAACCAACAGTATATATCCAGAAAAGTTTTCTTCCCTAAAGTGTGTGCTACAAATAACATCCAAATAAATCTCAGAAACTTTTCAGATTCACAAAGAACATTACCATGCTGCAGACTTTGAGAAATATCCAGTTCCTTTATTTTCAATACTTCTTAAACTTAAGACTGTTTCAGAGTTTCATGATTGATAACCTATGGAACCTTAGGGAATTTTGGTTTAGATATTTGTTACCGGGAGTATATTGTCATCATGAATTTATTTGAATATTATTGATTTGTTAAATGCCTGAAGTTGGTTAAAATCATTATTTTGAGTTTTAATGATGTAATTACATTTTTAGGGTTTTTTTTTTTTTTTTTTGCTCTTTGGCATATGAAAATATAATAAAGTTGGAGGCGTTTGGATCAGGTAAAAACTATCACAGAAGGATCATAGTTCTCAGGGTATAAAACTACAAATCACTAAAGCATAGGTGAAAAGTATGTTAATGTAACAGCATGAATTATTGATACTTTGTCTACTCTAAAACAGGTACTGTTTCAAATTTATAAACAGCATAGAAGCATTTTAAGGTAAAATCAATGTCTTCTTGAAGCTCAGTTTATGAAAGATATTACATATTAATGAGATCTCAGAACTATCATTTTTGGTAGAGCTGCTGTTTCCCAGGTACCGAATTTCTTTATTTCACAGATAATTTATAAATTCACCAGAAATTTTTTATAGCAATGGTCTGAGGATACTAACCCTCCCTTGTTGAAGACTTCCTACTAATCTCACTAGGGCTGTTTCTTGGCAAGGAGAATGCATATTTTTCTTAAAACCAACTACCTTTTGTGGTCATTTGACCAATAACTAGTGTCAGATCTCAGCATGCTTCAGGATAACAAGTATAAATTTTGACTCAGGAGGATGAGACGTAACCTCCAAAATAATTGTGAATATAATCATACTTAGTTTGGTGGCTTTAAATATCAAAATATCATCTATAAGCATATTATTTCCAAATTTTTATTTTCATCCTGGGTATCTCTCCTCAGATCCAACTGTGTGCTCCACTTGGATGTACATTAAATTCCTCAAACTTAACAAGTCCAGAATAGAACTACTCATTTCATCTACCATACTTGTTTCTCCTGCAATCTTTCTCATCTCAACATATGGGAACTTGTTTCTTCCAGTTGGCAAGGGGGCGGGAAATCCCACTGTATCCATCCTTGGCTTCTTTTATACTTCATCATTAATCCATTAGCATACTCTGACTATATCACCTTCAAAATAAATCCAGAATCACACCACTTAGTACTATTAACATTCATACAATTTTACAAGTTACTGGCACTTATTGCCTGAATTGCTGGAAAATTCTGCTAACATTTCTCACTGTTTCCATCATTTTCCCCTTTCAGGCTATTCCTAACTATAGCCAGAAAAATTCTTTAAAAATGTAAGACAGATTATGTCTTTCTTAGATTAAAACCATTCATTGTTTTTCATCTCACTTAGAGTAAAAGACTAAGACCTTGACATGGCTATAATGCTCAACACAATATGCCCTTTCATCACTATCCCCCCTGCCTCCCCAGGGTTGCTAAATTAGCAAAAACAAAACAACAAGGAAAATAGACTCTCAGTTAAATTTGAGTTTCAGATAAACAAGAATTTAAATATATATGTATGAATATATATATATATGCTCTATGTAATATTTGGGATATACTAATATTAAAAAGTTTTCATTTATCTGAAATTCAAATTTAATTGGATGGTTTTCACTTATTTAGCAACACTATTCCTCCCCATTCTCCCCACAAAACACAGTTATCTGACTTTATCTTTTAATATTCTCTCCCTTGAGGGCACCTGGGTGGCTCAGTCAGTTAAGCATCTGCCTTCAGCTCAGGTCATGATCTCAGGGTGGTGGGGTGGAGCCCCGCATCAGGCTCCCTGCTCAGTGGAGAGCCTGTTTCTCCTTCTCCCTCTGCCCCTCTCCCCCACCCTGCTCATGCTCTTTCTCAAATAAATAAAATCTTAAAAAAAAAAAAAAAATTCTCTCCTTTGACCATGTTACTACTTTACTAAAGCCACAATGGCTGTGATAGCATTATTTTTCCATAATCCGGATTTTGTTGGATCATATAATACAATATTGAGCAGGACTCTCAGAAAAATTCAGAAAATTAGGGTTTGAGGCAACTTGATTTAGACTTTAGTGAAGTCTAAATGAAGAAAGATATTTAACCTCACACAAAGCAGTATTTCTAACATCACTAAGAGAGCACTTTCTGCTTAAGGACTGTAATCACCAAATGGCTGCAAGCCCAGAACTCTGGGGGTTGAGTAGGTAGGGACCAGCTTGTTTCTGCTCCAAACAAGATACATGGAAGCAAGAGCATGGAGATAATAGTAGAATTTATGATTTGGGGCAGGGGAAGAACAATCTGTTTCTATTCCAAATATTGTACTTTCTCTTAAATTTTTCAATAATGGTTAAAATGACTATAGGAGAGATTATCAGAAGACTGAAATTTGTTAATGGTAGATTCAGAGACAATAAGCCAACATGAGCACTAGCTTTGGTTTGGGTATCATGGGATGGAACTGATAACTAATTTGTACCAAATTCTGAAGTAAATATATTACTCAACCTAATCTAAAATTATGTGGTGTCACAGATTTTTTCATATTTCAGTGGAATACAAAAGCCCAATTCCTTGCCTTGAAATGAGACCAACTTCAAAAGGCTGATTTATGCATAGAGCATGATATGAAGATAAATCTGAGACTTAAAGTTGTATCTTGGTTTCATCCATTTCCTTATCCTACTTTCTAGACTTCCTTGCTAGTTTTTCCTGAAAGCACTTCCTTGATAAATCACTTACCCTGAAACTTTAGCTCATAGTCTGCCTTGGAGAACCAGATCTGAGAAGCACCACTTGAATTCTCTTAGAAGGGATGGCCACACCACCTTTGATTCGAGCTATACCTCTAGCTGCATTAATTGGAATTACATAGCCCAGTATTTATATTAAATTGAATATTTTATTGCAATTGGAAAATGCTTTTATTCTCCAACCTGCTAGGTTCCAGATTTTCTGAGATTTCTACATTTTCTCTCAATTTTGTTTGCAAACTGGCCATTTTTCCTCAGCACTTGTTCCTATTTCTTTCTTTATTTATTTAATCAAATGCAGCTGTAGGAGCTAGCTTTCAACATTCTTCCTGGTAATCCTCTTCCTCAAGGCCACAAGGTCATTAGGTATAGTTCTTGTTTTCCAATTTCTTGCAGGTGATAGTTGTTACAAATGCTTGGCCATTACATAACAGAAGTCTCTATGTCTTCAGTTTATGTTTTTTTATCATTTTATTTTATTTTTTATCATGATAAGTGTACTCTTTAATCCTCACCCCTATTTCACCCACCCACCCCCACCAACCTCCCCTCTGTACCACTTGAGTCAGGAGATATATCTAGAAAAATGTTGCAACAGCCGATGTCAGAGAGATTACTGCCTGTGCTCTCGTCAAGGATTTTTATGGTTTCAGGTGTCATATTTAGGCCTTTATTCTATTTTGAATTTATTTTTGTATATGGTATAATAAAGTGATCCAGTTGCATTCTTTTGCATGTGGCTGATCCAGTTTTCCCAGCACCATTTGTTGAAAAGATTCCAAATTGCATATTCATTCCTTCTTTGTTGAAGTTATTGACCATATAATTGTGGCTTTATTTCTGGGTTTTCTGTTTTATTCCATTGATTTATGTATCTATTTTTATGCCCGTA
Source organism: Phoca vitulina (assembly GCF_004348235.1). Taxonomy (NCBI): domain Eukaryota; kingdom Metazoa; phylum Chordata; class Mammalia; order Carnivora; family Phocidae; genus Phoca; species Phoca vitulina. The sequence goes on along the minus strand of NW_022589711.1, from coordinate 22,106,928 downwards.
CCATACTGTTCTAATTACTACCACTTTGTAATATACCTTGAAATCTGGAATAGTGATATCACCAGTTTTGTTTTTCTTTCTTTCTTTTTTTCTTTTTTAAAAAGATTTTATTTATGGGGTGTTTGGGTGGCTCAGTCGGTTAAGCATCTGCCTTTTGGCTCAGATCATAATCTCAGGGTCCTGGGATGGAGCCCTGCACTGGTCTCCCTGCTCAGCAGGGACTCTGCTTCTCCCTCTCCCTCTCCCCACACCACTCATGCATGCATATGTGCTCTCTCTCTCTCAAATAAATAAATAAAATCTTTAAAACAAAAAGATTTTACTTATTTATTTACTTGAGAGAGAGAGAGAGAGAGTGAGCAGGCTTGAATGGGGGGAGGGGCAGAGGGAGAGAATCTCAAGCAGACTCTGTGCTCAGCGTGAAGCCTGATGTGGGACTCAATCTCACGACCCTGAGATCATGACTTGAGCCAAAATCAAGAGTCAGATGCTTAATGGATTGAGCCACCCAGGCTCCCCTCTTTTTTTTTTTAAGAGATTTTATAATCTAATTTATTAACACCATTGGATATAAGAAATAGTACAACCTCACACAGTGAAACTTAAAGGCTTTTCTGAATTACAGACATATAACCAGAGATACAGACAACATTTATAATTTCAATTTTCAAATGTTAGCCATGGTTCAAGAATAACCACAGAGTTATAAAACTCAATGGTTCATATCAAAGAACCATTCTTTTCCAATGGGTACAAATTCTTTTTTTTCCCAATGGTTACAAATTCTTGATTTAAACTCAAAATAGACAAATACACAAACTGAAATCCTAACAGATCAGATTCTTTGTCATCTCTCACCCAACAAACATGATCTTTATAATCCATTAGTCTGTTTATAGAGATCACCAAATGACAAGAACTTAAAAACACATTGCTAATTTAAAAAAAAGTAACAAACCATATTATTTGCTATGTCTCACACCACATGTGATAGATCTCTATAAAACACTAATCTTTTTTTTTTTTTAGTTTCAATTTTTATTTAAATTCTAGTTAGTTAACATATAGTGTAATATTAGTTCAGGTGTAGAATTTAGTGATTCATACAACACCCAGTGATCATCACAACCAGTGCCCTTCTTAATACCCATCACTCATTTAGTCCTTCCCCCCACTCACGTCCCCTTCAGCAACCCTCAGTTTGTTCTCTATAGCCAAGAATCTTTTCTTTGGTTTGCCTCTCTCTTTTCCCCCTATGTTAATTTGTTTTTTCTCTTAAATTCCACATATGTGTGAAATCATATGGTATTTGTCTTTCTCTGACTGACTTATTTCGTTTAGCATAATACACTCTAGCTCCATCCATGTCATTGCAAATGGCAAGATTCATTCTTTTTTATGGCTGAGTAATAGTCTATTTTATATATATATATGCCACATCTTCTTTATCTACTCATCAGTTGATGGACATTTGGGCTCTTTCCATAATTTGGCTATTGTAAACATTGCTGCTATAAACATTGGGGTGCAGGTGCCCCTTTGAATCACTATGTTTGTATCCTTTGGATAAATACCTAGTAGTGCAATGGCTGGATCATAGGGTAGCTCTATTTTTAACTTTTTGAGGAATCTCCATACTGTTTTCCAGAGTGACTGCACCAAGTTACATTCCCATCAACATGGTAAGAGAGTTCCCCTTTCTCCCCATCCACACCAACACCTGTTTTTTCCTGTATAGTTAATTTTAGCCATTCTGACGGGTACAAGATGATATCTCATTGTAGTTTTGATTTGTATTTCCCCTATGATGAGTGATGATGAGTGTCTTTTCATATGCCTGTTAGTCATCTGGATGTCTTCTTTGGAAAAGTGTCTATTCTTGTCTTCTGCCCAGTTTCTAACTGGATTATTTGTTTTTTGGGTATTGAGTTTGATAAGTTCTTTATAGATTTTGGATACTAACCCTTTATCAGATATGTCCTTTGCAAATATCTTCCCCATTCTGTAGGTTGCCTTTTAGTTTTGTTGTTTCCTTCACTGCGTAGAAACTTTTTATTTTAATGTAGTAGCAATAATTTATTTTTGTGTTTGTTTCTCTTACCTCAGGAGATGTAGCAAGTAGTTGCTACAACCAATGTCAAAGAGGTTACTGCCTATCTTCTCCTCTAGGATCTTGATGGTTTTCTGTCTCACATTTAGGTCTTTCATCCATTTTGCTTTTATTTTTTGTGTGGCGTAAGAAAGTGGTCCAGTTTCATTCTTTTGCATGTTGCTGTCCAGTTTTCCCAACACCATTTGTTGAAGAGACTGTCGTTTTTCCATTGGATATTCTTTCCTGCTTTGCCAAAGATTAGTTGACCTATAATGGTGGGTTCAGTTTCATTTTTCTTTTTCAAGATTGTTTTGGCTATTCAAGGTCTTTTGTGGTCCTATAAAATTTTAGGATTGTTCTAGTTCTGTGAAAAAAGCTGGTGGTATTTTGATAGGGATTGCATTAAATATGTAGATTGATTTGGGTAGTATAGACATTTTAACAATATTTGTTCTTCCAATCCATGAGCGTGGAATGTCTTTCCATTTCTTTGCATTGTCTTTAATTTCTTTCATCTTTATTTCATAGTTTTCAGCGTACAGGTCTTTTACCTCTATGGTTAGGTTCTTAGGTATCTTATTTTTGGTACAATTGTAAATGGGATTGTTTTCCTAATTTCACTTTTTGCCACTTCATTATTAGTGTATAGGAATGCAACAGATTTCTGTACATTGATTTTGTATCCTGCAACTTTACTGAATTCATATATCAATTCTAGTAGTTTTTTGGTGGAGTCTTTAGAATTTTCTATATATAGTATCATGTTATCTATAAATAGAGTTTTACTCCTTCTCTACAAATTTGGATGCTTTTTATTTCTTTATGTTGTCTAATTGCTGTGGCTAGGATTTCCAGTGCCATGTTGAATAAAATTGGTGAAAGTGGACATCCTTGTCTTGTTCCTGACCTTGAGGGAAAGCTCTCAGTTTTTCCTCATTGAGTATGATACTGGCTGTTGGTTTTTCATATAAGGCCTTTATTATGTTAAAGTACGTTCCCTCTAGATCTGTTTTGCTGAGGGTTTTATCATGAATGGAAGTTGTAGTTTGTCAAATGCTTTTTCTGAATCTATTGAAATGATCATATGGTTTTCATCCTTTCTCTTATTAATGTAACATATCACATTAATTGTTTTGCAAATATTGAACCACCCTTCCATCCTGGGAGTAAGTATCATTTGATCATGTATAAACCTCTAGAAAGACTCATCAAAAAAGAGAGAGAGAGAGAGAGGACCCAAATCAACAAAATCACTAAGGAAAGAGAAGAAATAACAACCACAGAAATACAGATCATGGTAACAGAATATTATGAAAACCTATATGCCAACAAACTGGACAATTTAGAAGAAATGTGTAAGTTCCTAGAAACATATAACCTACCAAAACTAAAGCAGGAAGAAATAGAAAATTTGAACAGACCAATTACCAGCAATGAAATTAAATCAGTAATCAAAAAATTATTATGTTATGTTAATCACCATACATTACATCATTAGTTTTTGATGTAGTGTTCCATGATTCATTGTTTGCGTATAACACCCAGTGCTCCATGCAGAACGTGCCATCTTTAATACCCATCACCAGGCTAACCCATCCCCCCATCCCCCTCCCCTCTAGAATCCTCAGTTTGTTTCTCAAGAGTCCATAGTCTCTCATGGTTTGTCTCCCCCTCTGATTCCCCTCTTCATTCTTCCCCTCCTGGTATCTTCTTCTTCTTCTTTTTTTTTTTTTTAACATATAATGTATTATTTGTTTAAGAGGTACAGGTCTGTGATTCATCAGTCTTACACAATTCACAGCACTCACCATAGCACATACCTTCTCCAATGTCTATCACCCAGCCACCCCATCCCTCCCATCCCCCACCACTCCAGCAACCCTCAGTTTGTTTCCTGAGATTAAGAATTCCTCATATCAGTGAGGTCATATTATACATGAAATCATCTAATTTAAGTGTGAGTTAGGCACATGTATCTATGTAGAACAGAGTTTTTTGTCATTATTTTGGGCCAGATAATTCTTTGCTGGGGGGCCTGGAGGCTGTCTTGTGCATTGTAGGATGTTTAGCAGAATATCTGTTCTCTCCCCTCCAGACACCAGTAGCACCCTTTGAACCAGTTGTGATAACCAGAAATGTCTCCAGACATTGCCAAATGTTCTCTGGGAGACAAATCTCCCCTAATGGAGAGCCGCTGATCAAGAGATAGAGGACAGTAGTCATAACATGTCTCTTATACTCTAGGAGTTCTCCAAGGTCTCCCCTTGGATCCCCTGTGACATACACTTGACAAGGAGATCGCAGTAGACCTCTGAGAGATATTGTAATGCTGAAGTATTGAAAGTACTCACATTACTTTCAAATTCCAAGTGTTCACTACTGGTATATAAGAAAGTAATTAATTAACTTTGGTATACTAACCTTGCATCCTTCAGTAATGATATAATTACTTCTTAGTACCAGACTTTTTTTGTTGTTGTTGATTCTTTGGGATTTTTAAATAAACAAAGATATAATTTGTGAACAAACATAATTTTATTTCTTCCTTCCCAACCTATATACCTTATATTCTATTCTCTTATTTTATTTCACCAGCCAGGATTTTCATTATACTGTTTAAAAGTAGTAGTGAGAGGAGTTATCCTTTGTCTTGTCCTCCCTATCTTAGAAGAAAGCATCCAGTTTTTCACCATTAAGTATATTGTTAGCAGGTAAGATTTTTCTATGTGTCCTTTAGCAAGTTGAAGAAGTTCCCCTCAGTCCCTGTTTGCTCAGTCTTTGCTTTAAGCGGGTGTTGGATTTTGTTAAGTGCTTTTTCTGCATATGATCTTATGCTTTTTTTTTCTCTTTAACCTGTTAATATTGTGAATTATATTAATTAACTTTAAAATGTGGAAATAGCTTTGCATAATTGGAATAAATTCTATTTGGTCATGGTGTATAACTAACTCTTTACGTATTATTGGATTCAATTTGTTAATATTTTGTTTAGTATCTATGTTCCTGAGAGATACAGGTCTGTGGTTTTTCTCTCTTGTATGAAGTATCTTTATCAGTTTTGGTATTTTGGGTAATTGATTGAATTAAGGAATGTTCCTTCTGCTTCTATTTGCTAGAAGAGATTGTAGAGAATTGTGTTTAAATATTTGGTAGTATTCACCAGTGAATTCATATGGGCCTTTTTTTGAAGGATATTAATTATAGATTTTATTTCTTTAATATATTCAGGCCTATTCAGGTTATCTGTTTGTCCTTGTGTGTTCTGGTAGTTTGTTTCTTTCAAGAATTGTCAAATTATCAAATTTGTGAGCATAGAGTTGTTTATAATATTTCTTTATTATCATTTTGATGTCCATGAATCAGTAGCAATCACCCATCTTTCATTTCTAATATTGGTAATTTGGATCTTCTCTCTTTTTATTTTGGTTAGCCTGGCTAGAGGTTTGTCAATTTTATATGTCCTTTCAAAGAATCAGCTTTTGGTTTCATTAATTTTTCTCTATTGTTTCTTGGTTTCAATTTCATTGAATTCTGTTCTTAATTTATTTTTATGATTTTGTGATTTCTTTAAGTTTTAATTGTGCAGTGTCCTAAGGCAGAAGCTAAGACACTGATTTAATATCTTTATTTTTAATATATACATTTAATATTATCAATTTCCCTCTAAGCACTGCTTTCACTGCATCCTATAAGTTATGATAAACTTTCGTTTTCAATTAATTAAGAACGTTTAAAAATTTTCCCAGAGTTCTGTGATTGATAGTGGTGTTTTATTTCATTTCCAAATACTTGGGTGAATTCTGGCTATCTTTCTGTTTTTGAATTTTAGTTTAATTTCACCTTGGTCTGAGAACACACTCTATGATTTTTCTTCTTTCGAATTTGTCAGATGAGATTCATATCCCAAATGTGGTTTACAGTAGTGAACGTTCTTTAAAAAAAAAAAAAAAAAGATTTATTTATTTATTTTGAGAAAGAGAGAGCCACAAGGGGGGGGGGGGGTGGGGGGGGGGGGGGGGGGGGGGGTGAAGGGCAGAGAGAAGGAGAGAGAGAGTTTCAAGCAGACTCCCCAATGAGCGTGGAGCCCCTGAGATCATGACCCGAGCCAAAACCAAGTCTGATGCTCAACTGACTGAACCCCCCAGGTGACTCTACAGTAGTGAATGTTCTATGTGAGCTTGAGAATAATGTGTATTCTGCTGTTTTTGGTTGAAGTATTTTATAAAAGTTAATTAGGTCTAATTGATAGATGGTACTGTTCTTCAACCATATCCTTGGTGATTTTCCACCTAATTGATATATCAATTACTAGAAGAGGGGTGTCGACATCCTTAACTATAACAATAGATTTGTTTATTACTCCTTGCAGTTTTAGCCTCACATATTTTGACACCATTGTTAGGTGCATACATATTAAGGATTGTTATGTTTTTTTGGAGAATTGACCTCCTTATCATCATGTAATGTCTCTCTTTTTCCCTGAAAAATTTTCCCTAAAGTTTGTTTTTTAAGAAATTAATATAACTACTGCAGCTTCCTTTGGATTAATGTTAGCATGTTATATTATTTTCTGCCCTATTACTTTTAACCTATCCAAGTCTTTAGATTTAAAGTGAGTTGCTTGTGGACAACATATGATTGGGTCTGTTTCTTTTTTTAAACCTACTTTGTCAATCTCTGTCATTTAACTGATATGTTTAGACCATTCACATTTAAAATGATTATTGAAATAGTTGATTTATATCTCCCATGTAACAGCTTTCTATTTGTTGTATTTGTTCTCAATTTTTATCTTCTCCTGTTTTTCTGCATTTTTGTTTGAACTAGACCATTTTCTTTCCTTTTATTTATTTTTGTAATAGGCCATTTTATACAATTCCATTCTCTCTCTCCTTTAGTGGGTGTGTCCATGGTGGTCTCACAAGTGTTTCCTGGCTTTTTCTTTTTCTCCGTTAGGTGAGACAGAAAGGCTAGAGGGGCTGTGGTTGGGTAACTGGGTAATTTCCCTCCCTCTGTTGATGACTTATTATTGATGACCAGTCATAGGTTTCCTCTTGCTAGGTAGTCCTTTGTTAACATGTCAAAATGGTTTTTCTTCCCTATCCTTGCCAGAAAGACAAGAGTATTTCTTGCCTTTTCATCATGAAAACCTGGTTGGGTTCCTGGACATTGAAACTATAAAAATGTGGAGGGATCACTAAGACTATGAAACCCAGGAACTTCTGATTCTCATACTAGTTTACACTCTGCCTCTAGCAATTTGTCGAAGTTATCATTTAGGCATTTCTACCAGTTTATGGTCCTACTGACTTCTGATAAGCTGATGTAGCCTGTGCTTCTTTGTATTTTCCTGTCTCTACAAATTTCGGGTTGGGCTTTATTCTGTGACCTCAATTCTCAGCAGAGTCTTATTAAAGTCATTGATTTTTAGAAAATGTAAAAAAAAAAAAAGGCATTGATTTTTTATTTGTTCAGCTTTTGCTTGGCTGTAAGAGGGGAGTGACGACTTCCAAGGTCTTTACATGTCAGAGCTAAAACCAGAAGTCAGTATTATTTGTTTTTGTAAAAAAAAAAAATCAATATTCTGCTGAGGCATGTAGTCTGATATTATAATTTAATATTACTCTAAAACAACATTCTTCCTTCAAACAGACTGAAGACCAAAAGTGCAGCTAGCTGAGTCTGTGTAAATCTAATGCCTAGTCTGTAAAAACCTTTGGTCATAGATTGCTCAAAAGCAGTTATGAAAAAATGTCTACATAATAAGTCATTCAAAGTTTACAAATACTTTCAGATTGAACTTATATTGGGTGTGTAATCTTGTAAAAAAATATAATAATGCCTACATTTAACTGAATCAGTCATTAATCATGTTACATTATAATTTTTGTTAATAAACATATCAAAATACCAAATTCATTCATTTTTCTATTTTAAATGAAAATATGTGATTGAGAAAATATATTCAACTGATTTTTGAAGTATATTGAGTTATTTGTCAATAGTATAAAATAATTTTGTTTGTTATTAATGTTATTATATTAATGCCTCTGTATAATCATAGTTATGTCCAGTTAGTTAGAATCTTTTAACAAAGTATCTCAGGGTTCCTTTTTTCTTAATTTTTTATTATGAAACCATCAATTTAATTTTATTGGTTTTTACATGGCTATCTCTGAAAATCATTATGCCTATACACACCTTGGCAATACAGTGTATTTTTAACATAAGACATTAAAAATGTAGCATTGGTAAACATGTAGAAAAATAACTGAAATAAATAGAATTTAATGTGCTTAGAAAGTCATTTGAAATTGTACTTCTTTAAGCTTTGACATTCATATGTCAATGTTACCTATAATTAGATAACATTTCCAAATAATAAAGCATATCATTGTTTTATCAGAGAAAGAATTTAGCATGATGTATAGTATCTATACTCATTGTATAGTATCTAAGTTACTAGTTATATCCAAGTTACTTAGTTGCCTGAAGTTAATTACTGGTGTGAGGTAGATATGTCCATATTGTGTTTTTCTGGCCTAGATTGTCTTACGGAGGAGATTGTAAGTTTAAGTTTTTATGCTTATGATTTACAATATATTGAAGTTCTCCTGCTGCTTTTATGTAAGCCCTCTTGCATAGAATTTCTTTTATTACTGTTGTACAAAAATAAACAATGATATTCATTGCAGTATTGTCTATATTAAGGTATTGAAAGTTTCCTTGCAAAGTTAAGATAGATCATAACAGTGAACATAAAATAAGAAAGGGAATATTTTGCTTATGATATTAATTTAAATGAAATCTAAAATAAGGGAATGACAGTAGTAACAAAAATTTTAAAAATAAAGCATAAAATCTTTATTATAATATGAAAGCACTGTGGCAAAGGATTCTAGATTGACTAAAGAGAAAAAGCTTTCACAGATTTGTGGTACCTCCCTGTTTTGATTAGTTGAAAGCAAAAGGACGTAAAGAACTAGAGAGATTTATATCCAACACATATAAAATATACATTTATCTTCATCTTGCAGTAATATAACCATGAATATCATATGAAATCAGTAAGCTAGCATATAGCTGTTATACCATAAGCTTAGAAGTATGGTATATGGTCTACAGAATTCTAGAAGGGTTATAGCTGCAGTATCAGGACAAGAGAGGACAAATGAAAGAATGGTCATGTAGCCCATCATCATAGGCCATATTGAATGCTGAATTATGAAGATCTTCTTTTATACACACACACACACACACACACACACATTCATTTATGTAAGTACATATAAGGAACTCTATTAACTTACTAGTCACTAAATTCATGTTATTCTTGTTAATTGAAGAAGCTTATGCAACAAATAATTATTAAATATATTTTAAGTCATATTCTGCCTTCATGGTGCTTATATTTTAGTGGGAAAATAGTTAACATTCAAGTAAACACAAAATACACAAGTTTATTTCAGTGCTTTCACAGAAATATAAAGAACAATGGATTGCAGATTTGAATTTCTTCCAATTTCCTATTTCCTTCCTTTTAAAGAAAGGGGAGACATGATATACATGGGTTAAAAGCAGGATATTTTGCATCCATCATTTTGGGATGATTTCTTCTCTGTGTGTTGGAAGGGTTTAAATAATCATGACTTGTTTCAGTTCACAGGATTTCCAATGTAGAAAGAAATCATTGTGCAAATTGGCTTCTTATATTTTAAGTTTTAGAGAGGGATTGTTTTTTTCTCATTTGCTTTCCCTTTCCTCATACTGGTTTCCTTTCACCCATATAACTGTCATTTGTGCAAGGAACGTGGGCCTGGAAGGATAGGGCAGGTGTTGCTCAGTCATGTCTAATCTTACCAAATGATGTTCCAAATATACTCTAGAAAAGAATCCAGTGACTTTGGGAGAAGAATACCATTGGGTAGGCAATGATATGTTGCCAGATGGCATATTTTTTTTCCAAGACATGTGGACTACTAAGTGTTCTCAATATCCTGGATACCAAATATTATCTCAATTCCAGATATCTGACAAACAAAAAAATGTAGAAACACATTTTATAGTATTCAGTATTTTCTTTTTAAAATTTTAGATTCTGTTAAATAACTAAATAATACTTTTCTATCTTTTAACTTATTAGAATATGTATTTTTTCTTATTGAAAAAGGTAATTTTTGCCTGTTGTAGAAACTACAAAAAGTATCACTAAAGCAAAAAAAAAAAAAAAAATCTAACTTTTGTTTCTACCACCCAATATTAAACCTTGGTTGAATTTTAGCAAACATCTGTATCCATTTATGTATCTCTCCATCAGGTTGAGTTGGAATGTTATCAGATTGTTTTATGATACTCTTTTGCAAAGAAAAAGCAGGGAGGCCCAAATTTCTTCTTTGTCACCTAGGAGTGTCCTGAGTTGTTTCTTGGTCTGACCACCCATACTACATGCAAGTTTTCTAGGGAAAGCAATTATTTATTATTTAATGAAATATTTATCAAGATTCTAGTATATACAGAAACTCTGTCAGATGTTGGGGATACTGCAATGATCAAAAAGTCTGGGCTCTTGTGGAATGTGTGTTATACTGAAAGAGGACATACAATGAACTGCTAACTATATACATATGGAAATGATTAAGAAGTCAAATAGAAATATTTTATTATCATCTGGGGTTTTGGCATCAAGCAACAATATGGAACTCAATTAAATTGAACTATTTGAACAGTACACTATCTCTAATAGAGTTGGTCCTAAATAGTCCTCTTTGTAAATAATAAAACAACAACAATATTTATTTATTTTTATTTTTTTTAAAGATTTTATTTATTTATCTTTCAGAGAGAGACACACACACACACACACACAAAGCACAAGCAGGGGGAGCGGCAGGCAGAGGGAGAAGCAGGCTTCCCACGGAGCAAGGAGCCCAAAGGGGGACTGGATCCCAGGACCCTGGGATCATTACCTGAGCCAAAGGCAGACGCTTAACCAACTGAGCCACCCAGGCGTCCCAACAATATTTATTGAGCACTTTCAGTATGCCAGTATTTTAAGCACTTAACATGGGTTTAATTTGCACATAATTCAGTTAGGAGGGTAAAATGGAGAAGTTAGACTATTTGAATTCAAAGTTCCTGCTTTCATTAATGATCTTGAAAATTATGTGCAAATTTTAACAAGTGTATATAAATCACTCATTGTCCATTGCCTAAATCATCTAATACAGTTTAGATGAACCTTGTAGCATGGGTTTTTAAAGTTTGAAATGTCTTTAATTTATTTACATTCTACCTAATACCAAATGGATTTAGTATACCTGCAATAATGTGATTTATAATAAGAAATACATATTTGATCTTTATCCCCATTTCTGGCACAGAGTTCCTAAAACCCTTGGAATTTCATAAATGAAGAGACTGACAAAGCTGTCTTTTGTTATGTTAATAAGGAGACTTTTAGAATGCACCTAAGGATTGGGCTGGTTGTCAGGGGAACCAATGGTGATTAGAGTTGGAACTTTTAGTCCCACCCCCTGATTCCCAGGGAGGAAAGAAGGGTTGGAGTTTGAAGTAACTGAGTTTGAAGTAATGGAGTTTGAAGTAACTGAGCCTCCATAAAAACCCCAAAGGAGAGGATTCTGAGAGCTTCCAAACTGGTAAACACATGGAGATGCTGGGAGAAAGGCTCAATAGGAGAGAGCATGGAAGCTCTGGGTCCTTTTCCCATACCTTGCCCTAGGCATCTCTTCCATCTGGCTGTTCCTGAGTTGTATCTTTTGATAATAACCTGGTAATCTAGTGAGTAAAATGTTTCTGAGTTCTGGGAGCTGCCCTAGGAAATCAGTTGAACCCAAGAAGGGAGTTGTTGGAACCTCCAATCTACAACTGGTAGGTCAGAAACACAGGTGACAACCTGAACTTGTGATTAGTGTCTGAACTGTGTGTGTGTGGTGGTGTAGGAGGAGGGCGCAGTCTTGTAGAACTGAGCCCTTAACCTGTGGGATCTGAAGCTATCCCTAGGTAGATAGTGTCAGAATTAAGTTGAATTCAGCTGGTGTCAGAGAAGTACTTGGTGTGGGAAAAAAACCCTGTATACATTAAAATTGAATGCAGCACTCTTCATACCCTAAGTATATTTAGTTCTTGGAATATTTCAGCAAGAGAGTACACACACATACACACACACTCACACATAAAGACCACTGTAATTTGAACAAAGAACTTAGAATTAAAAAAAACGAAAGAAAATGCTTTAAAATTTATTTGTGCAGGGCGCCTGGGTGGCTCAGTTGGTTAAGCGACTGCCTTCGGCTCAGGTCATGATCCTGGAGTCCCTGGATCGAGTCCCGCATCGGGCTCCCTGCTCGGCAGGGAGTCTGCTTCTCCCTCTGACCCTCCCCCCTCTCATGTGCTTGCTCTCTCTCATTCTCTCTCTCTCAAATAAATAAAAAATCTTTAAAAAAAAAATTTATTTGTGCAATCCCTCTCATTCTTATTTTAAAACTGTGAAAAGTAAGTCTTAAAGAGATTGACATGAAAGTATTACCCATGGCTGGTTTCCTGACCCCAGTGCATTGCTCTTTTCTCTCAACAGGTATTTACTGCACGTGATTATTTTCCTCTCCAACCTTCTGTGAGCCACCTGTGCAGCTTGTGGCTTGTTTTCCCCACTTCCCCTTTATCCACATTACTTTGTTTCTTTCATCCACAATTTATTATTACATCCTTTAGAAAGAAAAGTCAGGATATTCTAGCAGCTCTTGGGCCACTGCGCTCAGACTGAATAGAAAAAGACTGAAAGGAAAAAGAAAACTATTTCTGTAATTATCTCTAGAGAGTAGAGAGGATGAGCTAAAATCTGTATGCATGACAGCTGCAATTCTACTTCACCTTTTCTGTTTCTTGCTACTATAAACCTGTGTACGGGGATATGTTAGTAAATCTTCCTCTTCTAGGTAAGGATTTGTAAGGATATGTTAATGCAAGAGTTGCCTCTAGGCAGTTGAACTTATTTATTAAAAAAATCTATTTTATAAATGGAAGAATAACAAAGACTTCTGTTGTTATTTTCAACTTCAGTTATTTACTCATAATGCTAAAATTCATTATATTACACTGACTTACCATAAATCATTAGTTATTACCTTTCTTACTATTTCCTTAATTGTGCTTTTTCATGTCTGCCTCATTTATCCACATGACTGTACCAATATTCAATGTTAGTTCTCAAAACTAATAGCATTGTGTTTCACTGCAATAGCTCTTTCACTCCAGGGTAATTTTAAACAATGCTACTCTCCATAGCTTAATTCATCTAAATGAGATATGCTGCTCTGATGGAGGTAGTCAATTATCTTTCCAGAAATTTAAACACATTCCTTGAAGATTATCTAAAAAGCCTCCTGAATCTATTATGAAGACCTAAGCATTTCTTATACTTAGGCAACTTCAGAATGAATGATTTAGTCTTGTTTGAGGTCTTTCTATGTGACAGTAAAACAGCTATGTCTAGGATTTGAATACATTTAAAGCAACCTAAGGCCTGTGGGTATGTAAGTTTTATGTCATTACTATATAATACAAACGCTGAGGTAAATTTTTGCAGAGACTTTCAAGCTGAGAAAAGACTTAATAATCATCTGGTTGAATGGTTTGAGATCATTTCCTGACTTAGACCCTTATTAAGAAAGTAGATATCCATCTACTTTAGGACCTCTTGTCACCTATGAACACCAAGACATTGAATGTACTTTAGGGATTACCCAATGCAAGAATACTCTCTATATATCTTAGAGGAAACCATACAGATGCTGTTTGAAAAAGGTTCAGTAACAGAGAACCCTCTTTCTCAGTGTGTTCTCTTTCATTGTTCTAGTTGGTGAAAAGTTCTTCATACCTTATCTTATTTCTCTACAAGCTCAAGTTAAGCTTAGGCTAAAGAAATAATGATAACATTCAGATGTTTGAAAGAGACAAAATGCTTCATTTGTTAAAAATGTTAGATAAGGGGGGCGCCTGGGTGGCTCAGTCGTTGGGCGTCTGCCTTCGGCTCAGGTCATGATCTCAGGGTCCTGGGATCGGGCCCCACATCGGGCTCTCTGCTCCGCGGGAAGCCTGCTTCTCCCTCTCCCACTCCCCTGCTTGTGTTCCGTCTCTCGCTGTGGGTCTCTCTCTGTCAAATAAATAAAATCTTTAAAAAAAAAAAAAGTTAGATAAGGGTAAGCTGTTGTTTTTACTTTGAGTGCAAGCTGAAATTCAACATTTTACATAAATATCTTAGCTGCTATAAAGATTTCATTAATATTTAAAATATTTGGTATGTTTATGCATGTCTACATCCAGTTAGAAGTAAGCTTCAAGACAAAATTCAGAGGTTATTAGGGGGTTAATAAAAACAGTTTCCATTATAGAATAGGTTTGGGAAGCACACATGCTCTTGGTGAGGTACCCTATACTCACTAATTCATAAGGCAAGTTAGCGTATAAAAGGTTTTGAGAATTCTTGAACCTGAAACCTAACTAAATTGGTTTAACCCAAGTTTCCTAAATGCATGCGGCCAAAAACATTTTTAAAGATCGGAATAACTGTTAGCTGCTGGAGGGACACTCATTACAGTGTGGGAAATGCTGCTTTAAGCCTTAGTGCTTCCCTGGTTACTTGCACTGCCCACTCGCTTGACTTCAGGTTTCAGTCCTAATCAACTAGTTCAGATCTCTTCTAAACACTATGGGAAAATATTGCTTAAATAGGAAATTTGTAAAGATATTTAAAAATTAGGTGAGAATGATTTTTTGTGCACAGTAGATGGAGAATGACACACAATAATTTTCTATTTTGTTAATGTAATATTGAGACATGGTGCCAAGGATGTTACCAGATTAAAAAGGAGCCTCATAAGGAATTGACGAAATCTACATCCAGCTAAAATTAAACAGAAGTAATTACTTCTGTTCCATCCAGCCTATTTCCTTCCTTCCTTCCTTCCCTCCTTCCTTTCTTTTTCTTTCTTTCTTTAATTAATCCAAAACCAAATACAGTATAATACAAGAGAAAGGGAACTCTTCTGCAAGTTGCATCTGAGAGTTTCAGATTCCTTCAAAAAGTTTTGTCTATACCTGGTGCTTTTCTATGTTGAGCTCTTAGTAAAGTTAGGTGTTAGGTAAAATCTATGATTTGTATGGGTCTGCTTTGACTAGTTAGGGACTGCTTTAGTCTTTGTTATTAACAAAAAAACTAAATCTGCTGTTTATTATATTTCTGCGGTCTTCTGCTTATAGTGACTTAAGCTTTCTTGTGTGTTATGGAATTTTTTATTGTGAAATCAGAATTGGCTAATATTTATATGTGAGAATCCTGGAGAATCTGATTGTCTTATATATTTTAACTAAATTAAATTCATAATTTAATGCATAACAAGACCAAAAATAAAATACAGGCCTAGATGGATTCTGTTATGGACTGAATATTTGTATCCTCCCAAAATTTATTTGTTGAAATCCTAACCCCTAAAATGATGGTATTGGGAGGTGGGGCCTTTGGAAGGTGATTAGGTCAGGGTATCTCATAAATGGGATTGAGGCCCCTATAAAAGAGACCTCAGAGAGTTCTCTCAACCCTTGTGCCATGGGAGGACACATGAGAAGAAGTTATCTACGGGCAAGGAGGTGGGCTCTTACCAGACACCAAATCTGTTGACACTTCAATCTTGGACTTTCTAGCCTCCAGATCTGTGAAAAATGGAATGTTCACTGTTGGAGCCACTTAGTCTATGGTATTTTTGTTATAGCAGCCTGAACAGATTAAGGCAGGTTCCCTTATGAATTCTTCCAAATATTTCAGCAAGAAATGGTACCAGACTCAAAAATCTTATAATTCACAGACAAATTTAGCAAGTACTCAGAATAATTTTGCTTCCGTAGTGGGAAATAACTAGTCTTCAGCTAAATTCTGTTCAGGTCATTAGGAAAAAGTCTTAAAAGTAAGACCCAAATAGATAAAAAGTTTTCAGAGTAACTTATCTGCAACACAGAACTAAGCTCAAGAGTATTTATACAAACGCGAAATTATATAGCACACAACAAGGTTAGGATTCCACTTGTCTGACATCCAGTTATGATTACCAAACATGCAAAGCAGCAGTAAAATGCAACACAATCAGCCCCAAATCAACTAAAACCAACCCAGAACTAGAACTAAGAAATGTTAGAATCAGCAGGCAAGGACATTTAAACCTAATATAATTGTATTCCATATGTTCAAAAAGTTAGGTAGAGCCATCAAAAATAAAAAAAATCCAAATCCAGTTGCTAGAGATGAAAACTATAATATCTGAGATGAAAAAACACTGGATAGAATTAATGGCTGACATGACATCACGGCATAAGAGTTAGTACACTTGAAGACATAGCAATGAAAACTGAGAACTTAAATATGTAGAGAAAAACAGAATTTTTAAAAGATGAGTATTAGTGAGCAATGGGACAACTTTAACTGACCTAATATATGTGTAATTGGAAGAGAGAAAGGAGAGGGAGTAACAGAAAAAAAAAAAAATTTAGAGAAATAATGTTGAAATATTCCCAAAAGTGGTGAAAATTTTAAACTCACAAACCTAAGAAACTCAATGAACCTAAGCACAAGAAAATGGAATTTAACTACACAAAGCACATCATGATCAAATTGTTTAAAACCACTGATAAGGACGCCTGGGTGGCTCAGTCAGTTAAGCATCAGCCTTCGGCTCAGGTCATGATCCCAGTGTCCTGGGATCTAGTCCCACATTGAGCTCCTTGCTCAGCAAGGAGCCTGCTTTTCCCTCTGCCCCTCCCCCTGCTTGTGCTCTTTCTCTCTCTCAAATAAATAAATAGAATCTTTAAAAAAAATAAAATAAAACCACTGATCAAAGAAAAATCTTAAAGCAGCTAGAGAATAAGGGCATGTTATACAAAGATAAAGATGGCAACAGATTTATCATCAAAAATAATGCAAGTCAGAAGACAGTTATTTAAAGTACTGGAAAACAAAACAAAACTATCAGCCACAAATTCTAAACAGCAAAAATATCTTTCAAAAACAAAGGTAAAATAAAGACTTTTTTAGACATACAAAACCTGAAAGAATTCATCACCAGCAGATTTACCCTATAAGAAATCTTAAGGCAAGTCCTTAATACAAAAGGAAAATGACACCACATCACCAAATAGAAACAGTAGTTTTTATTCCTAGGGTTGTAGGAATATTGACTTGAGTGAAGCATGAGATGAGTTCCTGTAGTGGTCCTGGGATTCACTGAACTTCCAAATGATTTTTAAAAGTTTTGGTTCACTCTGTGCTATGAAGTCCTGTGGGATTTTACAAATGCATTATATCATGTGTCCACTACTATAGTGGATCATACAGAATAGTTTCATCACCCTAAGAAATACTCTGTGATTCATCTATTCACCACTCTCACCCCAAACCCTTGACAGCCACTGATCATTTTATCGTCTCCCTAATTTTGTTTTTTCTAGTATGTCATATAATTGGAATCAAACAATATATAGCCTTTTCAGACTGGCATCTTTCTCTTAGCAATATGAATTTAAAATTCATTAATGATGTTGCACAGATTGTTAACTAATTCCTTTTTATTGCTCAATAGTAGTCCACTGTATGCATATACCAAATTTGTTTATCAATGAACCTATTGAAGGACATCATGGTGGCTTACAGATTTTGGTTATTATGAATAAAGCTGTGTTCTCATGCAGGTTTTAGTGTGGACATAAGTTTTCAAATCAGTTAGGCAGTTACCTGAGTGTAATTGCTGGTTCACACAGTAAGATTATATTTAGGTTTATAAGCACTGCCAAACTATCTTCTAAAGTGGCTTGTTGCTTTGAATTCTCACCAGCAATTGGTTTTGTCAATTTTTTGCATTTTAGCCATCATAATAGATATGTAGTGGTATGCCACTGTTGTTGTTTTAACTTAAATTTCCCTAATGACATGTGATGTTGAGCATCTTTTCATATGCTTATTTACTACTTGTACAGTTTTTTTGATGCGGTATGTATTCAGATCTTTTGCCCAATTTTTAGTTAGGTTGTTTTCTTATTGCTGATTAAAGAGTTCCTTGTATATTCTGGATAGAATTACTTTCTTTCAGATATGGGGTTTTCAAATATTTCTCCCAGTCTATGGCTTCTCTTGATTCTCTTAACAGTGTTTTCACAGAACAAACATTTATAATTTTAATAAAGTCTAATTTACCAACTTTTTCTTTCATAGATTATGCTTTTTGTTTTTGTCTAAAAACTCATAACCAAACGAAGGCTACACAGATTTTCTCCTATATATTTTCCTTGAAATTTTACAGTTTTGCATTTTACATTTAGGTAAATGATCCACTTTAATTTAACTTTTGTATAAGATACGAGGTTCATATTTTTCCATATGGGCTTCCATTTTTCCCAAAATCATTTACTGAAAAGGCTATTATTTTCCTGTATGCATTTTATACTTCAATAAATTTCTTAAAAAGCAGTTGAAAACATAAGCAAAAATTAATTAATTTAAAATTTAAAAGTTTTATTTAATAAAGTGTATCATGAACATTATGGAAAAAGCTAATAGGTAGAGAATAGAGAGACATATATATATTGTCTAAAACTGACAAGAGATTAATATCTGCAATCTAAATGGAATGCTTACAAATTAGAAAATAGAGGGCAGGAAGAGCAATAGAAAAATTGTCAAAAATTATATGCAGAAATTCATGGAAGTGGAATCTCAAAATGTTGAATATAATTAGGGAAGTGATAATTAAAATAGCCATGTAATATCCTTTTACCTGTAAGCCTGAAAAACATCAGAAATCTGGATAATGCTAAGTGTGTGGGGATAGGGCATTATAAGTAATCCCAGATCCTGCAATTTTGGATTTCATTTTGGAGCAAACTCTGGCACCTACCAAGTAACATTAGGTGCATATCCTAGCTAGGACTTATTCTATAGGAATTCTACTCCTGGATAGTATTTAGTAGAAATTCTAACGCAATACCATAAATGGGCACATGTGCAGATATTCACTGTTCTATCATTTGTGCTTTCAGTACGTTAAAAGTCAATCTGCAGGGAAAATGTACTGATTTCAAACCTTAGAATATTATGCAGAGGTTTGAAACAACCAATTAGGTGTTACTCCAGTTGTACACAAAATAAGACACATAGTCTTTAATGAAAACAGCAAGAAAAAAATGGGATGCATAACACAATACCAATTTTGTAAGTTCAATTTCATGCTCAAAATACAACATATATGTTCAAGGACCTATATAAGCCAAAAGATATACATAAAACTATTTGAGTCATTGCTTAAAGGGTGGAAGAAAGAACTGAGAGTGGGATATGAGAATAAAATGTAATAAATAAATAAATTAATTAATTAAAAAGGACAGTGAGGGAAGGTAGAAAAAATGAGGAGCTTCTCCAGGCAGTGTATGTGCAAGGGTTTATGGGGTTATAGAATTTTTGTGTTGTTAATGCCAAATACAAGACTCTTCAGAACCTCAAATCAATTTTGTGCTTTGAGATTTTCAACATAATGGAGATTGGGAACCTGGGGGATGCAAACACAAATACAATGGGGAAAGAAACCATACCCTTTTGTCTCAGTAGCCCTTTCACTTTAGGAGTAGGGCAGCTCCCTTTTGTATTGAACCAAGATCTTCAGAATATTTTTCAAACCCATACATAGCCCTTAAGATGAAACCCTATTTACTCTAGAATGGACTGTTTTAATTCCCTTATCATTCAATAGCTATACCAGGATTTTCCTAACATTTTTATTTTATTTTATTTTTTTATTTTATTTTATTTTATTTTATTTTATTTTGAGAAAGTAAGTGTGAGCAGGGGGAAGGGCAGAGGGAGAGGGAGAGAGAATCCCAAGCAGACTCCACTCTGAGCACAGAGCCTGATGCGGGGCTCCATCCTGCTGAAATCATGACCTGAGCCAAAATCAAGAGTCAGCTGCTTAACTGAGCTGCTCAGGTGTCCCTTGTTAACATTTTAATTTAGCAATCTACTTTTTATGTTTGAGAAGTGTTTTTACACACATTATGATTGCAGTAGAAAGAATAATATAACCTTTTTAGTCAGATTTGAGTCCAAATCGCAGCACCCACATTTACTAATGTCATGGGAAAAATAAAATACTACTTAAACTTCCTTATTGACAGGTTATCAGTGCTATGAAAATAAATGATGAGGCCCATGTTAAGAGTGTAAACCTCAGTAAGTGTTAATTCTCTTCCTTTATTTCTTCTCAAATTGAGTGGTTTATCCTGGAACAGTGACCATTATTAAAAACAAAACAAAACAAAAGAGACAAACAAACAAACAAAAATAAGGTATTGTGAAATTCAACATGCAAAAAAAAAAATTAAAGCACTTATTAAAATATTTACACAACCAGTAGTTTTGGGGCACCTGGGTGGCTCAGTCGTTAAGCGTCTGCCTTCGGCTCAGGTCATGATCCCAGGGTCCTGGGATCGAGCCCCGCATCGGGCTCTCTGCTCCAAGGGAAGCCTGCTTCTCCCTCTCCCACTCTCCCTGCTTGTGTTCCCTCTCTTGCTGTGTCTCTCTCTGTCAAATAAATAAATAAAATATTAAAAAAAAAAATTTACACAAAGTTTTCCCCTATGCTTTAGAAAATCATTTAAATTAGGATTGAAGTTAAGGTGAACTAGTTCCAAAAAGAACAATTCTTTTGAGGCTTTTAGTTCCATTCTCTTTTTGCTTCAGTCTCTCAGACCACTTCTTCCTATCTTGATTTTCATCTACAGCTCCCAAACTAATCCCCAGGCTAGGTTTTCTCAATTTTGGCAGTATTGGTATTTTAGGCCAGATAATTTTTTTGTGGGGGATTGACCTTGTACACTGTAGAGTGGTTATCAACATCCTGGCCTCTACTCAGTAGATGCCATTGGCACCTCCCCTATACTTTGCCCCCAGCTGTGACAACCAAAAATGCCTCCAGACTTTGCCAAATAGCCCATGGATGACCAAACTGACATGGCTGAGTATACCTGCCATAGACTATCACCCATCTTCTGAATTGGTGTCTAATTATTTCACATATACATTTAACAAATATATTCAATTGTCAATAAATATCCTAACATCCTTAAACTTTTCCTAGATTTTTTATGCTCTCCCCCTATTTATCTTATTTGAAACTCTCACCACACTTTAGAAATGGAAGATTCTGTGCTGTATCCCCATATCATGAAAAAACGTATTAAAAAGTTTCTTCTGGCCCTTTATAGTATTTTCCAATCAGTTTTATTTCTCCTTTGTTTAAAAATCCCTCCAATAGAAGATAAAATTGTCTCATTATACTACTATTTTTCTACCTTCTAACAGCTATTAATTTCCAAATCACTTCTTTGATTCATTGAGGGGTTTGGTACCTGGTTCTCTACCTCAATCCCTGTTTGCTCTAAAGAAATGTCAACAGAGATTATGTGTGACCAAGAATAAAAAATGTGGCAGCCAAATTTCTGACTGGGCAGCTGCTTCCTTGTATCACCACATCCATTCATTTACTTCCTCCTGTGAAATCTCCTCCATATATTTCTTTAAATTTGTCTCCCCATACTCTCATGCTTCAGTTCATCATCTCAAACTCTTTCACTGCATACATTCAGCAGCAGCATTTCCAATCTTTGTCTCTAGCCTCTATCCTCTTTAATTTATCTACGACTACTCTGGCAGGATAATCTTTTAAGATTAGATTATTTTTTCACTACAGTGCTTTAAAAAATCTTACTGCTTCCCATTGCCTGAAACATGAGGCCTAAACACCTTGGTATGGCCATTCAAAGGCCTTTCTGACTTGGTCTTTATTTAACAGTGAGCTCATCTTCTGTCTATGCTCTCTTTACACACAGAAACTCAGCACTGCAGGGTTTTTGTGTCTGCACGTGTGTGAGCAGCTTTCCAATGCTTATTTGTGCTGTAATATTATGGTTTTGTTGCATAAAGCATAACCTCAAACCAGCTCTGAAAATAAATAACACTTATCAATTTTATTCCACATTTGTTAAAATAGAAAATTGTTTCTCAGTTGGCTTTCTTTGGAGAGATAATTAAATCTATGATACCAAGGCTAAGGGATGAAAGTGAGATGTGTGATGCAATGAATTTATCACTAAGATCACCAACTGGGCCTGTGGCTAAAGTGAATGCTAGTTATAGTCATGGGAAAACAAAATAAAACAAAACAAAAAAATAAACTGCTAAATTAGTATAATATATAGATACATTAACTTTTACTTTTATTTTCAGACATAGTTTAATCTCATGCCTTAAAAACTCTACACTCAAATGACAGTGATTTTAGAATAACCAAGCTTCCAGGGATCTTCTTTGGCAGTAATAGTATTAATATGTATATGATGTATTTTAAGTGTAATTGTTATTTTTTAAAAGACTTATTTATTTTTTTACATATTTATTTTATTTGTCTTTTTTTTATTATGTTCAGTTAGCCAACATCATTAGTTACATCATTAGTTTCTGATGTAATGTTAAATGATTCATTAGTTGCATATAACACCCAGTGCTCATCATAACATGTGCCCTCCTTCATGCCCATCACCTGGTTTCCTCATCCTCCACCCCCCCCCAAGATTTATTTATTTTGAAAGAGGCAGAGGGAGAGAGAATCTCAAGCAGACTCCCTGCTGAGTGCAGAGCTCTACAAGGGGCTCTGTCTCATGACCCTGAGATCACGACCTGAGCCAAAATCAGGAGTTAACACATAACCAACTGAGCCACCCAGGCGTCCCTAAATGTATTTGTAATTTTTATACCATTTTGTTCTATTGCTTTTCCTAATAAAGCAACAAAAATTTCTTTATATTTTCAAATTTTAAGTAATAAAGCAACATTTGCATCATATAAGCTGTTTTACTTGAATATTGAATCAGTGACAATGACTAAATAGATTATAGCCAGGCTACAAATCTATTAGTAAGTAAAATCGATAAGAACCACGAGGTTAGTGGATTTATGGTTCTAACTAATTTATAATGGTGCACAGGTGACTAGTTGCTGTTGTAAAGTATTATATTTACTTGTTATAAAATGAATATATTGCAATTAGTTATTGATTTAGTCACACTTTCATACATTATTTTCTTCTGTTGCAAATGAGACCTATATGGTCTTTCTCTCTTCCTCAAACCCATATATTATTCTTACTCTTCAATATATTGTTCCCTAGACACATTTTAGAATAAATGGGGAACAAAGAATTTTTCAGAATAAAATGCTGAAGAAATTTGCAACTCATCATCACTATCAAAAAAATTCTATTTCCTAAGGCAAATAAAGTATTGATACAAGCCAGAAGCATCTCATTAAATGTAATCCTGAGGTTAGACACTTGTTATAACAGTTATTTTTATGATCATCATCATGCTTCCATAAGCAAAATTGTCTAATTCAGTGAGAACTGGCATAAGAGTCTAAGATGTTGCACATTCAAATGTAAATGAAAAACAGGAGAGACACATAGTGAATTAGACCATTACATTGATCAACATCCTTGAAGTGTTACTGAACCTCACAGATAGTTCCTTTCCTATGAAATAAAGGACATATAGATTTATAGATATTATTTCAAATTTATTATGATTGAATGACTTGAGAGGAAAAATGTCCTTGTAATAGAAAAAACAATGCTGGCTATTTCTTCCTGATACATAGGATTTCTGTAATGATACTTGTTACTCTGGGTAGACCTTTTTTTAAAAAAAAAAAAAAAGATTTTATTTATTTATTTGACAGAGAGAGAGAGAGCAAGCACTAGTAGGAGGAGCAGCAGAGGGAAAGGGAGAGCAGGCTCCAACATGGCGCTCGATCCCAGGACCCTAAGATCATGATCTGAGCTGAAGGCAGATGGTTAACACGACTGAGCCACCCAGGTGCCCCTGGGTAGACCATTTTTATTCAGCCTTTATATAACTATAACTTTAGTTAGCCAAGATTTTACACAGCATATCTATGTCAAATGCATGTAGTTCATTTGAGCATATTACATGCATCTGATCAATTCATCAAAAACTTATAAAGGTTCTGTTGTTACTGTTGCTTTCAATCTTTTCTTTTTTCCTTTCAGTGTTCTTGTAAATATTTAGATTTATTTTTAAATGTTTACAACTTTTAAAATAATATTACAACACACATAGTTTAATCTTAGTATTTATCAACGTTAGTAAATGAATTAATACAGTTGCCTGAGGAATAATTTAATGGAATTTACCAAGGAGTCTATATTTCCAAGGAATAAAGTAATACCTTCACAGTAATGAGTAAGGGACAGGCAGGGCTAGGTAGAGAGAGATAGGTAGGGGGCTACGGGAGCAGGTTCACAGAAATCCAAAAAATGTCAAGGTGTAAGGAAAACAGAGATAAGGAAACAAATCAGATTATCCTGTCCTAGATGTCAGAGGTGGGATCTTGTTATAACATCTACTTATGACCAACAAAGAATTACCAAACCAAAAAAAAAATGGAAGTAAGCCATTAAAGATGTTATTGCTAACCTTACTCAGTGGTGCTTTCAGTAGAGATGTTAAAAGGATTTAAGTTCCCTGGTTAGCCTTCAATAAAAGACCATCCCTAAAAGCCCTCAGTGGCAACCCTGTTGGGTTCCCTCTTACTCCTGAGAGCTTTTTCCATTTCCTTGCTTAATAACTCTGTTGTTTTACTAACTCTCCTTTGTCCTCGAGATTCATTCTTCTACTCCATGAGACAAGAACCTTGCTCTCCTGCTTCAGTAATTTAGAACCCCATTATTCCAGATGTTCTTAAGTTATCTAGAATTAAGAGTTGAGAATATGAGGTAATTTGAATGTATAGACTATAGTAAATCAAAATAGTTCAAGGTAGGTAGTGATTTAGGAGGCTATATGATAAAGACGCTTGCCTCTAAACAAGCCTACATTTTAAGAACACAAGGTGATATTTATAAAGTGTCTTTACTCCTAGGTTTTCTGCCAATGCCTCATTTAGGACCAGGATGCTTCTGAGTGTAGTAACATTTATGTCCTAGAATTACTTAGCTTGCTCTCTGCCTCTGTTGTAGCCATAATGAGAACAAGCTGCCAAGTGGAGCAAGACTTAATTCCCACCATGAGGACGGGTGGGAGAAATACTTCATAAGACTGTCCCAGAAATACCATCATAAACAGTTCAGCCACTGTACTCAATGACTTTCCTTCACCACTCTCTTAACCAAACTTGGAGTGTCTCTGCCCACCCTGACCAAATGCCCCTGAGAAAAAGAGCTGGTGTGGATGGCCTTGTGGTTCTGTTGGCCATATTCTATCTGTACAAAACACCTAGATATATTTCCTTCGAGATAGATCCATAGTTTTAATTTTGATATTTCCTGACAAATACATTCCTCCAGGAGCTCCCAACTGTCTTAATGTTAATGCCTTGCTAGAGGGCAAAACAACCTTAGCTTGACAATAGGGAGGACTCCAGGATCCTGTGAGTCTTCTTCAGCATAAGAATGTCCTTTTGGAATTTCCCTTATCTTTACTTCCCCCAACCCCAAAGTGTATAATCCCCTGCTCCTCACAATCCTGGGGCATCAGACAAAGGTGGCAGGAGCTCTTCTAGCCCATAGGTCCTGTCCTCTTGCTTTACAAAAAAACACCTCTTTGCACTGAAGATGTCTCAAGAATTCTTTCCTGGCCGTTGGCTCCGGACCTCACCAACAGTCCAAAAGTACATCACACTGTTCTCAGGAAATATCAAAATTAAAACTATGGATCTATCAGAATTAAAACCATCTCTGTAAGCATTTGGTTATTTTGCCAAAACGGAATCATGGTGTCCAGAAATTTCTAAGAAACTATAACCTAGTTCGTGTCTATGAATCAGTGTCTCTGTCACTATTTCACCTCTATCACAAATTTTCATATATATATTAACATAGGTCATAGCAAGTCACTTCTATGGAAAATAGTAAGTTTATTTCAAAGTATTATCAATATAAATTATGTTTATTCAGAATAGTGTTTATTTTTCTTACTAGTTTTATATACAAAAACATATGCTTCTCTTCTAAAGAAATTGATCAACATGAATATAAGAACAGCTTTTTAGAAACCTCTGGCACGTTTTATAATTGCATTGGTAATACTAAAATTCTCAGTAAATCCTCAAATGCTTGATTTAGAGCTTATTGATCTAGTGCTTATTCAATTATCACTAATACATTTTCTTTGCCTGCAGTGATGTGCAAACTGTGTCTTTTTAAAAAAAGAATAATAGTTTTTACAACACAGAAAATGGCCTTCTTTGTTTTTGCCAGTTGTCTTGATTAGGCTGGGTTCTATAGAGTGAAGCAATTTTAAAGGGTGAATTGGAATAATCTAGTTGCTTACTTTTAGTTCCCCAAAACATGTTCATTTAAAAAAGCATTTTATATTTGCTTATGACTATTATTTTCAAAAGGCTTTCATGTATATTAAATCATTGAGTCTAAAACCATTTTTTGTTTGTTTAAAACATAAGGAGACTGGAGACTCAGAAATGCTGAGTAATTGCTAAAGCTCATCTGGTTAATAAATGGCAGTTTCAAACTTGAATTCAGAGCTTTGACTTCAATACCTGTGATCTTTTGAAGACAAAAAGAGTTTTGTGAAGAAATTACACAGTTTTCAATATTTTCTTCTTGCCTTTGACTTTCAGAATTTTTGCTACAATATATGTTTGTGGGTCTCTTTGTGCTCATGCTATCTGGAGAATACTGAGCTTCCTAGATGTGTACATAATCATTCTTCACTAAATTTGGGGATGTTTCAGCCATAATTTCTTTGAGTTTTCTTTGAATTTTTTTCCCCTTCCTGCTCTCTTCTTTCCTTCTGGTGTTCCCACTGAGGTGATTTGATGTGGGGTTCAGGAGCAAATGGTCAAGAAAGAATTCTTGAGACATTTTCCATGCAAAAAAAGGTGTTTTATTAAAGCACAGGGACAGGACCCATGGGCTGAAAGAACTACATTATAAGTGTAAGGAGTGACTGATTTCTATCCTGTGAAGGGGAGGGTGACATTAGGGCCCCAGGAAATTGAGTCTATAGGCTTTTGGAGGTCTGGCTATTGATAAGATTGCTTTTTCTTGTAAATCATTAAGACAGTTGCAAGCTGATGGAGATTCCTGTCCTGCTTGACTCTGATTTGTATCAGCTGAAAGTTGTTTTTCCCCTTCCTTTGTTCTTGGGCAGCCAGGAGTGCCTGAGGAATGTTACACATATTCCCCCTGGGGCAGAGGGGTTGCCAGGTGTTAGCTAATACTTTGCCCTCAGCTTGCCTTTTGGTCCCTCATTACCATTTCATGCATGCTGGTGTTCTTAATGGTGTCCCATGTTTCTCTCTTCCTTGGCTTGCATAATTTCTATTAACCTATCTTAAAGAGCATCTGTTCTTTCTTTGGCCAGTTTAAATTTACTCTTTAACCTCTCTAGTGAATATTTTTATTTCATTTCTTGTAACTTTTCAACTGCATAATTTGCATTTGGTTCTTTTTAAGAATTATCTCTTATTGATATTCTCTATTTGATACTACATTATCAGCATACCTTTCTTTATTTCATTGATCTTGGTTTTTTGTTATTTATTTATTTTTAGTTCTGTGAACATATTTATAATGGTTACTTGAAAATCTGTTTCTGATAATTCTGACATCTGGTCTCTCATGTGCAATTTCTGTTGGCTGCTGGGTTTTTATTTATTTACTTTTTTAGTGTATGGGTTGTACTTTGTATGTCTTATGAATTTTTTGGGAAACTGGACATTTTCCATAGTGTTACAGCAACTCTGGGTACAGATCCCTCTCCCCTTGTTGGATTATTATTTTTATTGACTTTATTATTTGTTCAGTGACTGGATTATTTTAGTGAACTCTATTCTACCCTTTCCTGCCCCCAACTCCTATTACACTCTGTAACCTACAAGGGTAGAAACATTAGACTGGCAGAAGAACTACCTACAGAGGCCTGGCAGGCCAGAAAGGACTGGCATGATATATTCAGGGTGCTAAATGAAAAAAACATGCAGCCAAGAATACTTTATCCAGCTAGAGTGTCATTCAAAATAGAAGTGATAAAAAAGCTTCCAGGACAAACAGAAACTAAAAGAATTTGTGATCACCAAACCAACCCTACAAGAAATACTAAAAGGAATCCTTTAAGCAAAGAGAGAGCTCAAAAGTAACATAGATCAGAAAGGAACAGAGACAATACAGAAAAACAGTCACTTTACAGGTAATACAAAGGCACTAAATTCATATCTTTCAATAGTAACTCTGAATGTAAACGGGCTAAGTGCCCCAATCAAAAGGCAGAGAGTATCAGATTGGATAAAAAAACAAGACCCATCGATATGCTGTCTACAAAAGACTCATTTTAGATCCAAGACACCTCCAGAATGAAAGTGAGGTGGTGGAAAACCACTTATTATGTTAATGAACATCAAAAGAAAGCTGGGGTGGCAATCCTTATATCAGACAAATTAGATTTTAAACCAAAGACTGTAATTAGAGTGAGGAAGGAAACTATATCATAATTAAAGACTCTATCTAGTAAGAGGACTTAACAATTGTAAATCTTTATGTCCCTAACATGGGAGCAGGCAATTATATAAGCCAACTAATAACAAAATTAAAGAAAAACATCGATAATTATACAATAATGGTAGGGGATATTAACACCCACTCACTGCAATGGAGAGATCATCTAAACAGAAGATCAACATGGAAACAAGGGCTTTGAATGACACACTGAACCAGATGGACATCACAGATATATTCAGAACATTCCACCCTAAAGCAACAGAATACTCATTCTTCTTGAGTGCACATGGAGCATTCTCCAAAATAGATCACATACTGGGTCACAAATTGGGTCTCAACCAGTACCAAAAGATTTGGATCATTCCCTGCATATTTTCAGACCACAATTCTTTGAAGCTGGAACTCAATCACAAGAGGAAATTTGGAAAGAATTCAAATACATGGATGCAGCAAAGGCAGTCCTAAGAGGAAAGTATATAACAATACAAGCCTTTCTCAAGAAATAAGAAAGGTCTCAAATACACAACCTAACCCTACACCTAAAGGAGCTGGAGAAGGAACAGCAAATAAAGCCTAAACCCAGCAGGAGAAGAGAAATAATAAAGATCAGAGCAGAAATCAATGAAATAGAAACCAAAAGAACAGTAGAACAGATCAACGAAACTAGGAGCTGGTTCTTTGAAAGAATTAACAAGATTGATAAACCCCCGGCCAGACTTATCAAAAAGAAAAGAGAAATGACCCAAATCAACAAAATCATGAATGAAAGAGGAGAGATCACAACCAACACCAAAGAAATACAAACAGATATAAGAACATATTATGAGCAACTATATGCCAGTGAATTAGATAATCTGGAAGAAATGGATGCATTCTTAGAGATGTATAAACTACCAAAACTGAACCAGGAAGAAACAGAAAACCTGAACAGACCTATAACCACCAAGGAAATTGAAGCAGCAATCAAAAATCTCCCAACAAACAAAAGCTCAGGGCCAGATGGCTTCCCAAGGGAATCCTACCAAACATTTAAAGAAGAATTAAAACCTATTCTTCTGAAGCTGTTTCAAAAAATAGAAATGGAAGGAAAACTTCCAAACTTTCTATGAGGCCAGCATTATGTTGATCCCCAAACCAGGCAAAGACCCCACCAAAAAGGAGAATTACAAACCAATATCCCTGATGAACATGGATGCAAAAATTCTCACCAAAATACTAGCCAATAGGATCCAATAGTACATTAAAAGAATTATTTATCACGACCAAGTGGGATTTATTCCTGGGTTGCACGGGTGGTTCAACATCCACAAACCAATCAAAGTGATACACTACATAAATAAAAAAAAGGACAAGAACCATATGATCCCCTCAATAGATACAGAAAAACATTTGACAAAGTACAGCATCCTTTCTTGATTAAAACTCTTCACAGGGTAGGAATAGAGGGAACATACCTCAATATCATAAAAGCCATCTATGAAAAGCCCACGGTGAATATCATTCTCAATGGGAAAAAACTGAGAACTTCTCCCCTAAGGTCAGGAACATGGCAGGGATGTCCACTATCACCACTGCTGTTCAACATAGTACTAGAAGTCCTAATCTCAGCAATCAGACAACAAAAAGAAATAAAAGGCATCCAAATCAGCAAAGAAGTCAAACTCTCACTCTTCACAGATAACATGTTACTCTATATGGAAAACCCAAATGACTCCACCCCAAAATTGCCAGAAGCCATACAGGAATTCAGGAAAGTGGCAGGATATAAAATCAATGCACAGAAATCAGTTGCATTTCTATACACTTACAATGAGACAAAAGAAAAAGAAATTAAGGAGTCGATCCCATTTACAATTGCACCAAAAACCGTAAGATACCTAGGAATAAACCTAACCAAAGAGGCAAAGAATCTGTACTCAGAAAACCATAGAATACTCATTAAAGAAATTAAGGAAGACACAAAGCAATGGAAAAATATGCCATGCTCATGGGTTGGAAGAACAAATATTGTGAAAATGTCTCTGTTACCTAGAACAATCTATACATTCAATGCAATTCCTATCAAAATACCATCAACTTTTTTTCACAGAGTTGGAACAAATAATCCTAAAATTTGTATGGAACCAGAAAAGGCCCCAAATAGCCAAAGGAAAGTTGAAAAAGAAAACCAAAACTTGTGGCATCACAATGCCGGACTTCAAGCTCTATTACAAAGCTGTAAACATCAAGACAGTATGCTACTGGCACAAAAACAGACATCAATCAATGGAACAGAGTATAAAGCCCAGAAATGGACCCTCAGCTCTATGGTCAACTAATCTTTGACAAAGGAGGAAAGAATGTCCAATGGAAAAAAGACAGTATCTTCAACAAATGGTGTTGGGAAAATTGGACAGCCACATGAAGAAGAATGAAACTGGACCACTTCCTTACACCACCACAAAAATAGACTCAAGATGGATGAAAGACCTAAATGTGAGACAGGAGTCCATCAAAATCCTAGAGGAGAACAGGCAGCAACCTATGTGACCTCAGCCGCAGCAACTTCTTGCTAGACACATCTCCAAAGGCAATGGAAACACAGGCAAAGATGAACTATTGGGACTTCATCAAGATACAAAGCTTTTGCACAGCAAAGGAAACAGTCAACAAAACCAAAAGACAACCGACAGAATGGGAGAAGATATTTGCAAATGACATATCAGATAAAGGACTAGTATCCAAAATCTATAAAGAACTTACCAAACTCAACACCCAAAGAACAAATGATCCAATCAAGAAATGGGCAGAAGAGATGGACAGACATTTCTCCAAAGAAGACATCCAAATGACCAACAGACAGATGAAAAAAATGCTCCATATCACCTGGCATCAGGGAAATCCAAATCAAAACCACAATGAGATACCACCTCACACCAGTCAGAATGGCTAAAATTAACAAGTCAGGAAACGACAGATGTTGACGGGGATGTGGAGAAAAGGAGGCCCTCTTACACTGTTGGTGCGAATGCAAGCTCGTGCAGCCACTCTGGAAAACAGTTTGGAGGTTCCTCAAAAAGTTGGAAGTAGAGCTACCTTATGACCCACCATTAACACTACTGGGTTTTTACCCCACGGGTACAAATGTAGTGACCTGAAGGGGCACGTGCACCTCAATGTTTATAGCAGTCATGTCCACAATAGCCAAACTATGGAAAAAGCCCAGATGTCCATCAACAGATGAATGAATAAAGAAGATGTGGTGCATGTATACAATGGAATATTACTTAACGATCAAAACATTTAAAAATCTTGCCATTTACACCTATGTGGATGGAACTAGAGGGTATTATGCTAAGCGAAATAAGTCAATCAGAGAAAGACCATTATCATATGATTTCACTCATGTGGAATTTAAGAAACAAAGCAGAGGATCATAGGGGAAGAGAGGAAAAAATAAAACAAGACAAATCCAGAGAGTGAGAAAAACCGTAAGATATTCTTAATCATAAGAAACAAACTGAGGGTTGCTGAGGTGGGGGCATGAGTTAACTGAGTGATAGAAATTAAGGACACTATGTGATGTAATGAGCACTTGGCATTATTATATAAGACTGATGAATCACTGACCGTTACCTTTGAAACCAATAATACATTATGTTTTAATTAATTAAATTTAAATTAAAAAATGGGGGAAAAAGATGTTCATGAACTAATATATTTTTTACTTGCTGATCACCCTTAGGACCATTGTCAGAGACTTTAAGTGTTTTTTTTTTTTTCAGTTTTCATCATTTTCACTGAGAAGTGGGTCAACAGCACTTCTTTATATTGTCATGTGGTAAGATAATCCACTGTACATAATTTTGATGTTTATTTGTAGATAGGGCTAAAGTGAAATGAGAACTGATGTGAAATGTTGGGGTTTGGTAATGAACGGTCAAGAAAGAGTTCTTGAGATGTCTTTGGTGCAAAAAAAGGTGGTTTTACTAAAGCACGGGGACAGGACCCATGGCAGAAAGAACTGCACTGGGATTGTGATGAGTGACTGATTGTATACTTCCAAGTTCGGAGGGGATTAGGGAAGCTTTAAGTCCCTAAGGAATCTGGAAGCAAGGTTTCCAGGACTTCGAGGGACCATTTACTATTGTCTATTAAAACCTTAGTCATGGGGCGCCTGGATGGCTCAGTCGTTAAGCGTCTGCCTTCAGCTCAGGTCATGATCCCAGGGTCCTGGGATTGAGTCCCACATTGCGCTCCCTGCTCGGCAGGAAGCTTGCTTCTCCCTTTCCCACTCTCCCTGCTTGTGTTCCCTCTCTCGCTGTCTCTCTCTCTCTGTTAAAAAATAAATAAAATATTTAAAAAAAAAAAAAACCTTAGTCATGGGGTGCCTGGGTGGCTCAGTCATTAAGCGTCTGACTTCAGCTCAGGTCATGATCCCAGGGTCCTGGGATTGAGCCCCGCATCAGGCTCCCTGCTCAGCGGGGAGCCTGCTTCTTCCTCTCCCACTCCCCCTTCTTGTGTTCCCTCTCTCACTGTGTCTCTCTCTGTCAAATAAATAAATAAATAAAATCAAAAAAAAAAAAAAAACCTTAATCATGAGACCCTTCAGATGTACATCAGTGGGCCATATGCTTGGAGGATGATTGCTAGCATATATCTTGGGGTAGGGTATAGACAAAGGAAGTTTCCAAAGGGATTTTTTACGTAAAAGAAGACTTTCATGATCCTGGAAGTCCGGCTACTGTCAAGCTAAGTTTGCCTTTTGTCTCTAGCAAAGTATTAACATTGAGGCAGTTGAGTTCCTGGAAAAAGGTCACCTTGTCTATCTCAAATACTTGTCAGTGGGCTGCAAAGGAAAGTTAATTTTTTCTCTATTTCTTTTGCCTTTGTTCTCCACATCAAGAATTACTAATTTCATTAGAAGCCAAAAAAAAAAAAAAAAAAACAGGTACTGTAAGAGAGTTTTGCATATAGTTCTGGGTGAATGATGTAATTTGTTAACTTAGATATGCTTCTATGCTTTCAGTGCAAGTGAAAATACATGAAAATATAGAGTTTGAATCTCTAATTATAAATATAAATATGCAAATTGCAAACTATTTGTGGGAATTTAAATATCCTGTCATTTTTTTGGCAGAATGATGACTAAGGTAAGACAAACCAATTTATTTATTTATTTATTTATTTTTAAAGATTTTATTTATTTGACAGAGAGAGAGACAGCGAGAGCAGGAACACAAGCAGGGGGAGCGGGAGAGGGAGAAGCAGGCCTCCCGCTGAGCAGGGAGACAGATATGGGGCCCTATCCCAGGACCCTGGGATCATGACCTGAGCCGAAGGCAGACGCTTCACCGACTGAGCCACCCAGGAGCCCCGACAAACCAATTTAAATAAAAGAAATTATTCTAAGTGACAATAGATGTAAAAATCAAGTGTTTTATGTATAAATTTGGTATTTTTCTTTTTCTAAACTTTTGCCAGTTTTTTAACTACAATAACTACAATACTGAAATGCAATCACCAGAATAATTATTTTAAGTTGAGATTAAGGTTTTGGGAAATATAAATGTTTGTATAAATATCAAAGCTATTCTGCTAAATGCCCAAAAGGGCCTTCTCTTTTGCATAAATAAAAGCAACAAAACCAGAGTAAGTTCTTAAAAGTTATTCCAGAGAACAATAGTATCTGATTTTCTTACAGTTTTCTAGTTACAAATTTATTTTTATAGATCAGTGGCTCAGCCATGCTTTAGACTGCTAACAGAAACACGTCCTAAGTGATTCCGTGACAAGAGTGATGTGTAGAAATAATTTTTCTATTAGTTAGTCTTTTCTAGTTAACTTTTTATTTGGAAGCCAACAGAAAATATTGCATAAGAAGTTAATTATAAAAGTAAATAATGAGTGATACAGGTGCCATGTAGTTTTCTAACTATCCAACATTCTATCTTCTAAAGGTACCCAACATGTTGCTTTTCAGAGAATGGGAAAAATAAATAACAATTTAGACAAAATTACAGATAGTTTGCTTGTGGGAACATGGCACTTTGAAACTACATAGAATTTAAACAGATATTTCCCTACTCCAGTTCTAAACTCATTGTCATTATAGAGCCAAAGATAAATCAGCATGAACCAGATGTGTGTGACATCTAATAAAGGACTATATTTCCAACTTCTCTAATATTAAAGTTTCACTTTCTTAAATCAGAATCAATAAACACATTAAAACATTATTCTATTTTAAATCCAGTATAAATACTATATCAGTCACTTTTCAGACTACATTAAACTAGTAGATTTGTTTATTTGATAGAATCAACTCCAATAGATATAAATTTTAAGGAAAAAAAAAAACCCTATAGTGGGGTGCCTGGGTAGTTCAGTCAGTTAAGCAACTGCCTTCAGCTCAGGTCATGATGCCAGGGTCCTGAGATCGAGTCCCGTGTAGGTCTCCCTGCTCTGTGGAGAGCCTGCTTCTCCCTCTCCCTCTGCTCCTCCCCCAGCTCAAGCTCTCTCTCTCTGTCAAATAGATAAATAAAATCTTAAAAAAAAGTCTATAGTAAATCATTTATTTGAGAATCTAAGAGAGAGCAGAATGAATTTTTAATATCAAATCAATGTCTAATGGAGGTATATATAAAATAAAATTAAGAAATTATAAAACATAATTCATTAAACAAGTACTTATTGAGTATTTACTACTGGTACTGGTCTAAATACTTTCCTTTACTCGTTGTTACTCTCATTTCCATATATTTTGGAAATGCTTATGCAAATCCATACTGTAGTTTGCTCCAGTGAGATCTCTGAATTCAAGCAATTCCTCCTTTGTTACATTGACCTGTGCTTTAAGGATAATGTTCTTCTGGGGCCTAATATAAACTGAATTCCAGAAGAAAATAATGAATTAAACGATGAGGTTCTTCTCTTTAGCTTCGGGAAATTTAAAATACTAGCTAACAGTCAAATGGCTGTTTCCATGTTCCAGACATTGTTCTAATGATTTCATATATTAACTTGTTTAGTGAGCTCAGCCAGCCCTATGCTGTGGGTCATAATTACCTCCATTTAAAAGGAGATGCTATGTCCCTTTCCCAAAGTCATACAGCAGAGTCATAAAGCCCAGGTAGTCTGGCTGCAGAGGCCCTGCTTCTCCTCTGCACCGTACAGTGTGTGACCTCTGACACAATCTCTGTGGTTCTGATGCCTTCATTTCTTGTCATTCTGGAAGCCGTCTTTTCATGACTCCACTTCCCATTTTGTATTTGGTAGTTATTTAAACAAAAAGAGGAGAAGAGTTTCTCTCATTTTATCAGTGCAAAGCCTAACTTTACCAGCTGTCTAGCCTAACTCCTCCTACACAGTTTCTAAGTGAAGAGGAGGAGTAATGTTTTCAGGCCATTCTCATGGAAAGTGACGTAGGATTTATAATTATTTCTCTGAATTTTATCCATATAGCTACTTAATTGGATTTTTGGACTTTATTATTCAAGTTGGGTACTTATAATGATGAAAATAGCCTTTTCTGCATCCTTTTATTGCTTTAACTTTGGTCTAAGACACCCTCATCTTTTGCCTGGAGTCATATTGTAATAGTGTCCTACTTCTTCCTACATCCACCCTAGTTCCTTATTAGTCTACATGCAACACCCTTGCTAGTGTAATCCTGTCAGGGCAGATGACATCATTCCCGCTCAAACTCCACAGTGAGTTTGCATATACAGTATGTCCCCCCTCCACGGGAATGAGGCCCAACACCCCCAGGGGATGCCTGAAACTACGGAGCGTACCAAAACCTTATGTATACTATGTTTTTTCCTATATGTACATACCTATGATGAAGTTTAATTTATAAAATAGGCACAGTAAAAGATTAGCAATAATAACTAATACAAAAATAGAGAAATTATAACAATATGCTGTAATAGAAGTTATGTGAATGTGGTCTCTCTTAAAATATCTTATTGTACTATAGCCACCTTCTTGTGATGATAAAATGCTCATGTGCTGATGGGGCACCTGGATGGCTCAGTCGGTTAAGCGTCTGCCTTTGGCTCAGGTCATGATCTCAGGGTCCTGGGATGGAGCCCTGCTTTGGGCTCCCCGTGTAGTGGGGCGTCTGCTTCTCCCTCTGCCCAACCCTACTACCCTACTTGTGCTCTGTCTCTCTCAAATAAATAAATAGAATATTTTAAAAAAAAATGCTCATGTGTTGAGATGAAGTGAGGTGAATGAGGTAGACATTGTGACCTAGCATTAAGCTACTATTCTGACACATTGTCAGAGGGAAGATCATCTGTTTCTGGATCACAGTTGTCTGTGGGTAACTGAAACTGCAGATAAGAGAGGACTACTGTAAATGAGAAAAAAAAAAAAAATCTGCCCCTTTTCCTCCATCCTGTTCCTCTCCTGCTATCCTTATTACAATTCCTTTGTGCTTGCCAGGCCAGCTCAGGAGTCAGGGCATTTGCTCCTTGCTCTTTCATCTGCCTGGAATGCATTTCTCCCCAATATCCACATATTTCACTCCCTCTTTGCCTTCAGGTTTTAAAGTTATCTCCTCAGCAACACCTTCCCTCTCCATCTCTGTCCAAAATATTATACCCTTATCTCTGCAATTTCTCTCTCCCTTCCTGATTTATTTTTTCTTTAGAAAACATCAGTATCTGATACACCATATATTTTGTTTAGTTATCTTACTTCCTTCAGCATGAAAGCTTCAGCACGAAAAACAAAGACCATCATATAGTAAGAGCTTAAAACATATTTACTGAATGAATCAAGGATGAACTATTTAGACAGACACAATACCAAATAGGCTGACCCACTCTAAGACAGTAGATTTCAAATCAATTTGAAAAAAGTCAGTTTTACCTATTCAGGCAAAAACAAAAGTCAGACTAATTGTTCAATTCTTATTTAACATTTTTTTGGTAGTTTTTTTGGCTGTTATACTGCTGCTGAGGTTGGTTGGTCCAGGGGAGTACTTAGGAACCATGAGGTGCATGTGTGTACAGCACCTGAACTGTCCCGTCCTAGACTAGGACTGTCCCACCTTTGATCTCATCTCTCTTCCACCCTGCTTATCAAATTCGCACCAGTAGTCCAAATCGCTGACTGCCTGTAAGGAAAAAACAACTATTTCCTTCACCCTATAGAACCCTTTTAAGAACAGTCTACTAAATACTTATCCATTTTTTCCCCCTTGCAAGTACTTAGGGGTCCTGTCATGCTCCAAGCTTCCCACCACCCCAGAAAGAAACAAAGACAAAACAGACAGAAGCAAAACAGGTCTTTCTCTTTTCCATTTTTACCATACTTTGCCATGGCTCCACAGCTCTGAATGTGCCCTTGCCTTGGTCTTGATTTTCTTCTTCTTTTATCTCCATTTTCTAGGTAAATATTCCCTCTCAACCTGTAGGAAACATGTTGGTTTTGTTTACCAGTGGATACCTTAACAACTAGTCTGGGGTTTGGAAGGTGCTAGGGGATTCATATTTGGTGACTGACAACCTTCAATGCATCCTTTAGGCCTCAGGAGGACTTGGAGGCTAAGGTCCTTCTTTTTTGAATTGTACTTATCATGGTGTGGCAAATATTCACTATACGGATTTTAACTTCCTAAACTTGAAACTTTTGAGAACAGTAATTTTTTTTTTTAAACATTCCTGGCTTTATACTTTGTGATCAGTAAATATTAGCTAAGTGAAAGAACAAGTGTTAGAATCACATGCAAAAAGCCAGAATCACATGGAAAAGAATATATTTTCCGATATGATAGAACTTTAAAATTATTTCAGATTGTGACAGGAAATTTATGATTAGCCTGCCTAAAAAAAACATTCCAATAACGTAAGTTTTACATAAAAATATCACCTTGTATAAACATGTGTGATTTTCCAAAATGTAACTGATTATCTATATATTGAGCACAAAAGAGAAAGGAAAAGTGGAATAAATAGAACTAAATAGAGTGGTAAGGAGAGAAAACATTAAAAATATTAGAATATATCAAACTCTTAAAGTGAGAGAAAAATTATGAGGTTTGAGACTAAGAATCAAATGCAGAGGGTTTGGCATAAAGAGAAATGTGACAACGGTTCATCTGTATAGGAATTAAAAAAAAAACAAAAACAAAGCCCTGTCCATGTTTCTTTTATTTAAAACAAAAAGTAAGGTACAATTGATTACATTTTATTTTAGCATAAGTCTTGGCTTTACATAACACCAAAAGTTTGTCAAAACCATTTTAATATTCTTGAGACTAAAAGTTATAATTTTAATTATTTTGCCTGCAAAAATAAGAAAAGCACTATTTTTTTAAACAAAGACTAAGCTTTATGAACATCATGCTTTATTTCAACAATATTCGTAGCTTTAATGTGTAAAACTCAGCCCTTATCTCATTTTCCACTGGGTATTATCTGCATTATAGAAATTCTTTAACAGAGGAAGTGTTTTTCACTGTGTAGCTTTTCAATTATATTAATTCATAGGAATGTCAGAACTATAATTTTATATAACAATCTTTGAGCAAAACTAAATTCAAATTCACATATGCTTTACACAGATATTTTAAATAATCAGAATCAAGTGTTCCTACTCCAATCATCTTTCCGTTCATCACATTACTAAACACAACTTTTAATTTCCTTTTATGATGAAATCTAAGAATCTTCATCAGGGATATAGGGTTTTTAGCAAGCACCTTTGATGTGCAAAACCCTGGGTTAGGAACCAAGAATATAAACAAAAATGTGTTTCAGCCCTTGACTGCCATTATTCAAAGAAGAAATACATAGACACATAAAGTGCAGTATAACCTGGTATGTATAAACCTGTGGTTAAGCTCTTACAAGATCCAAGAAAACATAAAAGTAACCCCTCTTCAGTGGCAGGGAGAAAGCTAGGGTTCTAGACAAAGAATTGCTCAAAACAATTGGGTAAGAAAGGATAAAAGTGGGTGCGCCTGGGTGGCTCAGTCGGTTAAGCATCTGCCTTCGGCTCAGGTCATGATCTTGGGGTCCTGGGATGGAGACCTAAGTCAGGCTCCCTGCTCAGTGGGGAGTCTGCTTCTCTCTCTGCCCCCCACCCCCCGCTTGTGCTCTCTCGCTCTCTTAAATAAATAAGTAAAATCTTAAAAAAAAAGAAAGGATAAAAGTGGAGACTGGTGCAAGTACAGTGTGGCTGAATCTCAGGTATGGCGGGAGTTGTGGATGGAAAAGGTGCCCTGAAGATATATTGGAGCAAACTTTGAAAGGCTGAATTCCATGTGTCTGGTGCTCAACTGAGCTGAAAGCAAGAGAGTTGAGCTGACAGGTATCTGAGTAGCTGATTAAAGGATTAAAGGTACAAGCCCAAAATGAAAGAGTTAAGCTTTTAATCACTTATTGTGATGATATAAGCAAGAAGCTAAAACTAGAGAAGTGTGACTCCCTCTGTTCCATTTTCCCCCATGGAATTGTGCACAGGTCAAGGGTCAGGTGCATCAGTGCAGACATGGGTTGGGTTCATCTCACTGTCAAGGGAACCCAACAAAAGACTCCTGAAATCAGGGGAAGAATGAGAGGGATGGGTTTGGAGTAGAAAAATACTGGGTCTTGGGTCAGAGTAGAGGAAAATATCTGCAAGTTTTCTCCCTACTCTTCCCCATAAGGAGGCCTCTGCAGAGGTTCCTGAAAAGGATGTTGGCCCAAGGCCTTACCAAAAGAGATCTAGGATGAAGACACTTGAGCTAGGAACGCAACACTGCAAAGAGTGTGACTAGTCATGGGAGGGTAGGGTGGAGGCTGAATCTTTGACTAAAACTTCCTTCAGGGACTGCAGTGCTTTGGCTGTGCTCCAAGTCTGGCATATGGTGGTGGTGGTGGTTGGGGTAGAGGGAAGCAGCTTTCTCCTGTGAGGCCTGCCAGGTAAAGTCTTTGTAATTGCCTATGTTTGAGCCTGAAAAATCATATAGAGGTTTATAACCAGGAGTTGGGTTCCTCACTGTGGTAAGGGCAGTGTATATGTTAGGATGTAGACGGTGGGGAAGTAGGAACAATTTTGAAGCCTGAGATTTGCCTGATAAGATAAAAGTTTCTGGAAAACCATCCTGATGACAATTTGAGAATGAACTAGTTGGGGAGTGCTACAGAGAAGAAGAGTGATTAGGAGACCATCTCAATAATTTAAATCCATCTTTTAAACCTAGGAAAACCCTTTGTCCAACCAAGAAGAGCCTCCTAGAACAATTTTGAAGGCGCTTCTCAGTCACTAAGTCCAGACCTGAGGATTCTAAGACACCGTTGTGTCAACTCCTTTGTATTAAATAATAGGAAACTTGGAATTACAGGACTAGGTTTGCTTCTTTGCCCACATCTATAATTGTCGCTGCTTCCTTTTCATCAACTAATGGTTGAGAAGTGGGAATTGGGGTCCAGAGTTCTCACATATCTATTAAGGATTCCTATTTGATATATTTTTTTGCATCTCTCAGACCTTCTTTCAATATTTGATAAAGAGAAAGTAGAATCAGTGGAATTTTTGTATAACTTTAGTGTTCTGAGATCAACTGTGTAGTGGATTTCTAGATACTTGTTTTTGCAATTGAAATGACTAAAAGTATTTGGTTCAGGATATTGTGTTTATTTTAAAAAGCAGCAAAGTTACAGATGTGAAAACATAAGTTATTATGAATATTAATGAGTTGATATATTTATACACATATTCATATTTGAAGAAATATTAGTGACTAGTAATAGTCTAAAATATATATTATTTTTAGAGTTGCTATGGTAACTTGTTTTCTTAGAAAATCCAATAGATGTATGGAAACCTGCAGTGATTGTTTATCAGCTATTTGAGAAATAGCACCGCATTTTATTTTTTTAAAGTTCTGTTTATTCATTGACTTTATTGTAAATTATCATACATTTTCTCAGTATGAAGCATTTTCAATTAGCATCAATTCAAAGGAAAATGCAAAGCATTAACAATTAGTGTCCATAAAAGTAATTTTAGAACATTGTATTTTTTCCAGTTATCTGTAAAATATTTATTGTTAAAATATTTTTGCAGGAATATGTCCAAAATAATAGAAATGCTATGTATAATTCTTGTTTTTCATAAAGACCCAAAGCTATTTTCTAATTGCAGTTATTGTCAAGGTTATACTATTGGACTAACCAAGATGAAGTACAGAGTTTGGGTTACATCAATTAGCTTTTGCTTTTTAAAAAAGTATCCCAAAATTTAATGGCTTAAAACAACCATCATTTATCAACTCATGATTCTTTGGTTTGGGAATTTTGTCTGAGTTTAGCTGGGCCATTCTTCTATTGACCTTGCCTTGCTCACTCAAGCAGCTGTGATTAGCTGTTGGGTTCCTAAGGGCTTGTTTAGTCTTAGACCTCGCTTATGTGTCTTATGGATGCCTTGAATATATCTCGTGGTGATTGCATTTCACATGCTACAAGAGAGGCAGGGCCAATGAGGAAACATTCTTCATTTCTCCTTGTGCCACATTTGATATAGTCCCATTGACCAAAGCAAGTCACAGAGCCAATCTCAGAGTCGGTGAGAGTAAATGCCCAAGGGCATAGAACAAGAAGAGGAATTATGATGGCCATCTTGTGAGCTATAGGTCCCATTTCACTCTCTGGATGCATTAATTTTTATCTCTTTCATGTGGAAAATGTACTCGCTCTCCTTTAAAAGTTGAATCTTATGAATTCATCATCTAAATCAAGCCCAGATGCAGATGAGAGTTCTTGGAAGAAATTCCTCAGTGATCTTTTCTGGTGTAACTACATTTTGTGTGGTGGCTAGTTTCAAATACAAGATAGGGCAATCTCCAATGTATAAGAACTTTCATATTTCTGTTTATGTTATTGCTGAAGTCCCAGTACCCAAAGCAATCACATGACCAAACTTGAGTAAGTATAGATGACTATTCAAAAATGAGGACAAGGGGCTAAGTTACGGTGACAATTTTGCAAACAATTTGCCATGGTGAAGTAGGAGGAAGTAGGGAAAATCAACTGAAGGAAACCATGATCTTGGGAGATTGTATTATAAGAATCTTGTATGTATCATGTTAATGCATTTAAGATATTTTTGTAGGTATCTAGAAGTGGTTTTAAAAAAGAAAGAAGTAAAATATTTTCCAAGAGGAATTTGTGGGTGGAAGAACGTCCCTTTTTTGTATTATAAGAGAGATTTACCTTTTTTGAATATTCTTTCTTCTCTTGGTTGCTGACTCCTGTGTCATTGCATAGCATTATTGAAACTTGTGTGTTCCACATTTTAGGGCCCATGAATATTTCCCCAAATAGCTTTATCTGGAGGGCCCATCTGTTTATAGTCCCAACACAGACCTTGAGTTTCTTTCTTTTTTTTTTTTTAAGATTTTATTTATTTAACAGAGAGAGACACAGCGAGAGAGGGAACACAAGCAGGGGAGTGGGAGAGGGAGAAGCAGGCTTCCCGCGGAGGAGGGAGCCCGATGCGGGGCTTGATCCCAGGATCCTGGGATCGTGACCTGAGCCGAAGGCAGATGCTTAATGACTAAGCCACCCCGGCGCCCCACAGACCTTGAGTTTCTTATTAACATTCTGGCACAGGCAGCAAAATCATTGCAGCATTTGCCTAAGTAAAATGAAAAAACAGCTTTGAGATGGGAGAAAATATTTGCAGGCCATATACCAGATAAGGTGTTAATATCCAAAATATATAAGGAACTCATAACTCAATTGTAAAAACCCACAAATAATCCAATTAAAAAGGTAGGGAGAGGACCTGGAAACATTCTTCCAAAGAAGGTAGACATCTAAATGTCCAACAAGTATATGAAATGATGCTCAACATCTGAATATCAGAGAAATGCAAATCAGAGCCACAATGAGATATTACTTCACACCTGACAGGATGACTATTATGAAAAAGATGAGATAATAAGTGTTGGTGAGGATGTGGAGTAAAGGGAATCCTAGTGCACTGTTGGTGGGTATGTAAATTGGTACAGCCACTGTGGAAAACAGCATGAACTTTCCTCAAGAAGTTAAAAGTAGAGCTACCATATGATTCAGCGATCTCATTTCTGAGTATATATCTGAAGGAAATGAAATCACTATCTCAAAGATATCTGCAACCCCATGTTTATTGAGGCATTATTTACAATAGCTGAGACATGGAAACAACCTGTGTGTTCAATGACAGAGGAATGGATAAAGAAGTGGTATATATATACAATTGAATTTTTTCAGTCTTAAAAAAAAAAAAGGAAATCTTGCCATTTGTGACAACATGGATGGGTCTTGAGGGCATTATGTTAAGTGAAATAAGTCAGACAGAGTAAGGCAAATACTAATTTACATGTAGAATCTAAAATAAAACCAAACTCATACAGAGAGTGGAATGGTGATCTCCAGGGACTGAGGGTGGGGGAAATGAGAAGGTATTGGTCAAAGGGAACAAACTTCCAGTTATAAGATGAATAAATTCTGGGAAATCTAATTTTCAAGTAAGTGACTATAATTTACACTACTGTAATACATACTTGAAAATTGCTAAGGGAGTACATCTTAAATGTTCTCACCACACACAAAAATTGTAATTATGTGAGATGATAGATATGTTAATTAACCTTATTTTTTGATCATTTTACAATATATATCTGTATCAAAGCATCACATTGTATACATTAATCTTATACAATGTTAAATGTCAATTATATCTCAATAAAACTGGGAAAAAAACAAAGTATATCTACAAGTAGAGATTATTTTAAATTTATCAGAGGTTTTCTCTTATTTGTATAAATTTTTTAACTATGTAAAACACTAGGAAAATAGATATTTTCATGAGAAAATATCAATCCAACTTTTTCAAAGAGAAAAATAGGTATGAAGTAATAAGTGAAAGAAATTAAAAGTTTATAAAATATACTTTTTAAAAAACATAAAAATTTTAAAGATTTACACATCCAGATTACTTTTAAGGAAAGATAGTTCACAATGTAAAATTGTTTTAAAGAATGGAAAAGTTGGAAACTTAATCATTTATTTTTTAAGCTATGATAACTCTGAAACCAAAACTCTACAAAGATAGCAAATGAAAATGAAAATATAGATAAAATTAATTTGTGTATATAGGTTCAACATTCCT
Organism: Phoca vitulina; assembly: GCF_004348235.1. NCBI lineage: Eukaryota > Metazoa > Chordata > Mammalia > Carnivora > Phocidae > Phoca > Phoca vitulina. The sequence goes on along the minus strand of NW_022589711.1, from coordinate 22,062,066 downwards.
AAATAAAGTATCCTCGAATTCACATCAGGAATGCTTTAAAAGAAAACTGTTTCCTGAAGAAGTAAGTATTTATCTGAAATGCAAGATTGATCCACATTAGAAAGTGTTATCAATGTAATCCACTCCAGAAGGGATTAAAAGAATAAAACATATGATAAATTCCATGGATTTCCCAAGATATTAACAGAATTCACGGCACACTGGTAATGCTCTCAGAAACAAGGATGCTTCAAAAACTTGGAAATAGAACTACCATATATGATCCAGCTATTGCACTTCTGGTATTTGTCAGAAGGCAACAAAAACACTAACTCAGATAGATATCTGCACCCTCATATTCCCTGCAGCACCACATCTAAGACATGGAAACAATCTAAGTGTATATTGATGAATGAATGGATAGGGAAGATGTGATATTATTCAGACATAAAAAAGAAGAAAATCCTTCCATATCATAACATGGAAGGACCTTGAGGGCATTATGCTGAGTGAAATAAGTCAGACAGAGAAAGACAAATGCCATATGATCTCAATTATATGTGGAATCTAAAAATAGCAATAACAACAAAATCAAATAGATACAGGGAATAGATTGGTGGTTCCCACAGGCTGGGGGTGGGCAAAATGAATGAAGGTAGTCAAAAGGTACAAATCTCCAGTTATAAAATAAGTAAATTTGGGGGATGTAATGCATATACATCATGGTGACTATAGTTAACGATACTGTATTGTATATTTAAAAGTTGCTAAGAGAGTAGATCTTAAAAGTTCTCATCATAAGGAAAAAAATAACAATGTGTGGTGATGGATGTTAACTAGACTTTTTGTGGTGATCATTTTGCAATATATACATACTTTGAATCATGTAGTACACCTGAAAATAATGTTATATGTCAATTATGTCTCAATAAAAAAAGGAAGATATAAGAATAGCCAAAAAGTACATGAAAAGGTGTTCCTTAGTCATTCAGAAACATCATTAATAATCATAAAAATGCAAATTAAAGCCATAATGATGTATTTCATACCCACTAGAATGAGAAGAAAGAAAGAAAGAAAGAAAGAAAGAAAGAAAGAAAGAAAGAAAGAAAGACAGAAAGAGGGTACCTGGGTGGCTCAGTCGTTAAGCGTCTGCCTTCAGCTCAGGTCATGATCCCAGGGTCCTGGGATCGAGTCCCACATCAGGCTCCCTGCTCGGCAAGAAGCCTGCTTCTCCCTCTCCCTCTCCCCCTGCTTGTGTTCCTGCTCTTGCTATCTCTCTCTCTGTCAAATAAATAAATAAAATCTTTAAAAAAAAAAAGTCTTTAAAAAAAAAAAAGAAAGAAAGACAGAAAGAAAGAAAAAGAAAGAAAGGTTATAAATAAACTTTCACAATTTTGAGAAAACATATATAGCTGAAATTTACATTAAGTGTATTTGTCAAATAGTAGAATCATTCTAATTAAAGTCAGGAGTAGGAAAAAGATTCAACTGTTTTTGCTAACATTCAAGATGATAGTGGAGATCCTCCCAGATACTTTAAGGAAAGGAAAAGACATGTGAACTATAAATATTGGAAAGAGAAAGTTAAAATTATCATTTTCAGATGATGTGCTTGTTTCCGTAGAAAACTCAATACACTGAGCTAACAATGTGATTTAAGACGGTCTAGCAGGGTGGCCAGAAACAAGATCAAAATAAGAAAATCAATAGTGTTCCTATACAGCAAGAGTAACCATTTAGAAAATGTAATAGAATAGAGGTCCCAAAACAATTGAGAAAAAAATTATGGAATGTCTAGCAATATACCCAATAAGAAGTTCATAAGTCCTTTATGGGGAAAATTATAAAGCGCTATTGAAAGAAATAAAAATAGTTCTAAGTGAATGGAAATATAAACCAATTTAAAAGATACAAAACTTTTAAAGATATCAGTTGTATTCCATGTTAGTCTATAAAGCTGTTACTATCCCAGTCAAAATTGCAACAGTTTCTTTTTTGGAAATTTAACAGAGTCTTGAATACTTCTTACATCTGTAGATAGAAGTGTGATTGTGCAAGTATATGCCGGACAAATTTTAGAGAGAAGAAAATGCAGGGCTGGAAAGAGGGGAAGTACTTGAAATCTTCCTCCCAGCTCTCAAAAAATTTTTAAAGTATTGTAATGAAAACAATATCAGAACTGATGGACAAATCAAGCAGTGCAACATTATGGAAAATCAAGAAATAAACACATGAGTAGATGAACATTTAGTATGCAGTGATCGTGGCTTTCAAATTGCGAAAAATGATGGAATATTTAATTAGTAAAATTGGGACAATTCTTAACTCATTTACAGAAACATTAAAATGAGTTCTCAATTTCAACAAGTATTAAAACAGAGATAAAAAAAAGTCTAAAGTATTTGAGGAAAAAATTAGAATATATTTAGGGCCCTTTTATTTTCTTCTATAATGCCAAAGATTGAAGAATAAATTTTTACTTCTGTCATAGGAAAGGCCTTCTGACATAAGATAAAAAGTTCGTAGAAAAAAATTGAAAAACTGAAAAGGCAATACAACTTAGAGAAGGATTCATTTTGAAAATAAGATTATTATGACTTCAGACAAGAGGCAACATTTGAATTAAGCTTTAATTTGGATTTTGAACAGAAGAAAATCTGGAACAGCTTATGTAAAAGAATTGGGACATAAAATTATAGTCAGGTTTGAAAACTTGTTCAGAGTGGCTAGATTTCAAAATGTCCAGTGAGTCTATATGCTAGGACTTGGGTAGTGAAGGAAATTTTTCCAATTCCCCATCTGATTTCTCTACTAAAAAATTCTAAAACCACACCTGTATTCAATTTATCTTAGTAATACTATTTAGCAATACACTAAATTATGATTTTGAAAATAGACCCATTTATTTACATTATAGGTTTAGTTGGAGAGTTTACTTGTGCATAAAAACAAAAACAAAACCAAACAAAAGCAATTGGATGGTATATGATTTTATATGGATTTGGCAGTGAGCTTCAGAATATTCCCTTTATCAAATGGGTCAGTCTTTGGTTATGATAACAATTTAGAAATTAGCATAATTAGACAAACAATTTAGCAGTAAGTTAAGATCGGACTGGCTAATATTTTTATATTATTATTTGCAACATGTGTCAGCCTTATGACTCATGGCTCAGCTACCTTTTGTAAAGGCTTCTTTGGCATTCTGTTTCTTTATATTACATATATTTAGGTAATTGAATTAAACTTGAATTTAACTTTTTGTGGTCTTGCAAAACATTAAATTTACATATGTTGTGCCTACATTGTGCATTTAAGCAGTAGCTAAAATTCTATAGAAAAATGAGTTCACAAATATAAAATCTTGACATCACCAGAAACAGTACCTGAATGTCATTTTCTCATAGGCTCACCAGTTTTTGGAGTTATTTCTATTTGCCTGTTTCTGATGATATATTTAGGCATAAAAAGTAATATTAATACCATAAAGTATATTAATCTTAAATTTTAAACACCCAAACATATCTAACAATTACTATATACCTGTAATTGTTCTAAACATTTGAGAAATGTTAACCCAGGTAATTATTGTAAGCTACCTATGAGATCAGTTCTAGTATTCTGTTTCTGATGAGGAAGCTGAGACAGAGAATTCAATACTTTGCTTACTTCTTACTGCGCTCAAAGTGGTGGATCTTGGATTACAGCCGAGCTAGGCTGGCTATCTATAATCTGCTCTTAGATCCTGCTACACTACTGTTTTATGCTGTGATAGAAAATTCAACTGTTAAATTTATTGGGGGGCGGGAGCATACATTCTGAGGAAATGTCAGTTACACTCTTTTGTTTTCCTCAGTAGGTATATTTTTCTACTTTTTAAATTTTTAAAACATTATATAAATTTATTTCACTGCCTCTTTAGGGTTAACTGCATTATCTACTAGATACTGTAGAGGTCACTCTAAAAATTTAATATAATTGAGAAATATACACATTTCATAAACTAATTTTATCTTTTGGGTAATAAGCTAGAAAAAGTTTTATAATGCTTTCAGAAAATTTTATTTTCTATTTATTATTCTTTCCTTTCTTAACTTATTTTTATGTACACATAAGGCACAACTTGTTAAGCTAAGTTTTAAACAAATGTCTCAAATGCCATTCTAATATAAATGCAATAACAGATAACCTGCAGATACCAGATAATGCATGTTAAAAACCTTTCAAAACATCTAGCAATTGCCATGTGAAATGCTGAAATTTAAATGGAGAAGAGTGGGGAAAATTAATTTCATTTTAAAAATCATATCCCAAGGACAAGACTTATGCTGCGTGGGTCTTCCTAGGATCAGAAAGGTGAAGCTGAGGCCACCAGATAAGAAGTCCATTCTAGAACCTAATTTTTACTCTAAACCTACAGGTATCTGTGAGATTACTTATATAGCTAGAGGAAAAGACAGCAATAATCACTTGGAGAGAAACAGCAGAGAAATATATATTAGTATATTTTTTACTTTATCCCAGTGAGTATAGGAAGAGAGTCAGCATGTTGTATGTGTAACAACAGTCATACCACACCTGGATAAACAATCTATTTATCCTCTTGTGCTCTCTAAGGATGAGAGACTAAATAAAGAAAAATAGCAGAATAGAAGCATCAATGTGTTTAAGCCCCTGGGGGACAGAGTCTGCTATAGAAAATGTTGTTGGAAAAGGAAGACATCTCATTGATCAAGGAGAAACACTGCTAAGCTTTATACAGTAGTCTACTGGGGGAGGAGAAGGAAGATAAAAATAAAAGAGAGGATAGAAACCAACAAGTATATTTTTGTCAACTGTGGGCATCCCCAGAGAAGAAACAAAATAAACTTACTCTTGTAATCAATATATTGTGACCACTAAAAATACAAGAAGACTAATCAGCTGCAGACTGAGTAGCACATTCAAATATGTTAGTAAGGATCAGGGCTGGGAGCATTATTCCAGAGATCCAGTGCAAAATGAAAGCACAGGGTCATTTGTTAAATATGAAGGAAAAAATTCCACTAAAGATACAATTTGAAACTTTACAATTTCTTCCATAGCCTTTCTCTTGATCTATCTTGGTGCTTTTATTTAATTTCTAAAAAAAAAAATTATATATATATATCATTAGCATGGATTTCACCACTGATCTTTATAGTGTACAAGTCTAGTTGTCTAGTTTTAAATGCAAATTTTAGAACATTGAATTCATATGCAGAATTCCTGAAAGTACACAATTTGTACATCATACCTTGTATATGCCTATGTATTTCATTTTACCACAATAGTGAAAAGGCTGCACTAAACTGTTTTCACTTCAGGGCGCCTGGGTGGCTCAGTTGGTTAAGCAACTGCCTTCGGCTCAGGTCATGATCCTGGAGTCCCGGGATCGAGTCCCACATCCGGCTCCCTGCTCGGCAGGGAGTCTGCTTCTCCCTCTGACCCTCCTCCCTCTCATGCTCTCTGTCTCTCATTCTCTCTCTCAAATAAATAAATAAAATCTTTAAAAAAAAAAAAAAACTGTTTTCATTTCACTTCTTGATATATGCAGATTTTACTTAAAATCTCTATCTTCAGCTTACTGGTAAATAAGGAAGGACTGAAAAGAAAAGGAACTATGCGTCACCCTATCTTTCCTTTTCCTTCTATGTGATCATTGTCAGCATAAGTGGTTGGCTAATAGAGAGAAATAACTATACAAGTAAGAAAGGGTTCCTTTGTCATTTGTTTCCTTAACAGGCCTTTGCTTTTCTGTATTCGGAGCAAATTCTGGTTCAGATGGAAAGTGTGGCCTCTCTGGGTTATAGACAAAACAAGCTTATCTTTTAGTTGTCTTTTAGCTTATCTGAGTCTCACTGAAGTCCGACGTGTCATGATTCCAGTGGAATTCTGTGCTATGGGGACCTCAAATATTACATGGGAATAGGGTGACAAAGAACAGTGGACATGCATATTACAGGTAACTTCTCTGCTTATGTACATTGTCTATAGTTCCATTGGAATTCACTTCAAAACACAAGTTTAAAGATGAAATTATTAAGAATTTCAAGATAAGGGAGTGTCTGGGTGGCTCAGTTGGTTAAGTGTCTGCCTTCGACTCGTGTCATGACCTCAGGGGCCTGGGATGGAGCCCCATGTCTGGTTCCCTGCTCAGCTTCTCTTTCTGTCCCTCCCCCTGCTCGTGCTCTCTCTCTCTCTCAAACAGAGAGATATCTTAAAGACAAATAAAATCTTAAGAAAAAAAAAGAATTTCAAGATAGTGACAGCATAGCATTAAACCAAACATAGAATCCTCATCATGGCACATCTGTGTTACTGCCCAATTGCATGTCCATGAAACTAGTTGTGTTGAAGATAGTATGACATTTACATAAGTGTAGGGGATTGGATTACATTAATTTTTAGAGTATTTTATCCTAATATACATTCTTTAGAAAAGTAATTATAATATTAAGGAAAGACTCAATTGCAATATCTACACAAATCAAAATAAATGCAAATATAAATTGCAAATCAGAATTTCTCTCAAAGCTAAAGCTAAAGAAGGTGATACAGCTATGATGGGTCATCAGCAGCACTAGATAATAAAAAGGAGAAAATCCAGCAGCATTCAGACAGGCAAAAGGAGATGGGACATACAGTCTAAGGCACAGAGAAAAAAGAACCATCCCTGGAATTGGGATGGACAATCTGAAATAAGGCAGGACACAGCTGAGGCAAGTCTAGTTTATCATCACTGGGAGCAAAATGTGGAGAGAAAGTAATTTCTGATGAATCCATTTGTTAAAAACAGATCTAGAGGCAAAAGTGGAATATCAAGACAAAATGGAGGCATTGAGGGAGAAAGCCTAGTGGGAAGTAATTGAGGTACATTAGCCTTGTATCTGAAGAGTGATTGGTCTACTGGGCAGAACTACCAGATTGTTAACAGGGTGGGAAAGTGGTATAAAATTGTAATGCACAGGAATGAATGATGTGATGAAGGGAGTGTGGAGTACTGCAACTGGGAGATGAACTAGGGACTGGAGCTCACTGAATGAAGCACAGACTGGATATGGCTGGAGCCAGACTCACAGGGCAGTTTGAGGTCAATTGTGAGAGCTACTTAGGAGCTTTGGGGTCAAAGCTAACTTACCAGCCTTTAGATTTAGGGAGTGTACTCAAAAAGCATAGGGTTGGTATGTATGAGGCTTCCTTTTGCATTCTGCTTAAACAGAATTGTCTTAAGACTGGATATTGGTGTATCCACAGGGGTGTGTTATAGGTGGACATTGCTAAGAGGATAAAGGAAGACAGAAATGATGGAAAAAAAATAGAATCCGTTATTGAATAGTGTAGTCAAATTCTTCTGGGATTAAATTTTCCAGATAAATGCTTTATGTTTCTCTTCTCTTTTAGGAGTAGACCTTGATTTAAGTATACTAGATATTCAACTGAACAAATGAAAAAAATATAATGTTTTAGAAAATGCATGAACTATGTTAGAAGTTTTGTAATGAAGTTTTATAATCTATTTTTAAAATTTTGCCTGATAACCATTAAGTAAAAATACATAGGGGACTTTGGTAAAGGAAGATGTTTTAATATACATAGACACATACATTTTCCAGCCATTGGATTAGCTCTTCTAAGATACCTAATTATAGTTAGAGCAAATTAAGCTACAGTACAGGAGGAGATTCTTACTTTTTTAAAGTTCTGGTCATTCAAATAAATACATTTGCATATTGTTACAAATATTTCCTATTTAATTTTCATCAAATGAAGCAATTGCAATATGTAAATTGACTAATACGTAAACCCTGTTGTAATATCTGCAACTAACATATTGCATGAAGTTAAATTTTCATTTATGTCTTATTTTATTTGAGTCCTACAATTTACTAATAGGGAACCTGAAGGTAAGTTACGTAATTATCAAAAGCCAGAATCAGGTTGTATGTCTGCTGATTCTAGAACCTAGTAACTGTTCATAATATGATACTTTATGTATTTTATGATAATATATAGGGCTTTTCAGGTTAGATTTACACAATTTTTTAAATGGATGTAGTGTGCACACAGTGATGTAAGATTCTGTAAGGAAGTTGACCCATCTGCCTTGTCTATGCTAGACAGGAGGATGTTATAGCTATATTGAAGCAGAGTTCTGTGTTTTACCATTAAAAATCCCTAATGTACTAACCTCTGCCATATTAGCTTAAAAGGTGTTTCCGTTCAAATGGTTATACACCAGTAGTCTCTTGATTGTTTTTATACACCAGTAGTCTCTTGATTGTTTAAGATGAAGAGAAGACAGCTAATTTTTTAAAGATTTTATTTATTTATTTGAGAGACAGATGGAGAGCACAAGTGGGGGGAGGGGGCAGGTGGGGTGGTGCAGAGGGAGAGGGAGAAGCAAGCTCCCCAATGAGCAGGGAGCCCTATGTAGGGGCTCCATGCCAGGATCCCGAGATCATGACCTGAGTAGAAAGCAAATGCTTAACTGACTGAGCCACCTAGGCGCCCCAAGAAGACAACTATTTTTATGCAATTAAAAGTGTTAGTGGGGCGCCTGGGTGGCTCAGTTGGTTAAGTGACAGCCTTCCGCTCAGGTCATGATCCAGGATTTCCAGGATCGAGTCCCGCATAGGGCTTCCTGCTCAGCAGGGAGTCTGCTTCTCCCTCTGACCCTCCCCCCTCTCATGTGCTCTCTCTCTCTCATTCTCTCTCTCAAATAAATAAATAAAATCTTAAAAATAAATTAAAGTGTTACAGGACTTTGTTTGCAAAGTTTGTTTAGAACAACTGATGAGGCATTTGCTTGAGTCACCTGATTCAAATTCACACATGCTCTTTTCAAGCAGTTGTGCTATTCATTTGAGGGAAAAGGCAGACCATTTTAATTGTTTAGATTAGAGAAAGACAATACTTTGGTGGGAAAAACTCTATTCCATATAATCAGAAAATAGATTCGAAGAACATGTTCCTGACATATTTCTCTAGGGGAATACATTCTGTTGGAGGTGCTGCTGCTCAAATTCATACACTTTCAAAACACATTCCCTTTTAAAACATTTTCCAATATGTAGCCATAGCTAGAGAAGTATCCCCATACCCAAAAACCTTACCCATATTTAAAGAATTGGCATTTTAATTCAATATCTTTACAACTTCATTTTTAGAATAATAGGTTATATGTCTCAGAGATAACCAAGGGGAAATTTGCAATTTTCCTGGAAGTTATACAAAACTAACTGGAAAGGAATCACAGTTTCATAGTTCTAAAATAAGAATATGTGTGATAAGAAGTAATCTACTTGACAAATTCTATATACTGTTCTATATACATATTTTAAATTATTAAGTAATTGATTTTCTAGATTATTTTGAGAGATTTAGAAAATCAGTAACACATTTGAGAGAAGATTTATTGGATAACTTAAAAATATTTTACTAAGGGCATATACAATGACTAGTGCCATGATTACAGAGGTTATGTATAAGAAAAATTCTATTTCCAAAACAATTCTATGGGAAAGGAAATGACAGACAGGAAGTAAAAAATTATGTTGTGAGTTTATGAGCATTATGATGAAAATATTTGCCTTTAGGATATATTGCAAGTATTAAGGTATTTGATTTAATTCTTGAAAACTATCCATTCATTCTTACTCTCTAGGTGAATCAGTGTGAGTCTTAAAAACATGAACAATTTTGAAGTAGGAATTTACAAGTGCATTTCCCAGAATATGTCTACAGTTATAAAGTCCTTGAGGCGATTCTACATTCCTCAAGCTTGTTCTGAAAATAATTGACATTTTCATAGACCGTTGAATCAGATTAGTTATGCATGTTAATGCACAGTAAACTCTTGTTCACACAGAATAGTAAATTGGAATTAGTTTGGTTAACTGAGAGCTATAGTATAATCTATATATACATTATGAATTTTCAAAGAATTAGAATGCAGTGAAATATATTTGACATAAAATCTATGCTAATATAATCTGCCATTTTTGACTGCTATTTGCTTCTCTGATGATATAATGTGTATGGTATTTGGCAGAAGACCAATATATACTAGAGTATAAATTTATTTTAAAAACAAAACCATGATAGCTTATTAGTTACATTTTTTGACTCAAAAATGTCCATTTCATTGCAGTTATGTTTTGCAATTTTGTTTAGTGCATTGAATATGTTGAACTTTTCTTATTCTGCTCTTTTTATACTTTTTTTTAAAAGATTTTATTTATTTATTTGAGAGAAAGAGGGTGATAGAGAGAGATCATGAGTGGGAGGAGGGGCAGAGGGAGAAGCAGACTCCCTGCTGAGCGGGGAGCCCGTCACGGGGCTCAATCCCAGGACCCTGGGATCATGACTTGGGCCAAAGGCAGACGCTTAACCGACTGAGCCACCCAGGCACCCCTCATTTTATGCTCTTTATTATGTATTCCTCAACCCTCATGTATCTCCAAGAATCTAACTCTTAGCCATATCTTCACTTCCTACATTATATGTGTATTTATGTATATATATTTATATATGTATGTATTTTTGCTCTTCTTTACTTCTTTTCTGCATCTAACATTTCTGCCACCATGTCAGATCTTTTTCATTGCTTCATTAATTTTATCTTTCCTTCTCATATAACATAACTGTTTTCCTCTATATTTGTTCATTTCCATGGTTTATAAATGCTTTCAAGCCGTCCTTATTCTAAAAATAAAGACAAATCGAGGTTTTACATTATTCTTGCCTTTCTGTATGGTTAAACTCTTAGTTCTATTTCCAGACTATAGAACTTTTTGACAAAAAAAAAAAAAAAAATCCTCCCTACACCCAATACCAGTATTCAATTCCCGAACTCTTCTTTTATGACTACTTAATGGTCAAATCCAATAGCCTATTTTCAAAGAAGAGGAGTAAGTAAAATCAACTGAAGCACTCCACTTCCACACCCAACTTTTGTATTAGTCAGGTGGCCATTGTTGCAGTAGTAAATAAACCTGAACATAAATAATGGCTTAAACATCATAGAAATTAATTTGTCATTATTGTAAAGGCCCAAATGAGAGTTTATTTGGAATGTGGATTTTCTCTTCCAAGTCATGAGACAGGGACTCAGTCATTTCCATTTTGTGGTTCTACCATTTTTAGCATATGGACCCAATGCCACTGTTCATCTGTATAAAACTGTTGGAGATGTAAAGAGGATGCACTACTGTATATCTAAGTTTTTTATGGTCTGATCTAGAAGTGTTTTTCTCACTTCTGCTCATACTCTATTGACTAGAACTTAGCTTTGGACACATTTAATTGCAAAAGAAGCTAGGAAATATTAATCTACCTGTGTCCAGAAAGAATGAAATGAATTTTATGAGCATGTTCCCATTCCCAGTCCCTGTCATATACCACATCAAGATTTTCCTTCTAAGATTTTTGCTTCTTCCATCCACCTCCTTAGTTTTTAAATTTTCTCATTAAGTATAAAGATTTCAAATGGAACCTTATCTATGGTTGACCCATCAATCCCTTACTCTGACTCTAATACTGATGACAAGAAAGAGCTATTACAAAGAACAACCCAAACTATTAATGTCAGCTCACCATCACAATGAACGTAATATAAGTTTTGCAGACTAGAGGTTAATTTTCATCTCAAGTTATATGCAACCCAACATTGTTTGAGGAATCCACAGGGACTCCTTTTAAGTTCTACTCCTTAGTCACCAACTGGGCATGAAGAAACTTCATTCTCAAATCCAGGTACTTTCAGAATGATAGGCTTTCCCCTAAAGGCTTTCCCCATGTGTCCACTCCTCTTCTTTCACTCCTCTTATTCTCAGTTCACATATAAATTTTTATGGCTAATATGCTTAGAGATTAATATCCATTTAGTACATTCTAGTATTACCACTTTCCAGTAGCCAGAGAAAACACAGTTTTCTTTTCTTTTTTTTTTTTTTAAAGGTTTTTATTTATTTATTTGACAGAGAGAGAGAGAGAAAGAGAGGGAGAGAGCACAAGCATGAGGAGAAGAAGGCAGAGGGGGAGGGAGAAGCCCGCTCCCCACCGAGCAAGAAGCCCAATGTGGGGCTCCATCCCAGGACTCTGGGACCATGACCTGAGCCGAACTCAGATGGTTAACTGCTTAACTGACTGAGCCACCCAGGTGCCCCCATAGTTGTCTTTTCAATACACAAATTTAAAAAGTTTTACTGTGGTATGGGTCCATTCTGAGCCATTCCTCTATGGACAGGTGATTCTGTTTTTCATATTTGTTATAAAGCATTTGTTTGCTTCACTGTAGAAGAGAGGCATGCATCATATTATAGTTCCTTTTAGTTTTAGAACACTGTAAATATTTATTGAATAAATTTCCTTTTTCAATTTTTTGATTATTTAAACACTAATGAATTATTTAAGCACAGATAATTTTTATAAAATGCATCCACTAATACTGTGCTTTGCTAATTCAAGGAAAGGAAAAAAACAACAACATGTTAATCTAATTAAGTTGATCATTGTAAAAGTCAAGCATGACCTAGGACCAAAGTTATAATTTAGCATAGTTTATTAAATTAAATTGTCTTCATTGATGTATTCCTGCCAAAATTTACAAATCTTTAGTTGCATTGTTTAATGAGCAAAATACATTGTTCAATTCTATTTCATTTAGACTTTTTAAAAAATAAATCATGTATCTCTATTCTGGGGAAATGGAATTCATACAAAGTTAATTTACTGTCCAAAATTACTTTAAAAATCTATCTGGTTGAAATATCAGCTTTATTTAACATTTCAAATTTGAAAAGTTAGAGAACATTAAAGAAGCACATTCTCAATGATTAGTGAAAAAGATTTTGTTGGTTTCTTTCTAATTGTATGGTAACTTTTTTTTCAAGAAGTTTTCAATTCACTCTCTGTTGCATTTGATATTGCTTCTAGATTAGCACTAAATAAGGAATGAGTCTAAGATAATAGAATGGTTCTTAAGGTATTAAGAATACAATATGACTTTGTGAAAAGTGTTCCCATTGAGTTAAAGAATTCTATAATTTCAGCAGGACTGGAATTAGGCAGACATAGCATTATATTTTTGGAATGTGAACAGACTATAAATTGTTATTTCTTCAATGAATTCAATTTAGTGGCAGATTTAGATATGGCACCAATGGGGTATGCTCATCTATTTCGGAGGTACCAATTTCTATGTGATTACAGGATTCAATTTAGCTAAGCAAAATTCATGATTGAAAACCAATTTTATTGTGGATAAAGTGATCACACAACTTGCTTTCTTTGGAAAATGCAGAGTTATTCCATGATAGTTCTGGTATAATCATTAATAACCTCCCCCTTTACTCTCGGAAGGTCCTGATCTGAATAAATTATATACTAAATATTGGATGATACATCATATAGTTATTTTTTTAAAGATTTTTTTTTATTTATTCATTCGAGACACAAAGATACAGAGAGAGAGAGCATGAGCAGGGGAAGAAGCAGAGGGAGGGGGAGAAGCAGGCTCCCCGCTTAACAGGGAGCCCAATGCGGGGCTCGATCTCAGGACCCTGGGATCATAACCTGAGCAGAAGGCAGATGCTTAACCACCTGAGCCACCCAGGCGCCCCTCATATAGTTATTCTAATTATAAAAAAACAAAATTTAGAAAGTTAAAAATATTCTACTTTATATATGATTCACGAGTTACTAAAAGTTAATGAAGGGTGTACTTAATTTTTATAGATAAAATTGAATATCATTTTAAAATAAGAATTGCTAATACTTCTTATGGACCTTTTTTTTCTCATGATACTGTGCCACATATATAATTTTATCTGCCTAATAACTTTATTAATGTAGATACTATGAATATCTTCATCTTATAATTGATACAACTGAAGCTGTGAGAATTTAAGTTGCATTCTCATGGCTACACAGTTGGGAAATGGTGGAGCAGGGATGTGGATCTGTTCTGTTGGCATTAGAAGTAGACCACTTAACCATGTATATAGTGGCTTCTCTGAGAGCCTAACTGAATCTAATTGTTAACTTTAGGTAGTATTTAATAATACTATGAAGAATTTGGCCACTAACAGCATTGAATTTGAAAATTTCTTGTTTGTTTTTTTCTTATTAAAGAAAAAAAATCTATTTTTAAAACATATTCAACTTTTAGACTAAAGTGTATTTTTAAAAATCCTATTTTGAATATCGGTGCTTTTGTTGTTGTTAATCTGAGAATCATAACATTTTTCAACTCTGGAGAATTCTGTCATTATTTAATCAACATTTATTTTCCTTCATTCTCTCTTTTCTTCTGAATATTCTATTAGTTAGCCATATGATTATTTTCTAGTCTCTTCTCATCTATTTTTCATCTCTTTATATCTCCATATTTCTTACTTCATGGTTAGTTACTATTTTATAATTCTCTTTTAACCACATATTTTTTAGTGTGTAGCCTATACATTTTACTTTACATATTTTGTTTTCTGTAATACTGTTCAATTATTTTATGTATTCTATTCTTTCTTTGATTTCTTTGAAAGTGGCATTGGCTCAGATTTCTGAATTTGCATCTTGCCTTGTATTCCCAAACAACAATAAATTAAATGCAATATATTTAGCTTGATAAGTCTAGTAAGTCATTGAAATGATCGTCAGTTCAAGGCACAGTTCAGTCTGGGAACTTAGGGCATGACCACAATAGTTAAGGCAAGTAAATAAAGCACAATGAAAGAGAGAGTTTAGCAGAACATTTGCAACTTGATGTCAAATAGAGGAAAAGAAACTATTAAAAATTGCCCAGAGTCAGAAAGTTAAGAGAGGATGAAAAAGAGGAAAGAAGTAGAAGAGAGAGGTATTGAGAGAGAGAAACAGGGAATTTGTGTTACAGAAGCAAAGGGATAATAATAAGAATAAGGGGTAAGGGAAGAAGATGAAGATGTGGTTGGAGACATGAAGTGGGCTGAGGACCAAGGGGAGTTTTTCTTGTTTTTTTGATGGTTGATTATCTGCTTTTAAAAATATATACATAAAGAAGATTATTACTTATCTTTGAGAATACAGTTTGAGTGAATTGCTGTCATGGAAGCTATTCTGTAGATTGATTCTTGTGGAGGTTTTTCATTCATTCATTCATTCATTATGAATATATATTGGATACTTATGTGTCAAATATTGTTCTAAGTGATTGGGAATCAAAGAGAAGTGTCTGGCTCAATGAGCTTACATTCTAGATGGAAAGGCAAATGTTAAGCAGGTATAGCAAAAATATATAATGTATTATCCTCTAACAAAATGCTATTGATATATAATACAATCACACTTCATAAAACACTGTTTATCAGCAAACTCTTGGAAGGGAATAGAAGTGGAAAAGAAGTCCTAAAGTATATAAAGTCCTGGTAAGACATTAAAACTCCAGAGAACAGTGGCATGGATGGACTCAGAGCATGGGGCAGTCAAATTGCTTTAACAGCAGATCAAATAACCTCAATACTTAATTGAAGTATTTGAGCTTTGGAGCATTCATATGGAAAATGATGTAGAAATCACAGCAACTAAAAAAAAAAGGGGGCGGGCAGTACAAGCTACTGAGGAAATTTAGAAAGGGCAATTCAGAAAGATCCTACCCTGCCCATGGAACGCTGACAGATACATAACTTTGAATGCTTCTGCTGTCAATACTCAGGTCTTTTAACATCCGTGGCAGACCCTGTGAGAGAACCAATTTAGAGACTTGAGTTTTGGAGTAGGCACATCCCCGAAGCAGGGTTGTGTTAGAGACAGAACTTACACTTGGGTGGTTTACACTTGTGTAGCCATATTGATTGTTCAAATATTGAACTATTTCAGTATTAACTCCAAGCCATCTGGCCCCTCTCATAGAACTGCCCTTTTATCCAGCAATGAAAGAATTAATGCCAGGCACCTCTATTCTCTCTCTATGGCATGTCTCCCTTTTATTTGTTCAGTCTCTCTACTGGTTTTAAAAAATTTTTATTATCTCCTGAATTCAATTTCCCTGAAAATCTGTGGAAGTAATTCTAGAAAACTATTCTAAGCTATCCTAATTTAGAGGGCTGGAAGTTGTAGTCTGTGAACTATGGAATAAATGTAATTTGTTCAATTTTGAGTCAATTTTTTGCCACAGAACAGCATTATTTTGAGTTTGTAAGTGATGGCAAAGTTGGTGTAATAAATAGTTTTTATTTTTGAATGAAATAAATTGCTTGTTGCTTATTTCCTTTAATTTTCATGTTGCTATTATTGATGTTTTACTTTTACGATTAGTCACTTTAAATGTCAATTCAAATTAGTGAGAAGAAAACATAATTACTGTATTTAGCCTCATTTTTACTCTGTCATCCTGGAATGCTATAATTTGAATTAGAGCAAAATGTATTGAATACATAAAGTTTAACTTTATTGGATTAATAGTTGTACATTGAGATTGATTTATGCTGGATTCTGATTGAAAAGTTATCAATAATAGCAATCAAAATGTGTGCTTAAATTATGTTTGCACTTGAATTATTATAAAATATCTGATTAAGTTGAAAGAGATTCATTGTAACTGTATATTAAGGATGATTCTTATTTAAATATAAATATCCATTTAATTGAAACTAATGACAAAAACATTATTTATTGAAATTAAGTTTATTCTAAGGCAAAAATACCTAACAATTGCTTGTTCTAAGTGGTAGGACATCCACAAATAATAAACAAAATTAATAATGAAAAAGAAATAGTGAAAAAATACTGATTTCTTAAAGGAAGAAAAAATATATATACTAGCACCTCTGCAGATAGTCTTTAATAAAAACTGACTTTCCTAGAAGATAAATATGCCTATTTTTGTCTTTGATATATTTTATAGTTGGTTCACATCATCGTTCCCAGGTCTTATATTTTCGATTATGTTCATAATGCTGACCTTAAGTAAATAATATGTTTTAACCACAGGAGAGGGGGAGAAAGTTATGATATTCTGAACTGAGAATATATTAGATTTTCCTTCAAAATTTCAGGCATGGAAAGATGTCAGAAGAGCAAACACTAGAGAGATCTTGCAATAAAAAAATCACTAGAAAACTAATCTTTAATAAAATTCACTCAAGAACTATTCTTCAGGGCTCGTTTATTCAAATTCCATAGAAAAAGAAGTGATGACTTGACTATAATAGTTGTTGTTTGACTATAATAATAACCTTTGCTCAATGTAGATATAACAATAGAATGCATCATTGGATTTTATCTGTTTTCCAGTATGGGCTACTAAAAATTTAAGTATGCACTGGAAGGGAGATAAAAAGAGTGATCACTCTTCTAAAATTTGTTATATCCAGGGAAATGCTGCTAACTTTTTAACAAATCACCCTAAATTAGAATACAATAAAAATCATAGCTGTTGGAAACACTCCATGTGTTTCTGTTATGAAGTAATGTTATTGCATATTCCTGGCATTTCACTCTTGTAGTATGTATTTACGTTAGAATATCTTCCAGGGTTATATATTTTAGAAGAATTTTGTCCTTCCATTTCTGCCTCCCTCTGCCTCCTAAAAAAGATATGGTCTCTATAACTTCAGGTATGTCTTTCTTATAATTTGAAACTGTTTTCAGCAAGCAATCACTCTATTCCTAATCTTTTTGAACTGTGTCATGGACATATTGAGAGCTGGAGATATTAAATGACTTCCATACATGAATTAATAAGTTTGATTCTTGTTTCTCCTTTTTATAACTGAAAGCCCAGTTGTATATTTATCTAATTTTTCTTTTCTCTTGTCAACTTTATATTGATCAGGTACGTAATACTGTAAAATATAGAAGCATTTTCACAGTTTTAATAATCACTTTTACACCAATTCAGAAGTAAATGATATTATTTTCTATGTTAGGCTATTTTTGCATAAGAGCTAATGATTTAAGGCAAATGTCTATCTGTGATTTTTTAAATATATTTTAAGGAAAATAAGCCCTTATTACTGTAAAGTAGAACAATCAAAACAACAGAAGTCACACTAGAACTAAAAAATCATGCTAACTTCAAAACCTCTGTGACCAATGTCTAATTGATTATATCTGCACCATTTAAAATGTAATAGCTACATATATGGGACAATGTACTTTAGTATTAATACAAATTAAGCACAATTAAAAATTAAATTTCTCAGTTATATTAGGCATCTTTCAAATGTTTAATAGTCACATCTGGCTCGTGGCTACCATATTGGATAGTGCAGCGTTAGCACATTTCCATCATCTCAGAAAGTTCTATTGAAAACACTGCTCTAAATCATTGTTGTGTGAAGTTTGGATGAAGTATCAAGTTGGGAATAGATAACTCTTTAAAAGAATGACAATATTAATACATAAAAATTATAATTTATTATACTTTTAATATACTTTTAATTTTAGAATAGTTTCAGATTTATAGAAAAGTTGCAAAGATAATACAGAGAGCTCCTAGAGTTTTGCCCTGAGTAACTGAAAGTATAAACTTGCCATTTATTAAGATGTGACAGTCATGTGAAGAGCAGGATGGGGTAAGAATTTAGCCCTGGTGGATTTGGGATGTTCATAGGGTGCTAGATAATCAGTTGTACATATTCATTAAATTCAAGAGTGAAGGGTCTAGTTGGAGATGAACATTTGTCAACATCGTGTTGTGGAGAAGAGGAAAATCAATCTTGGAATTGATTTAATAGAGAAGTTAAGGAGAGTAATTGGAAATTCAGAATAAGTAGTGCTTTCAGGGAATTTCACTTTCAGGGATTTACCTCATAGGGTTTTTATGAGTATTTAATGTTCTCTGGAGACTGCCAGAGTATTAGAAGGGCATCTATGTAGATATGTGATATCACTAAATATTGTGATTGAAGTAAGCAGTGTGTAAGTAAGCGTTTAACTTGAAACTGGAATTTTGGGGAGGAGGGAAGAATGATTTGGACACCATAATGATGTATAAAAAAATGACCATTCTTTAAAGATAATTTAACTTGAGAGGTTCCCTGTGATTCATAAGATAGAGCCAGTTCTTGGTTAAAAACAAGAAGGAGAGTGAAGATAATATCAAATAAGTTGAAAATGGAAGTGATTCTGGTTATGAAGGACTGTTGAGTTACAGGAGGCAGAGTGACCAGGGTAAGAAGTTCGGGAGAGGTGAGATTGGGAGCCATTGCTGTGTGGACCAGGTCCCTTTGGGGGCCAGTGACTAGACTAATTTGCATAAAAGGGAAAGTTCCTATGAGCCCAAAATGAGAAGTGATTATGAGGCTGTAATAGTGGTTGTTGGTGGGAAGAGGAGAAGTCTCTTATGCTTGTCTTCATTTCTGCTGCTGTAGGAATGGAGCCAAGCAATGGCAGTCTTACTCAAAATAAAGGAAATCCAGGCACTCTGACTTCCCTCCTGCTAATGAGGATATGGAAGCCAGAGAAAGTACGGTGCATTAGAACTGGTTTCTTCTTCATGTAGGAGCACATAGAATTGTGGAATTGGCTCTTTATTAATGCCAATAAAGGAACAAGGCCAGTCACATACATAGGAAGCCACAGGAGCGCATGTTTGCTATATAGAGCATATCAGCATTCAGTAAGCCAACTGCCTCATCAAATGTCTCCAAATTTCTATTACATGGAAAATTGTGTTTCCCAGACCTTGTGGGTAATGAGGATATTATGATGGTAGAGGTGTCTTATTCTCACAAGAGAAATCAGTAGAGTAGAAAGAAATCCATATTTCCCAGAGTTCTGTACATGGCAGGTAGTATTTGTCAGGTTTTGGATATATGTACCAAGAGAGAGGATGAAGGAGGGCTTTGATCTGTAGCAATGTGGCAATTAATGAACTGTATTGGTATGAGAGAGAAATAGCAGTTTTAGTAGTTGCTATAAGTTAGAAATACTGGAAAGAAAGAAAGATTTAAAAAAAAAGATTTTTAAGAACATTTGCTGTGTAATGAGCTTTATAAACTCTACTCTGTTTTTCAATGAAAACCATAGTAAAAATCTATATTATTCAAAACTTTCAGATTTTGCTTTTTAATGATGGCACCCAGCTCTCTCTCTCTCTTTCTCTCTCTCTCTCTATATATATATATACATAATGTCTTCTTCAAAGGAGAAATTCCTCTTTCTCATTTTCATCTCTCCATAGAAACTATGTGCCTACCAGAGTTAACACACAGAAGAATTCCATTAATATTTCCAAATGAAAAGATAAATGGTTAAATGGTATCCTCCTGTCATCTAGCTTCCATTTCAAATACATCCTCTTTAAACAGAAATCACTATTTATAATAGAACTTTAGGGGTTTTACTCAAACTTAAAATAGGAATCTATACATTTATAAAAAAAGTGGAACACTTAGATAAACTTCAGGGTCATATAATAGTGTCAAAATTTCACTGAGAAGAGAGGAATACTCTCATGGTAATTAACATAACATAATAAAATAAAATTTAAAAAGAAGAAGAAAGGAATACTTTAGAATTTTCAAGTGAGTTAACAATGATTCTATCTCACTGTCTTACATTTTGCTTATATAAAAATAATTTACTATCAATTAATAATAAGGTATTCAATTCAAAGGCATCTTGGCAATAGCATTTGCATGAGTTAAAGAAAGCCAGTTTCTAAAATCTATATGGTATTTATTGCATCCATGGATTTGGGGATATTATTGATGAAGTTGAGTTATTATAGCATAATGTAATTATGGTATTTTTGCAGGATGCTTGATAATCCAGATATGCTGTGTCAAGGATAAAGCTGTAATGGGCTCCTTCTTGCTCACCATAAGCGAGAGACTTAAAAATCTTTGCATAATAATTTGATTTGAAATATTGAGTAGTTATTCTTTTGAAGAGACACACTAAATTATCAAAGCTTTGTGTGTGTGTGTGTGTGTGTGTGTGTTTAAATCTTTTGGAAACAACATAAAACCAGAGCATCATTCAATGTTTCATTTTTTATGATATTTATTAGACATTCTCAATTAAAGTGTATACACAGTGATTCAAAAGTGTTGACAAAAGAAAGCCCTTTGAAGCATTAATTTCCAGGCAGTGCATTCAATAAGTAGTATCTATATGTGAATGCTAATAAAGAAGTGTAAATTACATTCACATCTCTTAATTGGTGCTGGTAGGAAGAGAAATAGAAGCTTAAAATATCTAAATAGCTTAACAAAGCATTAAAGCAGAAATTTTACAAAGTTTTAGAGTCCTAGGAATCAGTCTAGACTTCTTTATAAGTGAAATTAAAAGTAAAAAGAATTTACATTGGATAGGCTAAAAAGCGAATAATAAAGAGATTATTCTCTGCTAAATGTATATGTTTGGCTACTGTTTATCACTGACGATGTGTCAGCTTATTAATGCCTTGCTTTCTTACTGCTTTCACTACATTTTTCTAAGTGAATATTTAGCTTTGGAGTAAAGAACTCCTTGCCAGAGACTAATGTAAATAAAGCTACAGATTCACATTTAAATAATTAATTATTAGATATACTAATGAGATCCTCCACACGTAAATATAATAATTCTTGTAACGATAAACTTTAACCCAGACATTTCAAAAGGTTGTGCCATTTCTTCAAAAAGAAAAATAATTAAAGCAATAAATATCAGAGTCATGGAGAGGATTATGTATCATTTATACCTCCTTTTTGTGCTTATTCATATTTTTCAGATTTTTAAAACTTTTCATGAGTTATTTTAATACTAAAGGAAGACTTAGTTTGCAAATAAATACTTGTTATTCAAGAAAGAAAACAAATGTTCATTTTGAAGTCCAACTAAAATTTTGAGGTTACTTTTCCACTGCATGACATTAGTGTTGCCATTTTTTTTCACCAGAGCATAACAAAATCTATTTAATTTCTTTTTTTCTTCTCCTAGAATTCTTCTCCAGATAAAAATGGGTAGTTTTGGCTACTGATCTTGGAAACAATGCATGCTTTGAAGGATCCTTGACTTATTTCTCTCAGCATAATACCCTCTAGTTCCATCCACGTCTTTGCAAATGGCAAGATTTCATTCCTTTTGATGGCTGCATAATATTCCATTGTGTATATATATATATATATATATATATATATATATATATACACACACACACCACATCTTCATTATCCATTAATCTGTCGATGGACATCTTGGCTCTTTCCACAGTTTGGTTATTGTGGACATTGCTGCTATAAACATCGGGGTGCATGTACCCCTTCGGATCCCTACATTTGTATCTTTGGGGTAAATACCCAGTAGTGCAATTGCTGGATTGTATGGTAGCTCTCTTTTCAACTTTTTGAGGAACCTCCATACTGTTTTCCAGAGTGGCTGCACCAGCTTGCATTCCCACCAACACTGTAGTAGGGTTACCCTTTCTCTGCATCCCCGCCAATATCTGTCGTTTCCTGACTTGTTAATTTTAGCCATTCTGACTGGTGTGAGGTGGTATCTCATCGAGGTTTTGATTTGGATTTCCCTGATGCCAAGCGATGTTGAGCACTTTTTCATGTGTCTGTTGGCCATTTGGATGTCTTTGGAAAAAAGTCTGTTCATGTCTTCTGCCCATTTCTTGATTGGATTATTTGTTCTTTGGGTGTTGAGTTTGGTAAGTTCTTTATAGATTTTGGATACTAGCCCTTTATCTGATATGTCATTTGCAAATATCTTCTCCCATTCTGTCAGTTGTCTTTTGGTTTTGTTGACTGTTTCTTTTGCTGTACAAAAGATTTTTATCTTGACAAAGTCCTAATAGGTAATTTTTGCCCTTGCTTCCCTTGCCTTTGGCGATGTATCTAGGAAGAAGTTGCTGTGGCTGAGGTCGAAGAGGTTGCTGCCTGTGTTCTTCTTTAGGATTTTGATGGACTCCTGACTCACATTTAGGTCCTTCAACCATTTTGAGTCTATTTTTGTGTGTGGTGTAAGGAAATGGTCCAGTTTCATTCTTCTGCATGTGGCTGTCCAATTTGCCCAACACCATTTGTTGAAGAGACTGTCTTTTCTCCATTGGACATTCTTTCCTGCTTTGTCAAAGATTAGTTGACCATAGAGTTGAGGGTCCATTTCTGGGCTCTCCATTCTGTTCCATTGATCTATGTGCCTGTTTTTGTGCCAGTACCATACTGTATTGATGATGACAGCTTTGTAATAGAGCTTAAAGTTCGGAATTGTGATGGCACCAGCTTTGCTTTTCTTTTTCAACATTCCTCTGGCTATTCGGGGTCTTTTCTGGTTCCACACAAATTTTAGGATTATTTGTTCCATTTCTTTGAAAAAAGTGGATGGTATTTTGATGGGGATAGCATTGACATCTTCACAATATTTGTTCTTCCAATCCATGAGCATGGAACATTTTTCCATTTCTTTGTGTCTTCCTCAATTTCTTTCATGAGTATTTTATAGTTTTCTGAGTACAGATTCTTTGCCTCTTTGGTTAGATTTATTCCTAGGTATCTTATGGTTTTGGGTGCAATTGTAAATGGGATCAACTCCTTAATTTCTCTTTCTTCTGTCTTGTTGTTGGTGTACAGGAATGCCACTGATTTCTGTGCACTGATTTTATATCCTGCCACTTTACTGAATTCCTGTATGAGTTCTAGCAGTATTGGGTTGGAGTCTTTTGGGTTTTCCACATAAAGTATCATATCATCAGCAAAGAATGAGAGTTTGACTTCTTCTTTACCAATGTGGATGCCTTTTATTTCTTTTTGTTGTCTGATTGCTGTGGCTAGGACTTCTAATACTATGTTGAATAGCAGTGGTGATAGTGGACATCCCTGCCATGTTCCTGACCTTAGGTGGAAAGTCTCAGTTTTTCCCCATTGAGAATGATATTCGCTGTGGGTTCTTCATAGATGGCTTTTATGATATTGAGGTGTGTACTCTCTATCCCTATACTCTGAAGAGTTTTGATCAAGAAAGGATGCTGTACTTTGTCAAATGCTTTTTCTGCATCTATTGAGAGAATCATATGGTTCTTGTTCTTTCTTTTATTAACGTATTGTATCACATTGATTGATTTGTGGATGTTGAACCAACCTTGCAGCCCAGGGATAAATCCCACTTGGTCGTGGTGAATAATCCTTTTAATATACTGTTGGATCCTTTTGGCTAGTATTTTGGTGAGAATTTTTGCATCCATGTTCATCAAGGATATTGGTCTGTAATTCTTTTTGAAGGGGTCTTTGTCTGGTTTGGGGATCAAGGTAATGGTGGCCTCATAAAACGAGTTTGGAAGTTTTCTTTCCATTTCTATTTTTTGGAACAGTTTCAGAAGAATAGGTATTAATTCTTCTTGAAATGTTTGGTAGAATTCCCCTGGGTAGCCATCTGGCCCTGGGCTTTTGTTTGTTGGGAGATTTTTGATGACTGCTTCTATTTCCTTAGTGGTTATAGGTCTGTTCAGGTTTTCTATTTCTTCCTGGTTCAGTTTTGGTAGTGGATACAGCTCTAGGAATGCATCCATTTCTTCCAGACTATCTAATTTGCTGGCATGTAGTTGCTCATAATATATTCTTATAATTGTTTGTATTTCTTTGGTATTGGTTGTGATCTCTCCTCTTTCATTCATGATTTTGTTGATTTGGGTCATTTCTCTTTTCTTTTTGATAAGTCTGGCCGGGGGTTTATCAATCTTGTTAATTCTTTCAAAGAACCAGCTCCTAGTTTCGTTGATCTGTTCTACTGTTCTTTTGGTTTCTATTTCGTTGATTTCTGCTCTGATCTTTATTATTTCTCTTCTCCTGCTGGGTTTAGGCTTTATTTGCTGTTCTTTCTCCAACTCCTTTAGGTGTAGGGTTAGGTTGTGTATTTGAGACCTTTCTTGTTTCTTGAGAAAGGCTTGTATTGCTATATACTTTCCTCTTAGGACTGCTTTTGCTGCATACCAAAGATTTTGAACAGTTGTGTTTTCATTTGCATTTGTTTTCATGATTTTTTTTAAATTCTTCTTTAATTTCCTGGTTGACCCATTTATTCTTTAGTAGAAAATAAAATATCCGAGTCTTTTGGTACCGGTTGAGACCTGATTTATGACCTAGGATGTGATCTATTCTGGAGAATGTTCCATGGGAACTAGAGAAGAATGTGTATTCTGTTGCTTTGGAATGGAATGTTCTGAACATAGCTGTTAAGTCCATTTGGTCCAGTGTGTCATTTAAAGTCTTTATTTCCTTGTTGATCTTTTGCTTAGATGATCTGTCCATTTCAGTGAGGGGGGTGTTAAAGTCCCCCACTATTATTGTATTGTTGTGGGTGTGTTTCTTTGCTTTTGTTATTAATTGGCTTATATAAGTGGTTGCTCCAATGTTCGGGGCATAGATATTTACAATTGTTTGATCTTCTTGTCGGATAGACCCTTTAAGTAGGATATAGTGTCCTTCCTCATCTCTTATTGCAGTCTTTGGTTTAAAATCTAATTTGTCTGATATAAGGATTGCCACCCCAGCTTTCTTTTA
Source organism: Phoca vitulina (assembly GCF_004348235.1). Classification (NCBI taxonomy): domain Eukaryota; kingdom Metazoa; phylum Chordata; class Mammalia; order Carnivora; family Phocidae; genus Phoca; species Phoca vitulina. The sequence continues at coordinate 22,036,594 of NW_022589711.1, read as the reverse complement.
GTGTCCATTAGCATGGTAAATGGTTTTCCACCCTCTCACTTTCAATCTGGGGGTGTCTTTGGGTCTAAAATGAGTCTCTTGCAGACAGCATATTGATGGGTCTTGTTTTTTTTTATCGAATCTGATACCATTTGTCTTTTGATTGTGGTATTTGGCCCATTTACATTCAGGGTAACTATTGAAAGATATGAATTTAGTGCCATTGTATTGCTGGTAAGGTGACTTTTACTGTGTATTGTCTATGTTCCTTTCTGGTCTATGTTACTTTTAGGCTCTCACTTTGCTTAGAGGACTCCTTTCAATATTTCTTGTAAGCCTGGTTTCGTGTTTGCAGTTTCCTTTAGTTTTTGTTTGTTCTTGAAGCTTTTTATCTCTCCTTCTATTTTCAGTGACAACCTAGCTGGATATAGTACTCTTGGCTGCATATTTTTCTCATTTAGTGCTCTAAATATATCATGCCAGTCCTTTCTGGCCTGCCAGGTCTCTGTGGATAGGTCTGTTGCCAATCTAATGTTTCTACCATTGTAGGTTACAGATCTCTTGTCCTGAGCTGCTTTCAGGATTTTCTCTTTGTCTCTGAGACTCGTAAGTTTTACTATTAGATGTCGGGGTGTTGACCTATTTTTATTGATTTTGAGAGGGGTTCTCTGTGCCCCCTGGATTTTGGTGCCTGTTTCCTTCCCCAAATTAGGGAAGTTCCCTGCTATAATTTGCTCCAATATACCTTCTGCCCCTCTCTCTCTTTCTTCTTCTTCTGGGATCCCAATTATTCTAAGTTGTTTTGTCTTATGATATCACTTATCTCTCGAATTCTGCCCTCGTGATCCAGTAGTTGTTCATATCTCTTTTTCTCAGCTTCTTTATTCTCCATCATTTGGTCTTCTATATCACTAATTCCTTCTTCTGCCTCATTTATCCTAGCAGTTAGAGCCTCCATTTTTGATTGCACCTCATTAATAGCCTTTTTGATTTCGACTTGGTTAGATTTTAATTCTTTTATTTCTCCGGAAAGGGTTTCTCTAATAACTTCCATGCATTTTTCAAGCCCAGCTAGTATCTTTAAAATAATCATTCTGAACTCTAGTTCTGACATCTTACTAATGTCCGTATTGATTATGTCCCTGGCAGTCGGTACTGCCTCTTGTTGTTTTTTTTGAGGTGATTTGTTTTCCATCTTGTTATTTTGTCCATAGGAGAATAGATGACTGAGAGGACAAAATGCTAACAGGGTAACAACGTCCCCAGAAAATATATACTAAACAAATCAGAAAAGACCTGAAACTGGGGGAAAAGAAAGGGAAAGAAAGAAAAAAGAAAAAAAAAAAAGAAAAAGGAAAAGATAAAAACAAACAAAAACAAAACAAAACAAAAAAAACAGAATATGATCAAATATGATCAGGATGGTGCATAAATCAGTGCCACACACTAGCTTTTGGGCATATTTTGGTCTGTTAGAAGAAAGTGCCTCCCAAAATTTTAAAGAAAGAGAAACTTATATATGTACAAAAATAAAGGTTAATACAATGAAGGGATGGAATATGACTGTAAAGATGAAAATTATAAAAGATTTTATAAAAGGAATTGATAAGAATTTGGTTGAAAAAAGAAAGAAGAGGATTAAAAAAAAAAAAGGGAGAGAATGTGATCAGGCAGGAGACTAGAACAAAGCCATATACTAGAGATTTAGGGTATATTTTGATCTGTTAGAAGAAACCATATCCCAAAATTTTAAAGAGAGAGCAACTTATATATATATATATATATATAT